>NC_053434.1:121893511-122203363 GCF_007990345.1 Gossypium hirsutum
TCCAAAATCTTTGAAGACTTGAGTCTGATATTCAAACATCATTTCTTTGCTTTTTTGGTGAAAGATTTTTTGTTGAACAATGTTCATGACTTCTGGTGGAAATTCTGGGTTACGGTTAGGAGTAACAGGATAAGAAGTAGGAAATGTTGAAGATGAAGAAGATGGTCTGTACATCATCTTGGGTCTAAGCCAAAAGTAGGTTCTTTTGTAAGTCAATATTTCATTTTTGGGTATAGAAAGGAAATCAACAAGTCTATTTTCCTTTCCTTTGATATGTTTGACATCAAAAGAGAATTTTGAAAACCATTCAGCCCATCTAAGGAGCTAAGAATGTGGCACAGTTTTTTGTTTGAATTTGAGCATTTAAGGAAAAGAAGACTTGTCCATCTCAACAAGAAAATGATATCCTGTAAGATAGAATGCAAATTTTAAAATACCTTTTTTGACCGCCAAGATTTCTTTGAATGTGGAATGATAATTGATTTCTGCTTCTGAAAATCTTCCACTTTTGAATCCACAGAGATATCTTTTCCTTCTTTTTCTTCAAAGAGTATTACACCCCAGTATTTATCACTAGCGTCTGTTTGTAAAATTCTTTTTCCATCAGAAGGAATTTGAAGTAGAGGAAAACCTTACGATACTTCTTTTAGCTTTTGTACAGCTCTTGTCTAAGAGGATGACCATGCAGGGGGCTCTTTCTTAAGCATTTTCCTTAGAGGATTAATATACTTAGAAACCTTAGGAATAAAGTCTCTAAAGTAATTAAAAATCCCTAAGAATTGTTGTAAATATTTTTTAGACAGGTTTTTATATGGAAACTTAAGAAGTTTTTGTGAAATGTAAAGTCCAGGAGAGTATTGTCCATCCTTCAGGTTCATTTCCAGAAATTCTATTTCTGATTTATTTATTTGCATCTTCTTTTCTGAAAGCATTATCCCATATTTGAGAACAAGGGACTTGAATTCTTCTAAGAGTTAAGCATAAGAATCTTCATCCGGAGTGAAAAGCAATATATCATCAATGTAGATTAAATGGCATGACCTTCCACCAGAAATAGGCTCCATAATATGTTGGAAGATTTTTATTATCGCCTTCTGAAATAATGATGGGGCAGTTTTTAACCCAAATGGCATGACCTTCCACCGGAAATTTTTGTTGGGAATACAAAATCCTGTTTTTGCTCTATCATCAAGGTGAATCCCTAATTGCCAAAATCTTACCTTAAGATTAAACTCGGAGAAGATTCTTGTTTTATCCAGACTGGAGAAAATAGAATTTCTGTTTGGCAATAAAAAGTTATCATCCTAGAGAAAATAATTAAGAGGTTGGTAATTAATAACCAATTTTAATTTTCCTCTGACTTGCTCTGATCTTTTATTCACATAGAAAGCTTTACACGCCCATTGGGAATTTGATGGTTCAATCAGATCCTGTTGTTAAAGTTTCTTGTATTCTTGTTGTGCCAGCAGCAAATGATCTGGATTCATTCCTATATGACTGGCTTTTGTAGGATTGATGTCTTCATTTTTCTTGAATGGAAGGGTAATGAAGAATTCAGGATTTTTCCACAAAAGGTTAGGGCATTTGAGAAGAAATTTTGAATGAGAATTTGCAGAAGATTTTTCTATTAGTTCCTAGATAATCTAGAAGATTTTTTTCTGTTTGAATAGAAAAAATTTTGGGTGTGGAAACAAAGAGTTGAATAAGTTTTAAAAACGTACTCCATCAGGAAGAATTCTTAAACGTTGAGCTTTTGTGTAGAGGTCAAAACCTACACAATAGTCTGGGAAGAACTGAATAGTAATAGGTTTACTGATCAAATGAGCAGCAAAAGGATGATCTACAGCAGAATTAAAATACCTAACATGTGGCTTCCACCATTTTGGAGGTAAAACATCTGGATTCGTGATGGTTTTTGCTGCTCGAGTGTCTATAAAGGCAATTATAGTAACGAGTTTACTATATTTGTCTAAATAGACCTTTACAGGAATATGAGGAACTAGTATGACGCTGTCACAATTTTTCTGGACTTGAACTTGGGTTAGCATCATATGAACATCTGAGTAATTTGATTCTAAATCTAGAATCTAATCAGGATAAACATGAATTGCACAAATAGTCTTGTCTGAAGGTTCATCTTCAATAGAGTAGACAGATTCTATATCATCTTCCTTTTGGATTTTGATTCCTGCTTGTTGAACCATCTACGCAATCTTTTTTTCTCATTTTTTGTTCTTTGGACAATCTTTTGAGAAGTGTCCTTTTTTATTACAGATGTAGCATCGGTCAGACTTTGTTGTTAATCTCCGTTTTTTTCTGAGATATCTCCATTGAGGCTTCTTTCTTCTTTTCTATTTTGTGTTCTTTGGAAAAGAATATCTTTTAAAATGTCTCTTTTTCTTTGAACGGCAGTCATATATCTTATCTCTTGAGCACTTATATTTCAAGTGGGATTCATCACATGCTCGATCAATTCTTTTATCACAATAGAGATAATCCTTGAATATCTTTCTTCTGTTACAAATGTCTTCTAAGGCAATAAAAACTTCTTTCTGAATTTCTCTAATTGTTAATTGGAGAATAGTTCTATTTTGCCTTTGGAGAGCCTGATTAACTACAACTTGTAAAGGATCTAGAATGGATGATAAAATTACTGGCTTCAAATTTGAATTGAGATTTAAGGCACAAAATAATTTAGTCATTATTTTGAAGTGCCTTGCTAGATCTCTCCTGTCATATGAACATCATTTCCTCTTATGGAATTCCCTTTTCTTGAAGGTCAAAATTTCATCTAGATTGCCCACAAAGTGATGATGGATAATTCGTATTGGCTGAGCAAGATCTTAAAGAACCAATAATTACATTTGATCATGTTGACTAATTGAATTCCACCAATCTCGCAGCATACCCGTAAATCTGGAAACAAACTCCATGAGAATGTTGTAATTACTATCTTCAGTAAGCTTGTGAGTTTCAAGCCTATAATAGAACTCTTGAATCTTATCTTGTAATGACCCGAATTTTACCGTTACCGAAAAAATATATTTCCGGGTCTCCGTTTCTAAAAAATGGATTTGTAAATATTTATTAAAAATATTTACGAAGCAAAATGAGTGGTTAATTAGAGTTTAATTAAGTGAATTTAAATTTAATTAAGAGTAATTAAGTAAAAGGAACAAATTGAATAAAGTGTGAAAGTTGAATTATAGATTAAAAGAAAATAAAAAATGACTAAAAGGGCAATTATACAAAAAGTATAAATTGAGGCGGTTTATCGTGAAGAAAATCTAAGATTTTTTTTTATGTTTAGTATATTATTATATTATTATATAATAAAGATACTTTATGTTTTAATTATATTATATTATATTATATATATAAACTAAAGAAGCAAATGAAAGGAAATAGAAACAGAATGAAACGAAACAGAGAGCAGGGGAGAAAAAGAAAGAAAGAATGGGAGAAAAGGGAAAATTGAAGGTTTGAAGCTTTAAGCTTTAATAGTCAATGTGGTACCGGAAATCTCGGCTAAGAAAGGACAAGACAAAGTCAACGGGAGTTAGCTCGAAAATTACGGTTAAGTAAAGATAGTACGTTGAATCAGCATCTCAAGACGATCCCGAATTCATTAAGGTAAAGTATGTTGAGTATTGATAATGACATGTACCCAGGATGTTTAATGAGATTCATTTAGGTTGTAAAAGTATTGATGAAATGAGTAAATTATGGTTGGCAACGGTATGTAGTATGAATTTTGAAATTTACTAAAAATTCGTAGTGATTCTAAATTAGTCCCGAATTGAATTTACTATTCATATTGGACCGCGAGGGCCCATTAAAGGGACGACATCTTAAAACTAGGATGTGTGTGAATATTTATTTTAATTAATGACCAAAATTGGACTGTACTGACTGGTAATGTCTCGTAACCCTGTTCCGGTGACAGTATAGGGTTAGGGGACGTTACAAATTAGTGGTATCAGAGCTATTCAGGTTTAGCCGATTCTCGAACTAAATCGAGCTCGAAATTGAGTCTAGAGGTACATGCCATAATTGAGTCGAAATTGAGTCGGGATCGGATGCTGATATATTTGTTTGGTACTGTTTTATAGTGAAAATGTTAGAGGAAAATATCGATGGTATTGATTATGAAATGTGTACTGAAGACGAATAGTCTCGTGAATTAAATGAAAACTGAATCAACAACACTGGGTATAAACTCAATGGGTAATTAATTACTGAATAATGACTGATGAAATAATAGAAAAAGAAATGATAAATAATTATTTAGAATTATAACTGATGTTCTTCAGTGAGTAGAAGAAATTGTATCTGCTACAGTATCTATCCCTCCTGTTTCTTACTCGATTCCCGAGGTGCTTCAAGGTATAGAGTTTGTCTGAACGGGTAAGTTATCTGCTGTTAATGATCTGTACATTTATATATATATAGTGTGGATGAATTGAGAATTACAGTTGAGAATGATCTTGAAAGAACTGAAATCTGGTTAGAGAATATTATCGGGATTGTAAATGAATTGTTCTGTTCACCGATTAAATGTTAGAAGGGTATGATATTTCTGTTAAAAGATTTAGGTTATCAGTGGTAGAAAAATTGATTATGTTGTGATTAAGAAAAGGGTTATTTGGAATTTTTCTGAGATGAGTTCTGAAAGAAATATATATATATATCAGTCAGATATTTCTTGATCAGAAACATACAGAATTCTTGAAGCTTAAACAGGATCATATAACTGCAACTGTGTATGAAGGGAATTTGTTTGATTAAATAAATATATCAGAGGGTATATTCCGATAGAAACTGTATGATACAAATGGTTTGAAGATGGTTTAAATGAAGACAGAAGCTGAAGAATATAGAATAAGGAATGAAATATGTGTTAGATATGATTCTCCTGATTATTATCTTAGTGATTGCTTGAAGAAAATTGAAAAAAATATTATTCAGAGTTCAAGATCGAGTAACGTAGTTAACAGAGGTAGGTTACCCTGTAATCTCAGAAATACGAGTGAAAACCGAAGTGTGACAAATGACTTCACTGTAAAATCTGGAGAATGAACATCAGCCAGGGTATATATTAATTGTATATGAGAAGATTTATCTCTACCGGATGTCATTACAGGTACTTTATTCTTTATCGGCACTAATATGATTATTTTAAATTGATCTTGGTTTGACTATTCCTATGATTACATAAGTTCAGTATCTATTAAAGATTTGTCTGTTGAGTTTGCTGAAATTTTTGGATTGAAGCATTAAATTTTTCAGATTAGTATTTATGGGCTGATAAGATCTGCATGAACTGTTGATAATGATACTACTGTTTTTTGATCGATTTGATGTTCTTACTGTTTGATATAATCTCAATAATGGAATGGTTAATTCTGCATGATATGGTGGCAAATTATAAGCAGAAGTATAATATGTTGCAAGATCAGGATGATGAAATGTTTTGTTGAATCAGAGAAGATTGAGCTAATTGTCTATTGTGATATTGAACATGCCAACACAGATATATGCCGAAAAGGGGTCATGGTATTTACCTTGTTTATGTATTAAATATTAAAATATTTAAGTTAAGGTTTAAATCAATGGCAATAGTGCAAGAGAATTCTAATGTGTTTCCAAGAGTTGCCCGAACTACTGTTGATTGAAGAAGTTGAATGTGCTATAGACTTTGTAACTGAAATGATAGTGAAAAATATATTTGAAATCAGAGGTTTTCTAAAACTAGTCGGTTATTACAGAAAGATATGGAATTGGAATGATCTGATAGACGTTAGCAAGGTTCCGATTAGTTGAAAGCTCAGTTAACTGAAGCATTAGTTCTGGTTCAGTCTGAAATCCGATAAAGAAACTTGTGATTTACAGGATAGCAGTGTTTTGATGCCAAAAAAAGAAGAAGTGAAGTAATGGTTTATGTTACGAAATGTTAGAATCACATGGGAAGAATTATTTGATACCTGATTCGGAAGTGGTAGTTATTGTTCTTGCATTAAAAGATCAAGATATGATAATTAATTATCATCCGAAAAAGACAAATGAATGTATGTATATTCAAACTGAAAGCTTTGTTTTGTGTTATGAGCTATGAACATCTGACTGTTATCATTTGAAGATGGATCAATTTTGGTAGAGATAAAAAAAATTAAACCGACTTCTTTACAGCAGATCTGCGAAGCTCAGAAATGTAGTAATGAGTTATCGGTTAAATAGATATAGTATACAGATGATTTCTGATTAAACATTTCCGATTGGATATGATGGTTGTTTGCTATTTAGAAATAAAAGCTGAACAGAGGGATTCAGAACTTATACAGGAGAATTTGCATGAAATTATAGTAGTACTATGTCTATGTATTCTAGAAGAATAAGATGTACAGTGATTTGAGACAGATGTATTGAAGACTGGGAAAAGAAAAGTAATACTTTGAATTTGCATATAAATGTTTATATTAGGTACAGATATCTTCAGAACTGTTACAACCAGTGGTGATATCAAAATGGAAATGGGATATAATTTCTATGAGTTTGAATTAGAATTATCTCTATTTTTGAAAAAGAATATGCGGAGCTGTTTGATTCGTGAAATTGAAGAAAAGTACAAGTAATTCAAAACAGACTGAAAGCAACTTTTGATAGACAGAAATTGTATGTAGATTTAAAATGTCAGGATTTCGAGCATTCTGCCAGTGAAGCGGTATTTCTTAAAGTTTCACATCGGAATAAAACTTTGAGATTGGGATGAAATAGGGAAATGGAATTCTCGTTCAGTTGGGCCATGTAAAATTTCGAAAAAAAAAAGTCAGACTGGTAATATATTATTGGGTTTTACTTCCAAAATTACAAGAAATTTATAGGGATTATCAGGATTTGGTGCTCAAAAGATGTAAATCAGATCTTTTACATGTTATATCGACAAAGGATATTGAGATTTGACGCAATCTATTGTATGAGAAAGAGCCGGTTGAGATACTAGCCTGAGCGGTAATGTCATAATATTGAGGAAACAATACGGGAACCGAAAGAAACAGTGAGATCACTGAATCCCCACCTCTCTTTTAGGCAAATTTCGAGGACGAAATTTCTTAAGGGGGAGAGAATTGTAATGACCCGAATTTTATCGTTACCGAAAAAGTGTATTTTCGGGTCTCCGTTTCTGAAAATTGGATTCGTAAATATTTATTAAAAATATTTACGAAGTAAAATGAGTAGTTAATTAGAGTTTAATTAAGTGAATTTAAATTTAATTAAGAGTAATTAAGTAAAAGGACCAAATTGAATAAAGTGTGAAAGTTGAATTATAGATTAAAAGAAAATAAAAAGGACTAAAAGGGCAATTATACAAAAAGTATAAATTGAGGCGGTTTATCGTGAAGAAAATCTAAGATTTTTTTATGTTTAGTATATTATTATATTATTATATTATTATATAATAAAGATACTTTATGTTTTAATTATATTATATTATATTATATTATATTATATTATATATATAAACTAAAGAAACAAATGAAAGGAAATAGAAACAGAATGAAACGAAACAGAGAGCAGGGGAGAAAAAGAAAGAAAGAAGGGGAGAAAAGGGAAAATTGAAGGTTTGAAGCTTTAAGCTTTAATAGTCAATGTGGTACCGAAAATCTCGGCTAAGAAAGGACAAGACAAAGTCAACGGGAGTTAGCTCAAAAATTACGGTTAAGTAAAGATAGTACGTTGAATCAGCATCCCAAGACGATCCCGAATTCATTAAGGTAAAGTATGTTGAGTATTGATAATGGCATGTACCCAGGATGTTTAATGAAAGTCATTTAGGTTGTAAAAGTATTGATGAAATGAGTAAATTATGGTTGGCAATGGTATGTAGTATGAATTTTGCAATTTACTAAAAATTCGTAGTGATTCTAAATTAGTTCCGAATTGAATTTACTATTCATATTGGACCGCGAGGGCCCATGAAAGGGATGACATCTTAAAACTAGGATGTGTGTGAATATTTATTTTAATTAATGACCGAAATTGGACTGTACTGACTAGTAATGTCTCGTAGCCCTGTTCTGGTGACGGTATAAGGTTAGGGGAGGTTACAATCTAGCCATTTTCCTTGTAGAATATCATCAAGAGTAAAAGTGATTCGTCCAATGGAGGGTTTTTATGTAGAACGTTGTTGTGAAGAATATGAGTCTAGTACTTCTTCCATCTCTTCATCATCTGATTGTTCTACCTTTGGATGCGTTTGTAATACATTTGAAAGATTCACTTCTTCTGATTGACTTTCTGATACTGGTTTTGACGATGAATTGGGATCAAAATAATATGTATCAGAACTGATTGTTGATCTTGAAGTTGTAAAGCTGAGATTTTTGGACTCATGGCTTCATTATAATTCTTTAAAAATTTTGTTGAAGGATTTTGATCTTGTTGAATCATCAGGGATTTTGAAGCTTGCTTTGGAGGAGGCAATCTTGGAGGTAACTTGTCCACAATTGGTCTTTTTCCAAGTTTAATTTCATCTTAATGAGCTTCTTCCTTTTTTGCTACCTCAGTTCTTCCAACTTCTTTTTGCTTCTTTTTCTCAGCTTTTTATTTTTTAATTTCCAGAAACACTTCATAAGTGCTTGGTTTAGTTTTTTTTGGACATTTTGGAAAGGAGATATGAACTCCTTCTGCTGGAAAGGTGTTTCGTTGTCTGATGAAAGAAATAATTCAACTGTTTCTAATTTTAGGGATGGTGCTGGAAATTTTCCAGTTTCCTAGAGTATCTTGATCTGTTCCTTGAGATTCTCAATTTTCTCTTTGAGCCAGATAAGAAAAGAAATCTTGGCCCGGTGCTGCTGGTTCTTTTGCCATGTTATTTAATCTCTTTTGGAATAGATTGATAAGATCCTTCACCATCTTTGTTTTGTCATCTACCTTAGCTTCAACTGTTGAAATCTTTGAATCAATTTTCTTTAAAGCATGATTCTAAGCTAAGGCATTTTCATTCTGCCAATTTAGAGTAGCTTCTACAGCACTTATCTTTGCAGGTGCACCAGAAATGTTTGTTTGGATTTTTTAAGGAATTTTTGGTGCATGTGTAATTTTTCTCAGTGCATTCATCAAGGGGTCCAAAATCCCCGTCATATGGTGTTTTTTCAGAGGGTTGTAACATACATATAGTAGGAGTTAGATTTTGTTCTGGTAAAGGGTTTTTCTGAACCCATTTATTGATCTTTTTATAACAAGGTTGAGGAAAAGGTTTTGATTTTTCATGAGGTTTTGGCTTTTTAGGAGGTTTTTTATTAGGTGGTTAATTTGGAGGTGGGAAGTTGTCTGTTTTTGGAAAAGTTTTTTGAACAGGTGGCGGTAAGGCAGCAGAATAATCAACAAGATAAACAAATTTGCCATTGTTCTCGCTGAGTGAACCAATTGTTGGATCTCCATTCATCTACCTTTCATTAAATTCTGATTGAGTGAATTTTTTCTTATTTTTCTTCTTTTCCGGTTTTGAAGTTGAATAGTCCATACCATCAATCCATGCATTGAATCTATCATTAATGCATAGCTGGCATGGGCAATCTAGATCCCAAAGACAATGTCCTGTCGTTTTATCTTTAAAGATCTACAAAGGTTTTCCTTCAAAAGAAAAACTTTGTATTAGTTTTCTTTCAGATCCTGGTTCGCAAAGATTACAGCAGCATTCTGGATCACCTTTATCGTGATCGATTGTTGGATTTCCCATAGACTGCATCATCAGTTGTGTAGGAAAATATTGAAGGACCTTTGGGATCATGAAGATGGTAATGATCAAACTTTATTTCAGGGGTCCCATCTCATTTGGATAATATCTGACTCTTAGTGGACTGGATGGGTTGACTATGCTCGTGAAGCTTTTCATAGTTTGTAACCCATTTTTTCAGGAGAAGCTTGATTAGTTCCTTTCTCAGTATCTATCTTGGAAAACAAACACAACGGGGTTGATCATTAATGTTGACACTTATAAAAAAAGAATCTCCTGTTCCATGCTTAGAGAGATTGAAAGCACGGTCTTGGATTCTGTAAACAATCTGGTAATGCAACGCAGCCACTATTTCTGATGGAACTTGAAGACCTCCAACAATCTGGATCTGGACTTGAAGTGCTGAAAACAGATTTGGATCTGCTAAAGCCATCGTAAAGTTGGGGAAAAGAGTAACCGTGACAAGGCCAGGATTTAAAGTGGCTTCAATAGTAGCAAAGCATATTGGTTTTCAAAATATCAGGAATCCAATAAGGCAAATCTTGCGACAGTAGGTTTTTCTTTTGTACCAAGGTAATTTAAGGCAAGACGAATTGCTCCAAAATGAATATGAAAGTAACCTGCTCGTTGCCATTCTTTAGGGAATTCAAGTGGAATTTCAAGTGTAACAAATAGCTCTGAGGAAGAAGCAGAAATAGGATGACTATCAAGCCGTCAGGCTTGAATATACTCTTTTGCATGCTTGGGAGTATTGTGTATTAAAGTTTTTATGGACCTAATGGGAGAGAAAATGGGTCTTTTTATAAGTAGAGTAAGGGTTTTCAGTAGGAAGATCTGTAAGTTAAGCTTTATCTTCATCTCTAAGGTAATTTATTTCGTACAAATAAGAAATTTTCTTAACAGAATAAGACCTATAAGGAAAATTAGGTAATGAAATACAAGTTAAAGAAGTAGAGGGTCTTGTGAGCTGATTATCAGACATAATAAATGATATTCTCTCTTTAGATTATCTGGTCGAGACATAACTTTTGAATTTTAAGCAAGTTGAACTTGGCTCGGATACCAAATAATGGAGAACAAAATCTAATTCCTGCTATATGTATGTTACAACCCTCTGAAAAAACATCATATGACAAGGACTTTCCACCCCTTGATGAATACATTGAGAAAAATTACACCCATGCACCAAAAATTCCTTTAAAAATCCAAACAGACATTTCTGGTGCACCTGCAAAGATAAGTGCTACAGAAGCCACTCTCAATTGACAGACTGAAAATGCCTTCGCTCAAAATCATGCTTTAAAGAAGATTGATTCAAAGATTTCAGTAGTTGAAGCTAAGGTAGATGACAATACGAAGATGGTGAATGATCTTATGAATCTGTTACAAAAGAGATTAAATGACGTCGGAAAAGAACGAGCAGCACTGGGCCAAGATTTCTTTTATCATCAGGCATAAAGAGAAAAAGAAATTCAGAATCTCAAGGAACAGATCAAGACACTTCAGGAAACTGGAAAAATTCTAGCACCATCCTCAAGATCAGAAACAGTTGAATTATTTCCTTCAATCAGACAAAGGAACACCCTTCAAGCAATAGGAGTTCATATCTACTTTAATATAATTATTAATTATTATCGTTATTTTAAATTTTTATTTAATTCATTATTTGTAAAATTTTTAAACATGTTCTGGAAACATATGTTAAAAATTAGTTTAAAAATAAATATTATAAAATTGATTATTTTGCATAATTAAAAATTTTGAAGTATTATTATTAGGGGATAAGATAAGCTTGATTGTGTCACGTGAGATGTGAGCATATTGAAAACCTAAAAAATATATTTTATAAAAATATTAAAATTAATTGGTTGTACACGTGGTGCCCGTTTAATAAATATAACGTCAATGATTGCATGGCGGGAACATAAATAGCTTGTCTGACGGGACCTAGAGCCTATGGATAAATGACACGTGGGAATTAAATAGTAATTTGTTTATTACGTGTGACACGTGTGTATATTCATCAATGGTCTACACGCCTTTACCTACTGTTGGTGGGCTCCTCGTCAAATCTCTTTTGCTGACACTAATTAACGTTTAATTAAACTCAGTAATTACATGAATTTTAAAAGAAATTAAAATACTGAGTATTTTCAATTATATATATAATTATACAAATTATTATATATTTATTTTTTAAAAACATTTACCATAAGCATGTAAAGTTTGCTAAATATTATTTTAAAATTTTTTTATGTAATAAAAGGTCAACATAAATTATGTTCTATTTTTATCAAATAAATTCATTTACATTTTAACATATATGAGATTAAAAATATAACAATTTATGTTTTAAAAAATAAAAGTAAAATGATTTAGTGTAACTTTTTTATTTATCATCAAATAATTATATTTAATGGAAGGTTTTTAATCAAATTTAATTTTTTTATGAATTTGTTAAATATTAGTAATAATAAAAATTAATTTTTAAATATTTACATTCAAATAACTAATCGAAACTAAAATTATATTGATAATTAAATCACAATTATAAATCACAATTATATTGATAATTAAAATATATTTAAAATTAAATTAAATTAAATCTGAAAATTTAACCATGAGGAGATTATTTTCATAGCCATAATTAATAGAACAACTAATTTTCATTGGTTAAATTTCATCAACCACTTAATTAACAATATATGTAATAATTTTTTATCGATTAAGCTTTAAATCAGTTAATATCGTTATTGTTGTAACATGTAAAGACGTATAATCATTTTTTATTATTGAATTATTGTCAGAGTCAGGAGCTACGGAACGAACTATTTTAGTATTATAAATATATATAAATTGTGTTGATGAAATTGTTTTAACAAAATAATAATTTGAAATAAATAGTAACAATTACAACTACTACATGATATATATCGGAGGTGCTCATGGTCAGGTCGAGTCGAGCTAGACCTAAGCATGATATTAATATACTTTATGCTTGTCCAAGTCCTACCCGAAATATAGGCTTAAAATTTTGTCCAAACATGTCCATATTTGCAAAAGATTAATCAAAACCCATCACAACATACAAAGAAATATGATCGAAACCATCACAACATAAATACACAAAACACATTTTGAACATTTTCTAACTCTAACTGTGAAGTTAGTCAATACATTATTGGTCTTATACTCTCTATAATCTCATATGACCCGATAATTACAGACTCAACTTCCTAGTTACCTTAAAACTCTAGAACATAGAAATGGAACATATTTTCAATATTCTGAATCACTTTTTAAACTGACCATCAGTTTGAAACTGAAATACAATACCGATAATACAATCACTTATTCAGAGCTTCCAGTAGTTTTCTCCAAATTCACGATATAACCTTCGAATTTTTACCCGATTAATAAAGACTAACACTCCTCGCAATTGGATAGTCTCTGAAACATATACTCATTCAATCCATCATGGGTCAACCAATCAATAACAGTCCAGGTAATCTCAATCTTTTTCAGAGATAGGGAAAGTCTCGATATGAACTTTACAAAAACTTTATCTCATTCTACTTCAGTATTATCACTGGTTGTAGTAATCTTAAAAACATTGTATATTTGGCTTAGCCTGTTGAAAAATCAAATACCTGAACACGGATTCAGAAATGTCGCATTTCATAGCTGACTACCATTACATCCATATCAAATCACCATACATCTTGTTACTTTCTGAATGAATATACAAATTACCGTAATGAGCTTCGTACCAAAAAAAAAGTTCTCGTATAGCAAGGGATTCCTCGGTAAGCAAACTTTTTCTTAGAATGTGGGTTCGTTTTTAAACTCTGAATCAGAAGTTGACTTACACTGTACTCAATTACTTTCAATTTTCCAAATGTCATTATACAAGATCAATTAAGTAATCATCGCTCGCAAAGTAAACAAAAACTTCACTACTCAGAGCATACATATCTACATTTACTCCTCTCAAAGGTTAATCGATAGCTACTCACAATATTTCAATAGCTCAAATCATCATTATTGTCTTAAATTCAAATTTTTTTGTTATATTCGACACTTTAAACTCTTCGGATCAGGAAATATGTAGCACTTTTTTTCTAGACTACCCGTCTATTTACCCATGAATACATAAAATTTATTTCCAAACTCGAGGATCGATTTACATGCATATATCTCAATTTACCTTCCAACTGAATAACTTGTTTTGATTAAAACATCTGATTCAATCTTAATTGTCAAACAATAATAACCTTTCAAAACAATTTCCTCTTCAAGTTGTTAGAACAACTCAAAAACATAATCTTTCATAATTTCTGTAACATGCTACTCAAAAAGTTTTACTAACGGCATTAGCTCAAACAAAACACCACATCTCGATTTATGTCATTAACCTTAATCAATATTACCTAAGAAAAGAAAATCAATATACAAATTTAGCTTGAACAGTCACAATCCACACTTTGTCTATGTCAATCTTTTCAAGAAAACTCAAAAAATTCCTGATAACACATTCTTTAGATATCATACCTGGATGAGTCGATTGTCCTCTTCTTTAACTGTGGCATTGCTTAATTTGAATGATTTTTAGAACAATCTATCATCTCTTCCAGAACCATTTTTACTTGCTAAACCATTCTTATCTCTGACCACATTATTAATTGTTCCACTTCTTGAACTTTTTTGTTTCAAACTTGTGAACTTATTCGATATAAATTTCATAAACTTTATTATATAACACCATAATGATAGGGGGTGAAGATTATAAAGCCTCGACTTTTAACTCTTATATATGTACACACATCTAAAATAACATTTATCAACAACATAACATCATATAAATACCAAAAAACATAGACGCGTTTATCACAAGATAAACTTTTATTTCATTTTCCTTTTCCCATATTTCTCGATTTATGATTATTTTATTTCATACATCATCACATCCATATAGTGAACTCTTTTTCATACCTTTTCAAGTTTCGACTCATCATAAACACATTCTTACTCAGACACCTTAGTGTCACTTTCAACACTTTCTGAAATAACTCGATTGAAAAGTATTTTTGTCTATAAGTAAAAAAAATAGATCGGATCGTACACATCACTCTATCACAGATTTATATGGCATGTATTTCTAAACACTTTACACATCTCATTTGATCCGAGAATCGGCTAAACCGAAGCTCTGATACCAATAAATGTAACACCCTCTATCCGTATCCGTTGCCGGAATAGAGTACGAGACATTACCAAGGAGTACGAAACACTTACAGATAATTTAAATATATTTTCATAACAACTTGTCTCGATTTCATACTATTTCATATTTAAGCTTTACTCAACAAAGTATTTGAAATATCATCTTTATGCAAATAGCACACATGAGGTACATAATTCCATAATTATGAATGAACACATTTATCAAACATATTCCATATTCATATATGAATGTCTCATGTCTCCATATATCAATAACCGTCATTTTTATTGTTTTTCAGCTAAATATGTGTAACCATTCATAAGCATGCAATTCACTGTTTCTTCCTGTCAATCACAATTTCAAATGAAAAATTCATGTGAATGAGCTCAACCTCATTAGCTGTTTAAATTCTGTCACTTTGATTCACATACTCATAATTTACTAACATAACCTATCAAACACAATCTCTGAATGATGAAATCACATAATTGAGCTCAATTTCAGTGTTCACTAAAATTTGTCATATAAATTCAAATAATAATTACCAAAACTTTGTCAAATTGGAGAACGTCTTACGTTCATTGGTCTGCACCGGTATGCACTGAATTTCATTGATAATCACTGATGCCATAACATAACTATGGTCTTTTCACTAAAATGTCATAGCTCAACTATGGTCTTACATCTTCACTATCATTATGCCATGGTGAAACTATAGACTTGTCCGTCAATTCATCACTTTTTACCAAAATGCCATAGCCCAGCTATGATCTTACACGGAAATCACTTGTCACTTGTAACCGAAGCTACCACTATTCATTGATAGGGTAGCCGGAGCTACCACTTCTCACTGATCAAATTACTTATTATCAAATTAGGAAAGGTCTTATGAAATTGAGTACGTCATTGCTTATTGCCACGATTCACAACTCAGTATGGTTTTCCTCATTGAAATACCATACCTACATTTCACAACTCGGTATGAGAAATGCCATACCTACATTTCACAACTCAGTATGGTTAATACCATACCTAGGTTTCACAACTCGGTATAGTTAATACCATACCTACGTTTCACAACTTAGTATGGATGATACCGTACCTACGTTTCACAACTCAGTATGGATGATACCGTACCTACGTTTCACAACTCAGTATGGATGATACCGTACCTACGTTTCACAACTCAGTATGGATGATACCGTACCTACGTTTCACAACTCAGTATGGATGATACCGTACCTCTGTTTCACAACTCAGTATGGTTAATACCATACTTACGTTTCACAACTCAGTATGGTTAATACCATACCTACGTTTCACACTTTGCCATGGACCAACCATGGTCTTTTCCGTCAATTCATCTTGTCACTGAACTGAAGTGCTCAATTTGATCATTTATTCAATTTTCATGCTTTTACATTATTCACGATTTTATCATCAATACATATGAAATAATACATCATGAAATTCATAAAATTAACAAATGGTCACTAAAATTTAGTTATATAAACTCACAAGTTCGATTTTTGTATATAACGATAATCATAATTTCATAATAAATATTCCAAATAAAACATTATATCATTTCTAATTCAACATTTATCGATTATAATAGGGCATGTGATCAATTTATACACAAGTCATTCATATATATATGTTTTTCCTCCTCCTCTCCATCCACATCCTTAGCATAAATAACACACTTGTAAGTAACATTATCCATAATTTTCACTATTTACTTATGTGAATATTCAAGCTATCCATCCATGTCATAGTCACTAAATTATTTTTATCTTGAGCTACAGAACTCCAAATTAAGATCCGCTAATTTTTTTTGAAACTAGACTCACGTATCTTCTTATCATAAAATTTTCATAATTTTTTGTTTAACCAATAAGTACAGTTTATTCTTTAAAGTCACCCCCTGTTCTGCTGTCTGACAGTTCCGACCCTTGTTCACTAAAAATTAATTATCTCCTCCTACAAGATTCGGATGATGTCCTTGTTTATTTCTATTGAAAATAGACTAATTCAGAATTCTAAACATATAAATTTAAGCCCTAATTATTTTTATCCAATTTTTTGATGATTTTACAATGTCAGAAAAGGAGAACCCGAAATCATACTGACATTGTCTCAAAAAATTTATTATATCTCATGATTTACAATTCAATTGCTTACATCATTTCTTCTATAAGAAACTAGACTCTATAAGCTTTATTTTAATATTTTATTCATCCTCTAATTCGATTTCTATAATTTTTGGTGATTTTTCAAAGTTAGACTACTGTTGCTGTCCAAAACTGTTTTAGTGCAAAATGTTGATTTCCATTGTGCCCCAAATTTCATAGTTCATACAATTCAATCCTTGCTCAATTAACCCCTCAATTGAGCTAAATTTTATCATTTAATACTTTATTTTATCATTTTAAACTACTTCATAACCCTTGAAAACCAAAACTTTAGCACTAGACCTTAATTCCAAACTCTTTCACAATTAGGTCCTAAAACTAATTTCCATCAAATTTACTTGATAAAATCATCATATATCAAAATTAAAGCTTCAATTATATGTTTATTCATCATATTCTTCCAACACTCATCCATATAAACTTAAAAAATTAGCCATGGACTCAAAAACTAATGACATAGTAAGTTGGACCAAATTGTAACAGTCCAAAATCTTAGAAATTTCAAGGAGAAAGCAAGAATTAAACTTACATGAAGCTAGAGTATGAAAACCAGCTTGAACTCTCTTCCATGGCTATTTTTCAGCTGATGAAAATAAAGAAAAATGAAGAGAATTCTAGATATTCCAATTTAGTCCCATTTTTATTTAGCTAATTTTGGCAATTTTCCAATTTTGCCCTTCTTTCACCCGTTTCCTGATTTTTCTCAACTATTGCCGCCCAAAATATCTCCTTTGGGCTTATTTTCACTTTAGGTCCTTCCTCATTTGACAATTGGGCTATTTAATTCTTTTAGCAACTTTTACACCTTTTTTAATTTAGTCTTTTTTATTTAATTAACCACGCATACGTCAAAATTTTCTGACGAAATTTTAATACTACCTCACTAAGACTCCATAAATATTTCTAAAAATATTTATGGCTCGGTTTATGAATTCGAGGTCTCGATACCTCATTCTCGACCCAATTTACCCAATTAATTCTTTTAAATCACCAAATTCACTAATTCAAAAATACTTCTATATTCACATTTGACTCATAGGCATTAATTTATTAAATTTTCAACTCACTCGTTAGATTTAGTGATCTAAAATCTCTATTCCCGACACCACTGAAAATTAAGCTGTTACAACGTATTATATTTTTAAAAAATATTTATTTAATTTTATTTTAATGTTAATATTTTTTATTGAAAATTTTTACATAGTCATCTTAATATTGTTTTAATATTTATATTAGAGTAGAATTATATATTTAGTATAGGGTTGTTTTTTTAATGTGTTACAAATTATATAATATAAAGTGTTACAAATTATATAATAAAACGGGTCGTGTAACAGCCCGATTTTCAGTGGTGTCGTAAATAGTAGTTTGAGGCCACCAAATTCGGCAAGTAAGCTCGTAAATTTTATTATTTAATTTTTACGAGTCAAATATTGTTTTAAAAAAGAATTTTGAATAAGTAATTTATGTTTTATAATGAATTATTAGGTTCGAGTGGTAAAATCTTAGGTCAAGTGGTTTTAGAAAATAATGTATCGAGACTTTGTTTTTATAAACCGAAACGTAAATATTTTTATATATATTTACGAAGTGTCAATAAGGTGGTTTAAAGTTTCGTTAAGAAATTTTAACGTTTCGATGCTTAATTGATTAAAGAGGACCAAATTGAAAAAAAAAGTCCATTCCCGAGACTCCCTTCTGGTAAATCGGATTCGTAAATATTTTTAATAAATATTGACAAAGTTGCGAGTTTAATCAAGTTTTAGTTAGGTAAATTAGGTTAAAATAAGAGAAATTAGGAAAAAGAACTAAATTGCAATAGAGTAAAAGTTTGATTATAAATTATAGAAAAACTAAATGGGCTAAAGAGGAAATTATGCCTTTTTATAAAGGTGTGGCGGTTTATAAGAGAAATATCGAAGATATTTCTAATTAAAATATATATTATATTATATTAACTTAATAAATAAGTAATTATATTATATTGTTATATAAACAAATAAAAGAAAGGAAACAAAAGGAAAATTGAAATGAAAACAGAGAAGAAACAGGGGAGAAAGAAAGAAAGAAAAAAAAGAAAAAAGTTAATTTGGGGTTGAAGGTTCAAAGTTAATTTGGTAAGTCAATTTAATTCTTTTTCTTGTAATTTTTGGGTTTTTAGAAACTTAGAACAATATACTATTGAATTTATGTTAAAAATTTGAAAGTTTGTGGATTTTTGGATATAGTTTATGTTGAATTAATTAATGAATTTGGGGTTAAATTGATAGAATTTCAAGTTAGAATTGGGAGTTAGAATTGAGAAAAGGATTTAATTGTAAAATAAGTTATAACTTTTGTTTAACAGGGAATAAATTGAGAGAATTTTGAAATTAGGGTTTTATGGAGAAAGGAAATAAGGATGTTATAAAATTGGTAATTAATAAAACAGTTTTGAAATTAGTAAAACAGTTTTGAACAGCAGCAGTAGGTCAACTTTGAAAAATAACCAAAAAATTTGAAAATCGAATTAGAGGATGAATAAAATATAAAATTAAAAATTATTGAGTCTAGTTTTTCATAGAAGAATCGGTATAAGAAATGGAATTTTAAATTATGAGTTATAATAAGTTTTGTTAGACAAGGTCAAAATGATTTCGGAATCCCCTGTTCTGACTTTGGAAAATCATCAACAAATTGTAAAAAAATAATTAGGGGCTTAAATTTATATTTTCAAATCCTTAATGAGTCTATTTTCAATAGAAATAAATGGAAACATCATCCAAATTTCATACTAAGAGATAAATAATTTTTAATAAGAAAAGGTCGAAGCTGTTAAACAGCAAAATAGGGTAAGTTTGAAGATTTTACTGTACTTATTGGCTAAACCATAAATTCTGAAAATTTTATGGTAGAAATATATTTGAGTCTAGTTTCAAAAACATCAAGCGGATCTTAATTTGAAATTCTGTAACTCAATATATAAATAATTTAGTGACAATGACTCAGGTAGACAGAAGAACATATAAGTAAATAGTGGAACTATATATATACATTGAGGATGTGGAATGAAGAGGAATAGTAGAAAAATATATGAACATTTAGCTAACGTGGGTTACATTAAAAATGGATAATTTTCAAGTTTTACGCTCAAGGATTAAATTTAATAAAAGTAAAACTTTAGCGGTAATTTTGTAAAAATGTAAAAAATGAACAAATTACATGAAATGAATCATTTTATTGTCTAAATTAATATATTGAAAGAAATTATCAATATCAAGTGGGTTTAGAGCTTTAATTTTGTTGTATAATGATATTATAAAGTGATTTTGTTAAATATTGATGTTAGGATCAAATTGTGAAAATTATGAAAATTATGGATTTATGTGAAAATAGGGAGTTGAATTTAGTTTAAAGTGAAATTTGCATAAAAATAAATAATTAAATGTGAAAAATAAAAGTTAGTCTCGGTTTAGGGACTAATTGGAATTTAGACAAATGTTGAGTAAAAAGTTGAAATATTTAATATGAGATTGAATTGTATTGTATTGATAATTAATTCCGTAGCTAACGTCGTACTGAAATTCTTGACTAAAAAGGGAAGAATAAAATCGACATCGAATAGCTCGGAATTTCTGATTTGTATTTCTATAATCCGAATCTAATTATTAATTGTTGTATTTTGATTAAATGTTATGATAAGTGATTAAGGTGAGAATTATTGTGTTTTATAATTGAAATGGATTGATTTGGCATGTGATGAATTTATATTGGTTGAATTAAATTGGAATATATATATTATGGATATATATGTGTAAATGTGATATTGTGCAAATGTGATAATTGGATTACTTTTGATGTGTATGAAATTCAGCTTTAATACCCAAGTAGACGGAATTTAGAACTATTAGGATATAGTGGCATGCCATTAAGGAACCCTAGCGCGCTCTCTGATTATTAGCATGTTAGTGCTCTTTGATTAGCACAGCACATCTGTGCTCTCTGTTTAATAGTGCATAATAATGCACCTCTGTGTTTGTTCCGTATATCTGGCTTTAAGATAATTTATTTCATACAAATAAGAAATTTTCTTAACAGAATAAGACCTATAAGGAAAACAAGGTAATGAAATAGATGTTGGAGAAGTAAAGGGTCTTATGAGCTAATTATCGGGCATAATGAAGGATATTCTCTCTTTAGATTATATGGTCGAGGCATAACTTATGAGTTTTAAGCAAGTTGAACCTGGCTCGGATACCAAATAATGGTGAACAAAATCTAATTCCTGCTATATGTATGTTACAACCCTCTGAAAAAACATCATATGACAAAGATTTTCCACCCCTTAATGAATACATTGAGAAAAATTGCACCCATGCACCAAAAATTCCTTCAAAAATCCAAACAGACATTTCTGGTACACCTGCAAAGATAAGTGCTGCAGAAGCCACTCTCAATTGGCAGACTGAAAATGCCTTAGCTCAAAATCATGCTCTAAAGAAGATTGATTCAAAGATTTCAGCAGTTGAAGCTAATGTAGATGACAATACAAAGATGGTGAATGTAACACCCTTAACCCGTACCCGTCGCCGGAGGGTTAAGGAATAATACCAAACAAGCACGAAATTTCATTTAACTTTATTCCGATAATTCCCGTTGGCATACTTATAGAACCGAATTCCAACTTGTATTTATTTTATTTTATTTTATTTTATATATACCATATACAAAAGAGTCATCTCAAGTTAATAAGTACATTGATTCATTCTTAAGTTTAATTCACATCAAAACATGGAAAACATTAATCGAATATCAACCACACATTCACATTAATTATGTGGAACACATATAGTAACTTAACAAGCCATTTTCGCATGGCTATACATATATACATCATCAAAAAGATACTTATTTAACAACAAAAAGTCAAACCTATACATGCCATTATTAAAGTTCAGCTACTAGAGTACCGAATGGGTTAAGATAGTGTGGATGACTTCAACTTTGGAATTCCCGAGACCGAAGCTAACAAGCGAGATCTATAAAACAGAGAATTAAGGGCAACAGAGTAAGCATTTCTATGCTTAGTAAGCTTTAAGCAAATACAAACAATTAAAACTTGTCATTTAAACGAGCATTTAGTATCACAAAAATAATATTCTAATTAGTTATCACTTGGCCGAGTATATGTGTATAAATCCATGAATACACAAAGAAATTTCAGCATGTACTTTACTTTACTTCATAGCTCATATAATTTCTTTTTTTAAGTCACAGACTTTCATATAATGTCAGACATTGACCGAATAAATCATGCTCTTAGTCGTAGATATAGTAATCATTCACACGCATATATTGTTCATTGATACTAATAAATCACCTTAAAAATCAATTCACATGTGAGTACATGATGCATACCTGGCTATCATGAGATATCATACATAATCACTTGTAGTTTAACTCGAACCTTCAAATTCATAATTTTACTTAAATCACCGGCGTTAAGCCTGCTAGGTTTAAAACCTGAGTCCAGTCACTAGCACAAAGCCTTCGGGACTTTAAGCCCAGATATATTCCCAGCACGTAGCCTACGGACCTTAAGTCCGGATATAATTCCTGCATATAGCCTGCGAACTTTAAGTCCAGATATAATTCTCGCATATAGCCTACGGATTTTAAGTCCGGATATAATTCCCGCATATAGCCTGCGGACTTTTAGTCCGGATATAATTCTCAAATATCATGCATGTTTAATTGTATAATAATACCTCATCCAACATATCACATTAGTAGTCATTTCCACATTCAGAATTAAGCTCTATATGAACACTATCATTTACATTACAGTTCAAACATCATAGATAAATCTCACATGTCCATTTCACCATTCAAACTTACCCTATAGTGACCATTCATTTATAATACATATAAATAGGTTATTTATCATACTACTTAATTCAAGTAAAACCAAAAGATCCCAATCCATCCAATTTACATGTATCAAGGCATCATCTAGTATATACTAAAGGTGACTACTCAAAACTTACCTCGGATATACTTGAACGGTTGCGAAATGGCTACTCGATTACTTTCTCTTTTCCCTTATCCGAAATTGTCCCCCTACACTCTTGAGCTTTAATTCAACAAATTTTAAACTAGTCATTATTTGACTATTCAAGTATTACTTTCAGAATATAATACATATATATTCGACTTTCACATATACAGATTATAGTAAGCTTATAAGAAATCAATAAGCAATTCATTAGCAATTTTTTTTTATCAATGTTTACAAAATAATCACAATTTCACTATAAGCTGGCTTCCTGAACAACAGTCACTAAATTATTTATAACTGGAGCTACGAAACTTCAAATCAATTGCCGTAAATTTTATTTGAAAGTATACTCATTTATATTTTATCCATAAAATTTTCGTAATTTTTAGTTTAGCCAATCAATACCAGATTTTTCCTAAATTTTCCCTTGTTTCACTGTTTGACTAATCTAACCACTCTTTACTACAAAATAAATTTATCATTGTACAGAATTCAAAACGTGTTCTTGTTTATTTCATTTGAAACTAGACTCAGTAAGGAGTCTAAGAATATAAATTTTATCATATGATCATTTTTATACATTTTATAATGATTTTATAAAAATAGAACAGGGGATCTAGAAGTCATTTTGACTCTGTCCCACATTACTTCAAATATCTCATTATTGGAAATTCTTTTGCTTTTACAGTTTCTTTTATAAGAAACTAGACTCATCAAGCTTTAATTACATAATTTATTCAGCTTCTAACTCAACTTCCACAATTTATGGTGATTTTCTAAAATCACGTTACTGCTGCTGTCCCAAGCAGATTATTACCAATTCACTCTTTCACACATTCTTTGCATACATATTATTTAAACATCTATATCACCAATCAATTTCATCATATATATCTATAATTTCACTTAAGCATAATATCAATACAACATATTGTGCTCAAATCATTATTCAAGTTCAAATTCGGCTAACACACATATAAACACTAGCAACTAAATATTAACATTTGCATTTCACCATAATAACTAATTTAGTAAACCTTAATTTAACATATAATTGTTCATAACACATTTAAAGCATCCACTCCATTCCATCAATTCAAAACACATACATTACTCAATATTAACCTAGCTCATATTCGGCCATAGTACACAACATGTTAGCCGATTTTTCCCCTTTAGCAACTAATGCACATATATGCTCATTTGTTAGACTCTACTGCGCCTATCTACAAATTTTTCATCCAAAATAACATGAAACAACAACCATTTCCTTGAACACATTCCTTAGCCGAATACCCAAGTTACCAACAAATTCAAAATTTTGACATGGCTAACTAAGGGACTTAGTAACTAGCTTAATATATGCAACAATTTCAAAAACTATCATGAATTACATACCTTATTTCAAGCTCAAAGTGACCAAATGCTATTTCCTCCTTTTCTTTCTCTACCATTCGGCTCCTAAGGAAGAAGATGATACAAGTCTTTTTGTTTATCCTTTGTTTTCTAATATCTTTTTAATTTACTCATTTTTTTATTCCATAAATTAAGCCATTTCCATTTTATAATATTATTTCATAATAAATATTGCTTATCATCATTATCATGGCCGGCCACTACTACTAAAGTGGGGAATTTGGCATGCAAACCCACTAATATACATCATTAATTAATTGGCCACTACTAAATTAGCCTATAATATTTTCAAAATTTTTCAAATAAGTCCTTTTTAAATAATTTCACTCACAAATAGCAATATTAAAGCATGAAATTTTCATACATACACCTTCACATATAATAAGCACAGAATATAGCATTTAATTATTATTTTGACTCGGTTTTATGGTCCCGAAATCACTTTTCGATTAGGGTCATATTAGGGCTGTCACAGTGAATGATCATATCAATGTTACAAAAGAGATTAAATGATGTGGCAAAAGAATGAGCAGCACCGGGCCAAGATTTCTTTTATCATCTGGCATAAAGAGAAAAAGAAATTCAAAATCTCAAGGAACAGATCAAGGCACTCCAGAAAATTGGGAAAATTCTAGCACCATCCCCAATATCAGAAACAATTGAATTATTTCCTTTGATCAGACAAAGGAACACCCTTCTAGTAGAAGGAGTTCATATCTCCTTTCTTAAATTTTCACAAAGAACTAAACCAAGCACTTATGAAGTGTTTTTGGAAATTAAAAAACAAGAAGCAAAAAAAAAAAGAGTAAAATGAAGCTGGAAAAACTGAGGCAGCAAAAAAGGAAGAAGCTCATCAAGAAGAAATTAAACTTGGCAAAAAACCAATTGTGGACAAGTCACCTCCAAGATCGCCTCCTCCAAAGCAAGCTTCAAAATCCCTGATGATTCAACAAGATCAAAATCTTTTAACAAAAATTTTTAAAGATTATAATGAAGCCATGATTCTAAAAATCTCAGCTTTACAACTTCAATATCAACAATTAGATTCTGATACAGATTATTCAGATTCCAATTCATCATCAGAACCAGTATCAGAAAATCAATCAGAAGAAGAGAATCTTTCAAAGGTATTACAAACTCATCCAAAGGTAGAACAATCAGATGATGAAGAGATGCAAGAAGTACCAGACTCATCTTCTTCACAACAACGTTTTACACAAAAACCCTCTATTGGAAGAATCATTTTTACTCTTGATGATATTCCACAAGGAAAATGGCCAGATAGGATTCAAAAGTTCCATTCTTGGCTTGAAACTCGCAAGCTCACTGAAGATAGCAATTACAACATTCTCATGGAGTTTGTTTCCAGATTTATGAGTATGGTGCGAGATTGGTGGAATTTAATTAGTCAACATGATCAAATGCAATTCTTGGTTCTTCAGGATCTTGCTCAGCCAATATGAATTATCCATCATCACTTTGTGGGCAATTGAGATGATATTTTTACTCAAGAGAAGGGAATTCCACAAGAGAAAATGCTATTCATATGACAGGAGAGATCTAGCAAGGCACTTCAAAATAATGACTAAATTATTTTTGTGCCTTAAGTCTCAATTCAAATTTGAAGCCAGTAATTTTCTCATCCATTCCAGATCCTTTACAAGTTGAGTTAATCAGGCTCTCCAAAGGCAAAATAAAGATATTCTCTAATTAACAATTGGAGAAATTCAGCAAGAAGTCTTTATTGCCTTAGAAGACATTTGTAACAGAAGAAAGATATTCAAGGATTATCTCCATTGTGATAAAAGAATTGATTGAGCATGTGATGAATCCCACTTGAAGTATAAGTGCCCAAGAGATAAGATATGTGGCTGTCGTTCAAAGAAAAAGAGACATTTCAAAAAAGATTATTTTCCAAAGAACACAAAATGGAAAAGAAGAAAGAAGCCTCAATGGAGATATCTCATGAAAAAACGGAGATCAACAATAAAGTCTAACTGATGCTACATCTGCAATAAAAAAGGACACTTCTCAAAAAATTGTCCAAAGAACAAAAAAGGAGCAAAAAAGATTGCACAGATGGTTCAACAAACAAGAATCAAAATCCAAAAGGAAGATGATATAGAATCTGTCTATTCTATTGAAGATGCCTGTTTGAATGACCGAGAAGAATGGTCTGTGTTTTTGTCATAGCACACCTGCTACAAGTTCTTCTTTGTTGAATCCCATCCAATATCTTCACCATTATATCACTTCCATTACATCAAAAAAAAATACAACATTATGTATAATTATTTAAGAATCTAACATTCTATTTCATTGCAAAAATTTGACCCACCATATTAAAAAATTTATTAATTTATTAATGTATTTTTAATATAATTAGTAATTATTATTGTTATTTTAATTTTTTATTTAATTCATTATTAGTAAAATTTTTAAACATGTTTTGGAAACATATGTTAAAAATTAGTTTAAAAATAAATATTATAAAATTAATGATTTTGCATAATTAAAAATTTTGAAATTTTATTATTAGGGGATAAGATAAGCTTGGTTGTGTCACGTGAGACGTGGGCATATTGAAAACCTAAAAAATATATTTTATAAAAATATAAAAATTAATTAGTCGTACACGTGGCGCCCGTTTGATAAATATAACGTCAATGATTACTTGGCGGGAACATAAGTAGCTTCTCTGACGGGACCTGGAGCCTATGGATAAACGGCATGTGAGAATTAAATAGTAATTTGTTTATTACGTGGGACGCGTGTGTATATTCATCGATGGTCCACACGCCTTTACCTACTGTTGGTGGGCTCCTCGTCAAATCTTTTTTGCCGACACTGATTAACGTTTAATTAAACTCAGTAATTACATGATATTTTAAAAGAAATTAAAATACTGAATATTTTAAATTATAAATATAATTATACAAATGATTATATATTTATTTTTTTAAAACATTTACCATAAGCATGTAAAGTTTGCTAAATATTATTTTAAATTTTTTTTATGTAATAAAAGGTCAACATAAATTATGTTCTATTTTTATCAAATAAATTCATTTACATTTTAACATATATGAGATTAAAAATATAACAATTTATGTTTTAAAAAAGAAAAGTAAAATGATTTAGTGTAACTTTTTTTATTTATCATCAAATAATTATATTTAATGAAAGGTTTTTAATCAAATTTAATTTTTTATTATGAATTTGTTAAATATTAATAACAATAAAAATTAATTTTTAAATATTTACATCCAAATAACTAATCAGAACTAAAATTATAAATCACAATTATATTGATAATTAAAATATATTTAAAATTAAATTAAATTAAATCTGAAAATCTAACCATGAGGAGATTCTTTTCATAGCCATAATTAGTAGAATAACTAATTCTCATTGGTTAAATTTCATCAACCACTTAATTAACAATATATTTAATATTTTTTTATCGATTAAGCTTTAATTCAGTTAATATTATTATTGTTGTAACATGTAAAAACATATAATCATTTTTTTATTATTGAATTATTGTCAGTAGCTATGGAACAAGCTATTTTAGTATTATAAATATATATAAATTGTGTTGATGAAATTGTTTTAACAAAATAATAATTTGAAAAATAATAAGAAATAAATAAATAGTAACAATCACAACTACTACATGATATATATTGGAGGTGCTCATGGTCAGGTCGAGTCGAGCCAGACCTAAGCATGATATTAATATACTTTATGCTTATCTAAGTCCCACCCGAAAAATAGGCTTAAAATTTTGCCCAAACCTGTCTATATTTGCAAAAGATTAATCAAAACTCATTTTAGGCTTGTCCATATTATATTTTTAAAAAATATTTATATTATATTATTTTAATGTTAATATTTTTTTATTGAAATTTTTTACATAGTAATCTTAACATTATTTTAATATTTACATTAGAATAGTATTATATATTTAGTATAGGGTTATTTTTTTAATGTGTTACAGATTATATAATATAAAGTATTACAAACTTAAAAACGGGTTAAGCTTGACTCAAGTCTTGAATATTCAAACCCGAACCTAACTCATATTTTAAACAGGCCTAATTTTTTCACCCGAACTCGTTTTTTGGACTTACAATTTTTGCTCAAAACTTCTCAAATTTCAGGCGGGCCTGGGTGAGTTTCCCGACCCATTAACATATCTAATATATACTAAGGATTATAAAATATAATATCCTTGATTTTTTTTAGTAAATAAAACTTTTTATATTAGTATATAATTTAATAATAATAATTGTTGTGTCTTGTTGATTTTTTTAATACTTTTTACATGATTTATTTTTGTGTATATAAATTAATATATAATATAATTCTCTAATTTTTTTTTGCTTGACGTAAACTACCAAAACGAATCATGTATTGTTGTGTACTTTAGATCTTACTTTCTTTTTTTCAACTATGCCTCCTTTTTCGACATAAAATCAAAGGTTGGTATATTATTGCCAAATATATTTGGATTATTTGATGCATAGTATATAAAATAAAATATTATTAATAAATTGGAAAAAAATTATGTTAATAAAAATGAATTTAATTTTGAATTCTTTTATATTCTTTATTCGATTTTTTATTAGTGGATATAATTAGTATGTCAAATATATCGCTTAATAATGGGTCGAACTACTTATTGAATCTTAAAAGTTCGTTTGATATTTGAGAATATTTGAAAAATAATATCAGGCCTAAAAATGAGATTAAATAAAAAAATTTACTTAAAATAAAAGTCGACTCTAATATTCAATGCGTGAACCTGTTATGTAATATTAATTTTTATCATATGAAAAATTGAATATATTGTACTATAATGTAAAAAATAATAAAAATATGTTGAGTGGTTTATAATTTTGAAATTTAATTAAAAGTCAACTTTGCATTTACTCAATTAGAAACGACTAAAAAATTTTTTTTTTTACAAAGTAAACTATATTTATTATGAGAGTATTTTTATCTTTTTATATCATTATATAAAGTAACTAAATACTTAAAATTGATTAAATATTTAAACAATTTAATTATTTTTATTTAAAATTTTAATAAATATATTAATTACATAATTTTACCCATATCATCGTTTATAAGTACTAAATATTAAATAAAAAATACTTTTTAAATAAATTTAAAAATATGAATACACTTAAACAAGTTTGGATTAACTATTTAAGTATTCAGACAAATTTGGATAATTTTTAAAACTTATATATCGAGTCAAGTTGAACTTGAATAACTATATAAACTAGTAATTTGATACATTAGGTTAGGTATGAAGCAACATTTAATCTATAAACTTAACAACTTTTTTTACATTGGTTCCCGAACTTTTTTTAATCCACATTAGTCCTAAACTTTGCAGTTTTTTTTTATTTCGGCCATAAATTTGGATCCTATTAAAATATAATGATGTGGCACTTTAAGAAAGTAACACATTATCACATGAAAAAAATTAAAATATTTATTAAAAATCTAAATATATATATATGAGAAGTTAATAATTGTTTTAAAAGAATAGATGATGTTGTGGTGCAACTTCAAAATGCTACATCATCATAGTTTAATAGAACCCAAGTTTAGGGGCTAACTTGGGAAAAACCAACAAAGATTAAGATAATATAAATAAATAAAAAGTTCAAGGAGTAAGGAAAAATTATCAAATTGAGAAACTAAATATTACTTTATCCCTTTATAAAACAAATTATTTTAAACGAACTCATGGTCGAACTAATCGGCCACAAGTTCACTAGTCCAATTAAAAAATATTAAAAGTTTTAAAAAAAATTAATTTAATCGATTCATACCAACTCTCAATCTAATCGATTTGAAACTATTTTTGAAACAAATAACTTAATTAATTTTCAGTCAGAACCGATTCAAATATCTTTACATTAAATTAACCTAACTTGACTCCACTCGACCCATAAATATTAATTCTACATTTTAAGAATAAATAAACAAAATCCCAAAGCTACTTTCTTTTTAAATGAAGTCTCACTTCCATCTTTTCTTTTGTGGGCTTATTTTACTTCACCACTTCATAAAAGCCGATTCTTTCTTCTTGAATCCTCCATATAAATTTAGTGGCCCATATATTTTCCCGAGATATTAAAAAAATAAAAATCTTCTTCTTCCTCTTTGCAGCTAAATCATATTCCGCATATTATGTTAGCCCTTCAAAGCTCCGTCAACAATGGCGAAAACGATCCAAACCACGACCAACATCACGATCACGACGATCAAGACGGTGAACGTATCAGAGACATCCATGCTTTAACCCCACCACACCCTCCCGTCGTCAACGCCCGTCGTCGTTGGGAAACCAGAAGCAGCCGTGCATCGTCATCGAGCGAAGTAGCTCCGAGTGAAAACTTCACCACCATAAGCCGAGAATTCAATGCTCTGGTCCTCGCCGGATCTTCTATAGAAAACAACGATTCCGATTCCGTACATACTTTGAATAACAATCAGTTGACCAGGATCGGTGAAGATCATGAACTGCAAGAGGAAACTAACCGTTTAGCTATAGTACCCGATAATGGTCCGTACGATCGAGAATCGGATCAGCCAAGAAGGGTAGGGTCGGGTGGGTTAGAAACAGCGACGACTGCGGCGGCGGCGAGTGGTGGTAGTAGCGGCGGACATGGGGAAGTCACGGTGCTGAGAGTGAAGAAAGAGGAGGTGGAATCGAAAATATGTGCTTGGCAAAACGCGAAGATTGCAAAGATTAATAATAGGTTCAAGAGAGAAGATGCTATAATTAATGGGTGGGAAAGTGAACAAGTACAAAAGGCTAGTTCTTGGATGAAGAAAGTAGAGGTATGTTTGGATACTGAGAATTTTTTTTTCTCATCATATTTTCTCATGAAAATTTCTTTTATCAAGGACTAATTCAAAATAAATGATAATTTTATGAGTTAGCAAAAAAAGAAAACCTTGCTAAGCTAGAAAAAAATTGTAAGGGAAAGATTAGAATAGAACTATAATTTCTTTTCAAAGTTCATATTTTTGAAGAAATTAAATAGAATTTTTTTAATTTTTAGGATGAAAATGTAATTTTAATATATATATTAATCAAACCAGTATCTTTTCATTTTAAGAGAGAAAAACAAAACTTAACAGATTCTATTTTTCAAAGTTCATATTTTTGAAGAAATTAAATAGATTTTTTTTTTCATTTTTAAGATGAAAATGTAATATAATTAGCGTGAATTAAACTTAAGTCACACTTGAAACAGTGAATACATTAATCATAGAACTAAAATCTTAAATTTAAGTTTTTAATTGATACCAATTTTAAATTTAACTAAATTAATGATTTGATGTAGTCTAAATAATTTTATTGAGGAAATTATTGAGTATTAATTGATGATTCAATTGACCAAGGTTCTTAGTTGCATGGTAGGGAATTTTCATGGTAGTTTAATAACAAAACTATCTTCATGTAATAATTATCATATGTTATTGATTTTTTTAGTCAAATTCTTAATCAAGTCCCTATGCTTTGTTTTTCTTAAATTATTAGTGGGATATCATGAATCATGATAATGGTGGTAGTGGGTTTTTTTTTCCTTTGTCCTTACTTTAGGAGATTTGCAACTTTATTAGTGGATAAATTTAAAAGAGTACATCATTTAACAATTTTCTCTCATAAAAAATAAGAATAAAAATCTATCATTAGCTTAGTTTGGATTTATCAATTCGAGTTTATTTTTATCAAATTATGAACTCTTTTTAGTTATAAGGCTCGAATTTAAGACTTTACTTAAAGAGTTATTCTTTTTATGGTACCTTAGTGGTTTTTTCTTTTTGGGTTATTTAATTATAAGTATTTTTTTTTTACCAAACAATAAAAAATTACAAAATGGTCAGCTATTTAATTTTGTCTTTTTTATCACTCAATTATCTTTTATTTTTAGGTGTTTTCACTTTTACATTAACTAGATAATGACCAAAAAAGACAAATAAGTAGTTGGATGATCATTTATAAATTTTCAAAGTTGGGTGACCAAAGTAGAAAAAAAAAATTGTTGGGTGACAACATAGTTTGATGAACATTTTCTAACATTTTATAGTCTATAAAGGAGAAAAAAAAAACCATAGTTGAGAATGTACTTTACCATTCTTTTTAGCACATAATGGGAAGCCGAGGGGTAGGGAGGGTAGTATGCAGCCTTGATGAAATGGTAAAATTCATCTTTAACCCCTCCAAAGTATTAGTTGTTCAATTTCATCTCTTTTGTTCTCCTTAATATATGAAAACTGCAAATTTAACCCCTCTCAAAAGCTAAAAATTCAATGCAACTCATTTTAATACAAAATTTTTTACTTTGGTTCCTGAATATTTTGATTTTATCTCAACTTCAGTGCACAATTCCTAGTTTCGCTCGTGCATTTAACAGGATTATACATATATTATATTAACATTGTATATACATGCATTCATTCATAGTAGTTTTACATCATTATTTTGTAATGGGATTTTGAGTAACAGTCCCAATATGCATATGTGTGTGTATATATATATATACACAAATGTGAATCGGATTTATTTTCTCTATATATTTGTATAAGTAGAGGAAGCTAGAGGAGAAAAGAGCAAAAGCCCTAGAAAAGATGCAAAACGACGTCGCAAAAGCACACAGAAAAGCAGAAGAAAGAAGGGCATCAGCTGAGTCCAAGAGAGGGACCAAAGTTGCAAAAATCCTTGAAATTGCCAATTTAATGAGAGCTGTTGGGAGACCACCTGCTAAACGGTCCTTCTTTTAAAAAAAAAAAAACACTTTAATCTTCCCTTCATATAATTCCCATTATATATGCATACATATATACACATACACATACATATATATATGAATGCATGTGAGTACCTTCATCTTTTCAATTGTAGGGTACCCCTTTTATGTAAGAGGGCATGCAATCGAGAGTTGCACCAAATGAAAACTATATTTATGTATACATGCATGTATGTATGTATGTATGTATGGGTTCATGTTTGAGTGTTTTGAAGTGTGATGGGATAATATTTGAGGATTTGTTAATGGTGATATATGGGGATGGAACCCTTTTTTTTAATGTTGTACAGTTGAAAATATATTAATTATCAGCCTTTTTATTTGGTTTGGTGCTTTAATTAGTGTCAATTATTGTAGTTTTTTTAAAGCTTAATTATGAAAAATTAAATATTAATCACTTTTTGGCTTCATTTGCTGTTGATTCAGATTTGAATGTTGTTGAATGTTGCTTTTCTTCTTTCCCCCACTTTTTATTAGTACTTTTTTTACTTTTTTTTTTGTCTATTTTTACATCAAAAACTTTTAAATCGAAAGAAAAAATATAATTAAACACTAAAATTTATATACCAAAATTTAACACTAAAATTTATGCTAATCTTTTGTTTTAAACAATATTATAATAAAAAAATTTATACACTTGATTGTTTAGTATTTATACATATATGTAGACCATGAAGGGCTAATAATAAGAATGTAACAGTAATATATCTGATATCATATTTTTTTGTGTTATTTCTTAAATTTTTATCAGTATTAGTGTTTCTGTCTATTTTCTTTTCAGGAAGTTAATTTCATTATTTATATGATATGATTCTTAGATGTGATGTCTTAGGTAAACTTTCATATATGTCAAAAAGTACCTTAATTTAACACGTGTTCCTTAAGTGTGGGTTCACTTACATGATGATGCGAACTTATTATATGCGAACTCATGTAAGTGAACTATGCCACGTGCAAACTTGTATAAACGAATTGTACAGGGTGGCACTACTAAAGTAAAGAGGATCAAGTCAGTTTTAGTTGAGTAGCTGGGTAGTAGATCAATAATGGCATACACTATAACTCAGGGGTGAAACCAAAAAATTATATTAGGGGACTAAAATTAAATTTTAAAATTTTAAAAAAAGTTAAAGTTCAATTTATAATAATATTTGCTTCTTTTTTTATAATTTTTAAAATAATTAAATTAAAATTTAATATTTTTGAAAGGTAAAATATAATTTTATTATTAAATTAATTTATAATTTAAAAATTCAAAAGGACTAAAATAATATTTTGTCATTTAGTAGGGAGGCCCCTACTACCTCCCAAACGTTGTCCCTACAAAGGATGGATAGATATTATGTACACGAATACTAAATGACCACATTTATTTTGCTCTTTTTTTTTGTTAATGTTAAGAATTATGTGAAATAGAATTGAAATAAAACTAAAAAATATAAAGCCAAGATTAAAAATTTTGTATTAAAAATGGCTTAATTTGAATTTTTAATTTTTAAAAGGATCAAAAGTATAAAATTTTTATATAAAAAATATAAAGAATTAAATTAAATTATTTATTTTAGAGTAACGCTAACAATAGAATTATACCATTCAACCAATAGGACCAAAATCATTATCTACCCATAATTACTCCTGTAAATATCAATGACTTAATATAACTCGAGAAAAAATATTATTTAAATATAAAATCTCTTAACATTTATATAAATAAGAATACTACAACATATATACATGAATTATCAAATTTTATTCCTTGGTATTATTTATAAAATAAATACTTAAAAAATGGAAGATAATTGTTGATTGAGTCTTAGTTTGATTGTTAATGTAGGAAGATGTTGGTTCGAGTGCGCTGAAATGTATTTTCCTTCTATTTATAACGTGGGGAGAGGTTATGTATAATTCTAAGTATTGTGACAAAAAAATAGATATGATTGGAAATGTTTGTAAAAATGGGTATTAATCGTTGTAACTTAAATTATTGATTGGATGGAAAAGAAGTGACTAAAAAAGAAAGATGTGATTTTTGTTTTATTGTTTTTTCCCCAAGTCTAATATAAGGCCAAGTTCTATGAATTTTGGGGCAAAAAGAAAAATTATGACATTTTGGGAGAACTTTGGGGCTTTATTTACAAATAAAAACAAAGAAAAATGATGTGTTTATGCAAAGACCAAAAATATTCATAATTAAGGGCGGGGGGGGGGGCAAAAGCACATGAAAAAATAGTATGGTCTAAAAGTTAAAAGCAAATCCATTAAAAGATTTGAGTAATGTATATGATTTGATACATAAAATATCTTAAATTTTGAATTATTATTTAATATAAAAAAATATTTTTATTTAAATTTAATTACAAATCAATTTTGATTAAAATAGAAAGCTTATCATAGACAAATAGTTTAAACTTTTGTGATGAAAAATGTGTAAGGTAAAAAGATGGTTAAATTATCCAAATCCTAAAATGGGAAATTGTAGTTAGGTCCTTTAAAATTTATAAATTGTAAATTCATATATGGTAAAATTATATTTTGATTTCAAATATAATAATATTTTAATTTAATCCTTTAAAAATATAAAACTATAAACTGATAAAATGATGAAATTATATTTCAATTCCACTAAAAATATATAATTTAATTTTGACTCCTTTTACATTATATATTTTTTTTATCATGTCCAGTATTATAATATATAAATCGTTTTAAAAAACTTCAGGATAAATTTTTAAAATAGTCACTTTTGTTTTTCTCATATTACATTTTAGTCGCTTATGTTTAAAATGTTACGTTTTAGTCACTTGCATTATCATGTTGTAACATTTTAGTCACTGAGCGTTAGTTGTCGTTAACGGTAATTTGATGTGGCACGTTAAATCATCATTTCAATTGAAACTTTTAGGTTAAATTATACAATTGGTTCCTATATTTTTATCGTTTTGAGTAATTTAATTTTGTTCTTTTACGTTAAAAGAGATATAGAAGGGAGAAAAATAGAGGAAGAAGCAGAAGTAAATTGGAAAAAAAGAAAAAGAAAAAATAAGTTAAAAGAACATAAAAGAAAAAAATTGCTCAAACCAATAAAAATATAAGACCAATTGTATAATTTAAATTAAAATTTTTGTTTGAAATGAGGATTTAACGTGCCACGTTAGTTTATTGTTACATGGAAATTAATGGCTCAGTAACTAAAATGTTACAATAAGTTAACGTAAGTGACTAAAACGTAACATTTCAAACATAAATAACTAAAATGTAACTTGAGAGAAACAAAAATGACTGTTCCGATTGTTTATCCGACACTTTAAAATATTAAAATTCCTAATTCCAATGAAGAGTTGATTTTAATAGTCAAAATTGATAACCGAAAGGCATTGATAGTGAATTGGTAAATAGTAAATATATGGCAAATTAATGCATTCACTTTTCCTTCAAACATGCCTTTCCAATTTGTTGTTTTCCTTTTGGGGTTTTCCCAAATAAGAAAATTTAAAATAATTATTAATTTAGCCCTCAACGTTTATATTTTTATTAATTAGATTTTTTATTTTTGGTTAAGTTTAATTTTTATCCTTCTAAAAAAAATCAAATTACTTTTTTTAATAAAAATGATGACCGAAACATTAAATTTTTAGCGATGTTAGTGTGACAGTTCATATGTGCTTCATACTGACATGACACTAATTGTCTTATATGACACATCAACAAATAATTTAAAATTTACAAAAAAAATTTAAAAACTATGAAAATTAAAAAAAGAAGTATGAAGTATACATGGATTGCTATCCGAGTTGTAATGTTTAAAATTTTAACGTTTTAGTTAGTATTTTCGTTAATAAAACAAAAATTCAACTTTTTTTGTAAGGTTAATGATCAAATTTGATTCTTTTTAAAAGGCCAAATTGATAAAAAAAAATGTAAATTTTAAGAACTAAATTTAACATTATGCCAAAGAAAATCTAAAAAAATTCCGGCATTGTTTTTATAGAATACTTAAGCTATTCATAATCTTATCAAAATATTATGTGTTTAAAAGCGTTCAAACTCACATAATTCAGATTATTGCAATGGCAACTATATTAACCGTACTAAATTAACATAATAATAAATTTAACTTTTAATGTTTACGTCTTTTGTCAATTTGACCCTTATTCTTTTCTTGAGTTAAATTTAACCATTAACATTTTAAAAAGAGTCAAATTACATTTTTTTAACAGAAATTCTAACTAAAACATTAATTTTTAACGACGTGTACTTCATGTTGACATTGCACTATTTGCCTATTATGTTATGCCAACAAATAATTTAAAAATTATAAAAATAGAAAAACAAAAGAAAATTTAAAAAAATAGTATGAAGTACACGTAAATTGTCATGCAAGATGTCATATTTAAAAATTTAACATTTTAATTCGTATTTTTATTAAAAAATAACAATCCTACTTTTTTTAAAAAAAAATTAAAGGTCAAATTGATCTATTTTTAAAATTTGAGAATTAAATTTCGCTAAAAAAAATAAATTTATTATTATGCATTCTAAAATCCAGTCAACGAAAGTTTACATAGTGTTGGTGGAGACAGCAATTGATTTTCACATTTTTGGACGCTTTAAAGAACCGCAATTTGCGGTATCACTGTCTCCAAATTTTGTTGCATTAGTCAATGTCTTAGTTACATCGATTTTCTCTCACTTTCATTTGCTAATCATTCCAAATTTAACATCAACATTTATACATAGATGAAATTGCTTTATTGGAGAAATGGATGGATGCTTATTCCATTAAATGGAACTAAATTTTCACATTATTTTTTTCTTTTACAGTAAAAACAATAATTTCATTACAAAAATTATAGGTGTCCATGAGTTGGGTCGGGTGTAATAAAAAATTTAGGTCAATTTGTTAGGTTTGAGTTTGGCTTAGCTTAAAATATGGACTTAAAATTTTACTCGACCTGGATAAAAATTTTAAAATTTAAACTCGACTCGGCCTATATTAATTTTTTATATTATTATTTTAAAATATTAAATATAATACATCAAAAGTACTAAAAACATAAAAATAAAATTTCCCAACAATTTAAAAATAAATTTTAAAAAATATATGTATACTTAAATAACACTAAAATAGGTATAACTTAACAAGTAAATACCTATAAAATAATAATAAAATAAGAGTTATACAATATCTAAACAATAACAATAAAATAGTAACAATATAATAATGAAATGGTTGCAAAATAATGAAAAAACAACAAAATAGAAAAAAAAACAACAAATTTTTTTTGTATATTCGAGCTCAGTCGAGCTTAGGAAAAAAAGCATTACTTGAGACTTGGCCCATTTTTTAAACGGGCCTTATTTTTTGTTAAAGCCTAATTTTTAGATCTAAATTTTTACCCAAATACTTCTACTTTTTGGGCGGGGCTCAACCCATAAACAAATCTTGTCGAAACATCATAAATAAAAGGACAAAATAGGAGAGCTACTAAACCCAACTGGTTAGGCTTACCCAATATACCCAACCTAGTTCCCTCGTTGTCACTTGAAACACTATAACAATCAACAACTGAAATATCCTGGATTGGAAACGGACCAAATGGGACATTAACCCGTTGTTGAAACGTTCAATGGAGCAATGTTGGACCCCGGGTATTTTACCAAAACAGGTCATTGGGTTTTCTAATCCAACAAAGACCACATATTTGTTTTGAGGTATATTGGACCCCATCGAAAAATGGGCCCATAGATTATGGCCCAGTAAAGTGTTTGATTGCCAACTTAATAGGCCTGACTGTGGCCCGATTCTAATAAAATTCAAGCCCAAACCTGTTTTAGTCTAACCCATCCAAAAGCCCATTTCATTAAGAAATTTTAAAAAATAATTTTATATAATATTTTATATAATTTTATAATTACATTTTAAAAAAAAGTTATTTAAAAAATTGAATACGTCGAGCCAATTCAAGACATAAAAAATATTGTCTAAACCCGACCAATAGACATGTCTATTGTAAACTTTTGAAGCAGTAAATATGTGGTTCATGATCAAATTCAAAATTTTACTAGCCTAATAAAGTACGGTTATATTGATAAATTTAATGACCAAATTAATTTATACACATTTTTATATTTTCATACAATTAATATTTTAATAATCCAATCTTCATATTCTATTCACTCATATCAAGGGTACCAAATTTTAAGTGAATTAAAAGTATTTAATTTTTTATTTGATTTGTTAAGCAAAATTCATTTGTTAAATATATATTTTAAAAAAATACCATTCTCGATGATATGATAAATAAACTGAATCAATTTTAGTAGAGGCGGATACATGGGTAGGCAAATGAAAAATTTTCTATTTAATCCTCTCATAATAGATGAAATTAGAAGGTAGTATATAGTAAAATTATATTTTTACCCCCAGAATTGAAAAAATTTCTATCTAATCTATTCAAAAATGATAAAATTATACTTCAACTTCTGGAAAATATGAATTATTCTAAAGAAAATTCTAATTAATAAATCAAAAATTAAATTATAAAAATATATAAATCATAAAAAGTATAATATGACATGGCCACTACACTAAGTTAGGTATTATTTTTTTTCAATGAAAATTAGGTATTCTTTCTAAATGCCCATATCAAATAAAGATAAAATCATTGGACTATATTAAATTTTCTTATTCAAGTTGTCAAAAAATAGATTCATTGTACACTACCACTTTATTGGACCCAAAATAATATGACAAGATAATCAAATAATGTTCAATTTTTTTCCTTTTTAATGTAAGAGAAAAACATGTGTTGCCACTTTCCAAATGTTATAGTAGAAAATATTTATGTTATATTTATGTAACGATATAAATTGGTATTGATTTATATAAATTAATATAGATTTATATTATCAATACGGATTAGAATTAAAATTGAAGTAATAATAGTTTATATATTAGTAGTAGTGGTAGATTTTGGTATTCAATTTTGGGGTTTTAAATAATTTTTTGTGTAAATTATAAAAATTGTCACTTTTGTTTGCTTTAGATTACATTTTAATTACTTATGTTTGATATGTTACGTTTTAGTCACTTACGTTATCGTTTTGTTACGAAGTGGTCACTCTACGGTTAAACTCCATTACCTCCTTAACGGCGGTCCTATGTGGTAGTTCAAATGGGTTTTAATTGCCAACTTGGATGTCCTACGTGGCAGTCCAAATTAAATTTTGTTTAATTAAAAATCTATTTTCACCCAACAACTGGACATCCAAGTTGGCATTTAAAACCCATTTGGACTGCTATGTAGGACTGCCGTTAGGGAGGTAACGAATTTTAATGGTAGAGTGACTACTTCGTAACAAAACAATAACATCAGTGACTAAAACGTAACGTTTCAAACATAAGTGACTAAAATGTAATCTGAGGCAAATAAAAGTAACTATTTTTTCAATTTACCCTAATTTTTTTTTAAAAAAAATTCAAGGGTTCAATAAAAGATTTCAAAGAAAAAAAAGAAGATTTAATAAAAATTTCCAAATTTTTTGAAAAATTGAATTTAAATTATAAGGTACTAATGAAAAAATCTCAAAATATTGGGAGGAGAAAAGGGAAGACCCCATGGCTATAAGTTTCGGGAGGAGGAAGAGAGTTTTCTACAAATTCTGATAATTAATTTTTTAAATATTTTTTATCTGATAAAAAAAATCTTATTATTCATCATATTATGCGTCACTGATTTAATTTTTCTTTAACTTACATAATTTTCAAACTTAAAATTACTTAAAATTCACGTATAAATGTTAACAAAAAATTAATAATTTTACAAGTGAGACTAAATTTTAATTTTTAAAAAAATTAATTTTTATATTCTTAAATATATCTTACCATATATGTGTATGTATGTAGGAATGTGTATCCAAATTAACGTCATCTTCCTTGCTCCACCAAAATATGACCTCAACACCATGTGATGCAATAGCATATCCTTTGAGGTGTACCAACAACACAAGTTTCTTTGCTCACGTGGCAAATATAGACCAATCCAAAAGCGACACCTTTGCAATTTTTACGAAGCAAATTAGCTACCGTATGTATGTATATATATACAAGTTGACTACGTATATCCCCTAGTTTTAGTATCTTTAGGGGCTTGACTTGATGATCAAGGGCATGGGCACTTGCTGAGTTTTCCCATTTTAGTTCATAAATAATACACCTTAAATTAAATCACATGTGATTAATTTAATCACCATAAAGTTCTTAGAGTTTGTGCCCAACTCTCTTGCATGGACTTTTTAAAAAAAAATTAATGTTTAAAATGATATTTAATCTAATTTAATATTTATATTTAAGCGTTTTATTGAGTTGCTGTCAACTTTAATTAGGTCATCAATTTAGTTCTGAAATTAAAAAAATATCTCTTCTTTTAATTGTAATCAATATATTATTATGATGATATTTTTGTTTTCTATATTTTTATATTATCTTTAAATAAAAAAATTATAAATTATAAATTTAAGGATTGAAATGTGTTTCATCATTAAATAAATTCTTTCACCCACGTCGTGGTGCGATAAATCTATTATATATATATATAACAGAATGTTGTCAAGTAACCATTAGTATAGTACCAAATGATGATACCCACGTCATGATGCCATCCAATAAGAATGTAAAACATGACACATTTAAGTATCACTTTTGATAATAATAATAAAAAAAATCCTTCAGGCACCAAAGTGAAAAAAGCAATATACCTTTTGGATCATGGGTGACGTGGCAATAAATTTATATCAAGCCTTCAGTTGACAGTGATCCCGTTTTTCTCTTTATTTTGAACAACCTTTTCCTTTTCTTTTCCCTTATTAAAAAAATTTTTTTTTTGGAAAAAAAATCCTAACCTTTTGGAACATGAAAACTGAAACTGAAATATTCAATCATAATATTGCAAATTTAATTGCATATATTTCCATGAAAAATATAAAAATATTATAATGTTAAAAAAAGGGTAAAAGAAAAAAGAAAAAAGAAAAAAGAAGACAAAAATTAAATAAGCAAAAATGAAGTGTTTTGGATAAGGGTTTTAAAAATATTGAGAAAACCGTTACGAGTCCATGCATTTTACATGAGTGATCATCAATCTTTATTTTTTTAGGTTAAAATACTAAAAAGCCCATAAACTTTATTATTTTATTTAAATAAGCCCCTACATTATTTTTACATTTTATTTCTACTTAAGTTGATAAATGATAAGGAATGAATTTATGTGTAAATTATAGATTAAATGTTTATTTAGATATAACTTAAAAGGTTAAAGGATTATTAAAATTGTTGATACTGAGTACCAACAAGGAAGAGAAGGTGGAGGAGATGAAGTTTGATTACTCGTACATAGCGGAGAGTCGATAGTGGGAAGGAAGAAGGAAGGAAGGGGGAGGGTGAGGGTGAGGGTGAGGGTGGCTTGAAGAAGAAGATTTTTGTTTTCTCATGCGCTCAAGTTTATATAAGGGGTGTCTTATAGCAGCACGTGGTGACTTGTATGGCTGTACAAATAAGTTAGAGGTGAGATGCCAAATAAGCATTGTTGTTGCAGGATGGTTGTCATTATGGTACGTGTTGTGTGGTCCTACCTATATTGTAGGTTGCCCTACTTTAACACCACCATCCTTAAAGCGTCAAGTGAACCCATTCATTTTTGAACGAGGGGTCTTGAGTAAGTATAGCTCAAACGAATGGTGTTTTGCGTAGAATCACCATGAGGGGTTTAACTCAGATAGCTTAAGGAATAACAAGAATATAAGTTAAACAGTTAAGATTGAGATTATTTATGCTGTTTTAAGTATTTTTTTTATTATTTAGTCGTTTTAAATATTTTTTCAATAAATAAAAAATAAGGAATATACTTATAAATTAAAAAGAATGTATATATTTATCAACTATTATTACTATAAATAGATATTAACTAATTAAAAAAAAGTAGTCTAATAGAAGGATTGTTTGTATCATCCATGACAATGATTTGTGACAAATTATATTTTGTGTGAATTACAAGAATCTAATATATAGGAATTTTGTTTTAAAATTATGCTTTTTAACTAATTTCCCCTCACTTTTTTGGCAAATCAACAAGAATGTGGTTTTTCTTGGCTATCCCAATCATTATTTCCTCTTTTAAAATAAAACAAAAAATGCTTATAAAATCAAGTTCTTGAAACCCTAATTTTCCTTTATCATAACTCTATCAAATTTCATGAGGTAGGCACTAAGAATTTTGTGAAGGGAATGCAATCAAATAAGGACACATAATCTAATTTTTTTTAAAAATAAATTTATTTAATTTCATTATAGGTTGTTATCATATTTGTTCTTTTTAATAGGATGCCTAGAACTACCCATAGCCCCTCCTCGATACTTAAATAGGAGGATAATACGTTTCAGTACATTCGAATTCACGTTTTCCTATACTGACAATAATATCAATATCAATCAAGTTAAGACTCAATTAACGTTTAATTTCATTTTGTTTACAATACATATTATTTGATTTATTAATATTATATAAAATTATACATCGAGGGTGCATAAAGTATATATAAACCCATATATGAAGCAAGAGGAGGTCTTCCAAAATTGGTAAATTTTCTCTTTAGTTTTTCAAAATTTATGAAATTATATGTTAATATAATAATAAAATTATATTTTAACCCTCCTAAAAAATTGTTATTCTTTTTTAGTTCCCCAAAAAATTATACTTTAACCCTCCTAAAAAATTGTTATTCCTTTTTAGTTCCCCTAAAATAATATTTTAACTCCCCGAGCAAAAGTTTAATTGATAATTGTAATTTTAGTGCCTCCCAAATATAAATAATTCAGTTTAATTTTTTTTAGTTTTTTAAAGGGGAAAATGCAATGTTGGCCCTCAAATAAAAGTAAAATTTCAATTTAAGCCATTTTAATTACAAAATTTTAGCACCCCAATTCTTTTAAATTTTGTCAAACTTGACCCATTTTTAACTAGTTTTTTTTATTATCTAAACCCATTGTTGATGCTTATTATTTTTATTTAAACATTTTCAAATATGAAATGAGTGTTTGAGTTTGAAAATTTAAGCCATTGTTTGTGTGAAGTTTGTTGTCAAAACTTGATCTATTTTTAATTAAATTTTTAATCCAAACTTATTATTTGTTTTTGTTAAAATATTTTGGAATGATATATTCTAAATTTAAAAACAGATCAAATTGGATAAGAGTAAAACTCGAATATTAAGCCTAAACTTGACCCATTTTTAAACGAATTTTTTTACCTATTGTTTATTTTTAATATTTATGTTCAAACTCAATCAAATATCGAACAAGTCTTTGAATTTTGGTGAAAATTTAAGCTATTATTGTTTGAAACTCTTCAAATTTGTTGTTGCCCGAAAAAAAAAAGGGATTTGAGAAGGCATGGAAGAAAGCTTGCTGTGATTCTTCAAATACTTGGAGATAATAGTGTTAATCTTTTAGTGTTTAATTTAGGTTTTAAAATTGATTTGATGAAAATTAATTGTTGATATGAATTTTCATCAAATCAACTTTAAAACCCAAATTAAGTCACATCCATAAGATTGCATTTAATAAATTAAATGCAAAATTAAACAAATTCACAATTAACACTAAATTTATTCTATTAACAAAATCATGGAAAATTCAAACATAATAATATTAACAATTAACTTTCACCAAATCAACCTGAAAGCCCGAATTAAATACTAAAAAGTTAATATCGTTACCTTTAAATATCAAAATATATAACATGCGTCAAATACAAATATCAGATTAGACCAAAAATAATACAAAAATAATGTCAAATCTAGATATAAAATAATAAATTAAAAAAATCTATGCTTTTTAACTTTTTTTTTCCCACTTTATGTGCAAACCAACAAGAAATTTGTTTTTTTTTTCAGTTATCCCAATTATTATTCACCTTTAAATGAAACCAAAAGTGCTTATAAGTTATAACACCAAATCCAAGAAACATTACTTTCACATATCATAACTCCTCTATCAAATTCATGAGATATGCACCAAGTTATAAGAATTTTGTGAAGGGAAATGTGACATTTAAATATATATAAATTTATTATTTACGACACATTATTATCTGATTTATTGACGATATATAGAATCATATATTATTAGTGCATTAAATATAAACTCAAATATGGATCAAAAGGGGCATATATAAGAGGTAAGCAATGATGACTTTGCCCATTTCAAATTTGGTAAATATATATATATTGAATAATTTAGGTTCTGATCATATCTGTTTTTTTTTTACACAATATTTAAAACTACTTATAGCTCCTACTTGACCCATAAATAAGAGGATAATGCGTTTTAGCACACTAAAACTCACGTCCTCTTGACAATAATACTTATACCAATCGAATTAATTTAATGGTAAAATTACATTTTGATCATTTCTCAAAATTTATTATTTAACTTATTTTTATCTCACATCATCTCATCTATTAATAGTATATAAAATTATACATCATTAGCTCATCAAATATATATAAACTCACATATGAAGAAAAGCAGGGGCTTAGATAAAAGATTGGCAATGGCCTTGACCATCCAAAATTGGTAAAGTTTATCCTTTAATCCTTCGAAATTTAGGAAATTAGAAATTAATATAATAATAAAACTACATTTTGAGTCCTTAATAATTTCATCTCTAGCTCTTAAAACAATTTTCTTAAGTAAGTATAACTGGATGGTATAAATGTAAATTTAGTGGCTTTTAAATATAAATAGTTTAATTTAATTCTTTTTGAAGGAAAAATTGTAATTTGAGACCCCAAATAAAAGTTAAAAATTTAATTTAAAGCTTTTTAATTTTATCTCGACCCCATCACATAATTCTTAGCTTCATCTTTACATATCCGAAGTAAAAGCTTAACCGATATCTATATATACCCGTTAATCGAATCGATTTTAATAATATGTGTAAATGAAGCCAAAGAGATTATTTCGTCTCAACCTCTTATATGGGCAGACCATACCTAGTTTTGTCCAAAAGACAAAGCAACCCATTTTCGTCTATTTTATTTTTTCAATTTTTTTTTCATCTATAAATATAAATTTTCTTCATTAAAATCTAACTCACAAAACCCATTTCTCCAGACTCCAATACCTTTCATATTACTATTTTTCCCTTCATTTCCTCATTTTGTTTTCTAAAAATGGCTCAACAAAATATACATTCACTAGGATTCGTATATTTCATGGTACTAATCTTATTCTCTTTGTTTTCACATTACAATGCTTTGAAAGAGGATTTGAATGCTTCTTGCAATAATTATAATATTGAAGATGAAATGGCTGCCGGGTACGATCCGGGAGCATACCCTTCGTATTTTACGGCCATCGAAGGTGGCGGGATGAAGCTCGAGGATCCAATGACAGTGGCGTTGAGGGATGATGAAGTTCTTGGCATGAAGCAGAGATATGGTGTCGCTTTGAGGTGGACTGAAACTGTTGTTAATGTTGATGATTTTGGTGCTCATGGTGATAAAAATGTTGACACTGAGGTTAATGCACTTACCTTTTTTTTTCATTTGAGTTTTAGTAATTTACTTGTGGTGAAATATCACATTAAATTTTGGGGCTTAATTAAAGTTTTCAAAATTCTAAAGGGTCTAATTAAACTTTTTCAAAAAATTTTAGGTTTATTGAGAATTCACAAAAAGTTTAAAAGGTTTAATTAAACTTTTTAAAAAAAATTAATCAGAAATTTCAAAAATTTTGAGAGTCTAAATAAAACATTTAAAATTTTGAAAGATTTAATGAAAATTTTCCAGATGATTAGAGCCCGCCCCTGCTCACTTGTAGAGTTGGGGGCCAGACTGAGTTCAAGCTAACATCATGCATGTTTATTTAAGTTCGATTTAGTACTCAATTATATTTATAAATAGTTAACTTAAATCCATTTAAATTATATCTTATTATTTTTCATATTTTATATTATATTTAAGTATTTAAACATAAACAATTTTAATTTTTCTAATATTTAGATATTTAACTTTCATTTATAAATTTAAAAACAAGTGAAACTAAGTAGCCGGCTAAACTTGACCTATTTTTAATCGGATTTTTTTATATTTAAATTTATTGTTCTTTCTTAACATCTTTATTAAAAAAAATTCAAATATCATATTCTAAATTTAAAAACAAGTCAAGAAGTTAGACTCGAATATAGAATCCAAACTTGACCCATTTTCAAAATAGATTTTTTTTATCGAAACCTATTGTTTATATTTAATATTTCTATTCAAATTCTCTCAAATCTCGAACCAGTGTTCAAGTTTCTGTCAAAATTTAAGGCATTGTTGTCTAAAACTTTAGGCATTTGAGAAGGCATGGAAGAAAGCTTGCTCATTGAATGGTGCAGTAATTCTTCAAGTACCCGAAGGAAAGAACTATATTCTCAAACCTGTTAAATTTTCAGGTCCCTGCAATTCCAATCTTACAATCCAGGTTAGTCCTTGAAACATTTTCGACATCCTGTTTGACACTCGAGTTAGAGTAACATTAAAGATTTTAACGATTAACGACTCGTATTTAAAAAAAATTGTCAGATACTAGGGAACATAATGGCATCAGATGACAGATCAGATTACAATGAAGATGGTAGGCACTGGCTTTTGTTTCAAAAGGTTGATAATTTGTTGGTTGAAGGTCATGATGGTGGGATTATTAATGGGAATGGGATGATTTGGTGGCAAAATTCATGCAAAATTAACAAAAATCTCGTAAGCTTATATTTAGTACTTCGTATTTATTCTTACAATTAACCATTTGGTTCAATTCTCTAATCAAAATATAATGACAATTTTTTGTTGCATTGTTTTGCAGCCATGCAAGGATGCTCCAACGGTATGTTAAAGTTCTTTCTTTTTTCCTTTATGTTTTTCCCCTAACTTCATCTCAAATATTTGATAATTACATACAAGTCTATCGTAGAGGTGTTCATAGGTCAAGCCGGACCATTTCATGGATACAATTTAGTCTTTTCTAAACTCGACCCAACAAAAACTTTTACGTCAATTTTTTTGTAAATAACTAACTAAAATCCGTTTTTAAGTCTAGTTATATATTTTTAAAAAAAGTAAATTTTATGTTACTTTTAATTTGATATAAATTATATAGTGTATTAAAAATTAAAATAAAATATTAGAAAGTTAAAGTCGGGTTGGGTTTCAATCTTGAATGTTTGAACCCAAGTTTGACTTATATTTTAAACGAGTTTAATTTTCTTGTTCAAACTCATTTTTTGTATCTAATATTTTTGTCCAAACCCTCTCAAATATTATATTGAACTTCAATTTTGGATGAGTGAGTTGAGGGTTAAACAAATCTAGATTTGGTAAACTCTCTATATATTATTATAGGCTCTTACCTTCTACAATAGCAAAAACTTGGTAGTTCGGAACTTGAACATCCGAGATGCGCAACAAATACATGTTTCCTTTGAAAAATGCACCAATGTTGAAGCTTCTGGATTCAAGATAACCTCCCCAAAAATAAGTCCAAATACCGATGGGATTCATATAACAGAAACAAAAAACATTCGGATCACAAGCTCCATCATTGGAACAGGTATCGTTTTTAATTGATTAAGAGTTACAAATATTGAGATTTGAACTTTTAGGTCCGAATATTTAATTTAAATATTTTCGTTCTTAACTAAAGGTGATGATTGTATCTCCATTGTAAACGGATCTCAAAACATGCAAGCTATGGACATAACGTGTGGTCCAGGTCACGGAATTAGGTGATTTAACTCTAACTTATACTTTTATATATATATTTCCAATAAAATTTTAGGGTTTATGTACTCATATTTGTGATGATTGTAACTCAGCATTGGGAGCTTAGGATCTAAAAATTCCAAGGCTTATGTCTCTGGTGTGACTATTGATGGAGCTAAACTATATGGGACTGCAAATGGAGTTAGAATCAAGACATGGCAGGTAAGTTTTGAAGTGTTTATGTTCAATATCCATATTTGAAATATAATCGAACATGTTATCGGCGTATGATCGGATTTAATCTTGAAATTTAACTAAACTCGATTTCATCATAAAAATTCAACTGCTTAAACCGTTCAATTCGAACTAAACTTAAAAATGTTAAAAATATGATATAAGTTCATGTGCTTTTCATAAATTTAAAATTTAGTCCTTCTATTTTTAAGATTTCAAATTCTGGTCCAACCGTTAATACTGTTAATATTATTTTGTTAACTAAAGGGTCATTACAACGTCGTTACATTGCTATCAAGTGAGCATCTTTTTTTAATTTCAAAATACTACACCGACAAATTTAACAAAAAAAACAGTGTTAACAATTGGACTTGAATTCTGAAATTTAAAAAGTGGAGACTAAATTTCTAAAAAAGAGTACATGGACTAAACTCTAATTTGTGAAGAGTACAGAAATCTGCTATATATTTTAACCAACTTTAAATGGCCAAAACCCAAAATATCCCTAATTGAAGTAACCTAACATGAAGTGGCTATAACCTAAAATGATCCGAATCACGATGACCTGAGCGGAAAAATCCAAAACAACCCAAACATAAACTAACTCAAACCCGATAGACTTGGACCCTAAATGGTTTGAGCCAAAAAATGCCTCAAACTCGAAATGACCTAATCTGATCTAGATTGACCTGTTCAAAACCTAACTCGACAAATCTACTCCAAAAATATGAAAAACCCTAAAAAGAATTAAGCATACCCGTCTCGGATATATACTTACATCAAACTTCGAATCCAAGTAACATAAATGATTTAATGATGTCCAGGGAGGATCAGGAACTGCAAGCAACATCATATTTCAAAACATTGAAATGTACAACGTGAGTAACCCGATCATCATAGACCAAAACTACTGTGATCAAAGCAAGCCATGCAAGGAACAGGTATTTGAGAGTTACCCACCAACTGTTTGTTTATTTGTCCCAATGAGTAATCCACAACTTATTTTGGTTTTTTAATTCATTGTAGAGCTCAGCAGTTCAAGTGAAAGGCGTGTTGTACAACAACATTAATGGGACAAGTTCTGATGAAATTGCAATAAATTTTATTTGCAGCAAAAATCATCCTTGTCAAGGGATTGTGTTGCGAAATGTGAACTTGTTGCAGGAAGAAGAACATAGACCAGCTAAAGCTATTTGCAACAATGTCATGTTGAGTGAAGGGGATAATGTTTTCCCACAATGCCCTTAAGCCCTTTAACATATAAAACTATATATATATACAGTCTGACTCTGTAAATCAATCTATGTTAAAGAATAATATGAAACAATTTGGAAAAGGAAAAGATTGAATAACACTGTTGTAAAATATGATTACGTGGTTGAATTTGAATAAAGTTTAAATTCCTATGTTGTTTCATAATTGTTTACAAATTCAGGGATCCTTTCATAAATACTATAACTATTCTTCCTTATCCACTGATGCGTTTGTGTTAACATATCTCGTAATGTAATAATAAAAGATTTTCGTTAAAATGAAATCTTGGTTGACGTCAAGTCTTGAATTTAATTTTTGGGCACAATTTATTTGGAAAAATAAGAAAGAAATTGATGAGTTTGTAATAAATCTAAGTTTAAATACCAAAAACGGCCCTAGTCGCTAAATCCAGGTACTAAAATGGACCAAGAAAAGGTGTAAGTATTAAAATGGAACTAATTGACAAAGTTAGGGACTAAAAGTTAAATTAACTCAATTTTTTAATATCCCGAAACTGAACTGTTTATATATATATTTTTCTTTTTAAAAAATCCGCTAGGGAAGAACCGAATTAAAGTCAGTTAGCTAGCTTCTCTCTTCTATGGCGGTGGCTTACAGCCTTCTTTCCTTGTTCTTTTTTTCCCTTTATATAAATTATATTAAACAATCTTACTGAACCATCGTCGGAGAATCAGTCCGGACGGTGATTTTGCCGGCGGCGAGACGAGGTTTAGTGTTTTTATTGTTGTCGCAATCGCGTTGAAGGAAAACCGAGAGTTTTTTTGAATTGATCAGCAGAAACAGGAAATGAATGGGAACCGCTATGGATTTAGAAGTACGGCGGCGGCGGCGGCGGCAGCGAGGGAATATATAAGGAGACATCACTGGCATGGCTCCGGAGAGAATCAGTGTAGTTCAGCTCTTGTTAAGCACTTCAAAGCTCCTTTCTCTCTGGTAACTCTCTCTTTCTCTTTTGATTTCTGGAAATCTTGATTGTTTCAGTTTAATTTATTGGTTATAAAAGAGCTTGAAAATTGAATCACATTTTTTTATATTTGCTATATGATTGAATTTTGTTTGAACAGAAGGTTTCAGTGACATGTTTTGATATATTGTGTTGGATTAAGATTATTCTGAAATTTGACGTTCAAAATTATCTTTCGCTAGTGAAATAAAGAGCTTGTTTATTGAAGTTAATGCTAAGGAGCAGCTCAAAACTTAGATAACAGTTGTTTCTTTCTTTCACTTTTATTGAAGTTTTAACTAAGTCTACTACTAAACTACATTAGACCCCAACATTCTTCTAACATATACAATGCACTTCTTGCAAAGAAGATTGCTCTAAACATATGAGCTCCCCGCTACTTTGCTTAGCCAAAAAAGCAAGTAAATCAGGACACCCTTGAGTTTCTTTATAAACATGTAACACCTTTGATGCAGAGCAGTTGTGTAATTGTTTTTAATGTTCTTTATTTTGTTTTGTAATAAGTAGTACTGTGACTTTTTTATTGAGGTTTAGACTTAAGATTGCTTGAGCCTTGAAAGAATGGGCTAAGTTTAGTGAAATGCTAATGGAACCCTACCAAAACTCAAATTCATCTCACAGTAAAAGAACCCTGCAAAAGCTCAAAATTCCCAGAATATTTATTTATTTTAAAGAAGCTAAAGAAGTTGAAAGAATTGTAGCCTCTTTTAGTTCTCTTACTTTCAATGCTATAATCTTCATTCCCCATCCCCATCTCCATCCCCATCCCCATCCCCCTCAGGCTCTGTCTTCCTTTTCTTTCCCTCAAATGACCCACACGCAGAATAGAAATTTATTTAGAAGGTTTGGTGGTTAGAGATTTGTAGGTATTGATGAAGGGGCTTCAGAAAATTGGGTTTAAAGAATATGGTGACATGCTTGCTTCATATAGTCATTTTTGGTGTAGTGATGCTCTTGATTTCCCCATCTTCCATTCATCATTTTCTTTTTCATGTTCTAATTTTTGCTCAATACAAGTTTTTTCCCTTCCTTCTTTCTCAATGATTTTATTGCATTTCTGCATCTTAAACTATTTTTGTTGTCCTTTGACATAATTGCTTTTTTCCTAGTTTGCAAGAAAAGGTGCAATCACTTTTCCTGGGGCTTCCACGCGCCATCTTTCTTCTGTAGGTACAATCTATTTCACTCTCTACTTGTCTACTTATTTGTTTATTTGTAAGTTTGTTATATAAACTTTGGTGTACCTTAGTATTTGATGGTTCAAAGATCGAACAAGGTGCTAATGCAGGCTTTATACTTCTTTCTTTTCTACGTTAAAAGATGGAATTTGCCTTCAACCTAAGTTTTCACTTATTAAATAATCAAGTTGAAGATGAAACTTTGATTACATGCTGTTTTTCTAGGAATGAGAGTTGAGCTCAACAAACTAATATGAGATTTTGCAATCGGAGATAAGCTAGTTATTAGGGAGCAGAAATGTGTTAATGAATCTTTGGTTCTAGATCACAGGATAGCAGCAAATCTTATGATGCAGTTTGTTGACCTAATTCAAGATGTCCTGATAGTTTTATTTATTTATTTGTTTTTTGGGGTGGGTGTGGGTGGTTTGAATGGGATCTTAATGTTAAAACCTTGGAATAATAAGAGATGAAGAGGGAACCGGGGGAAGGTTTTTCAGGTGAGCTTGGAGGTGGAATGATGGCTTAGAGGATGCTAGGGCCTCGAGATTTAGGGTTTTTCTTAGAAATATGGCATGCTTTGAGGTGGAATTCAGAAAGAAAAGCTACAGGGTGCTGATTTTTGGTTGTGAAGTAGAGCCGGCAGGTTTTTTCCTTTTCCTTTTTGGTGAAAACTTCGGGTTTTGGTTCTAAATCTACAGGTTTAGAGACCCTTTAGAGAAAACCAAGGCTGGAAAGGAAAAGAAGAGGCCTATAGGAGTGTATAGGTAAAGTTCACCACAATCTTGAATCCAGCTAACGGCAGATGGCAATGGTGAGTGGTTGCTTGGCTGATGGTCTTCAAGATTTAGGTTTAGAGTTGCTGGCTTTGGATTTTAAAATACAGAGAGAAAGTTTGAAGGTTAGAGAGATGAAGAAGAAGGGTAACTAAATAAAATAAATAAAATTTTGAAATATAAAAGGGTGGAACGGAGAGTTTTGAGAAGGAAGGAAGAAAGAAGGACAAAGAAAAGGGGAAACAAAGAAAAGAGGGTTAGACTATGCGGTGACTTTTCTTCTAGGTGGGTGAGGTCCTATAAGCTGTGTGGTTATACCATTTGCTTGCTTCCCTCCCTCTTCCCAACTCTTTGAAAGTGTAACAAAGCATTCTGTTGCTGAAACCTGAAATGAGGAAAGATTCATTGGCCCAAAAGTAGCACCCTGTTATTTTCAGCCTGCTGCTCCATAAGACCAACACTTCCACCCCTTCTGCTTGTCCCATCTTTTCATTTTCTGTCAGTAAGTTTTGTTTTTTTTTATAGATAGATTTATTTCATCAGAATGATCTTTTTTGGGTTGGTAAGCTTTTGACTGGCTTTTGCAGGACCATCTCTTTTCAAGAGTTATGGAAGTGCTCATCTGCTTAACAACTTTCGGAGTTCGATTCCAGCTACTTTGAGATTTTGTTCGTTTGCTGTCTCTGAAGATGATGTGTCTAAACCTAATTCCAAGACTCTTGAAGAGGCTATGCTTGCCAACCAAAAATCTATTGATTTCACCGAATTAGACATTAATCTGCTTCCCACTGTAATGATTATTGGTCGCCCCAATGTAGGGAAGTCTGCATTGTTTAACCGGTTAGTAATGTACTAATGTCTTTTTCAATGCACCACACACTTTTTTTTTTGATGTTCTCTACTTGTTCTTTTTATTTATTCTGGTCAAATATTGTTTAGCTTGATAAGGAGGAGAGAGGCTCTTGTGTACAACACACCTGATGATCATGTCACTAGAGACATAAGGGAAGGTCTTGCTAAATTGGGGGATCTGCGGTTTAGAGTATTGGATTCTGCTGGCTTGGAAACGGAAGCAACATCTGGATCTATTCTTAATAGAACAGCTGCCATGACAGCAAATATGCTTGCTAGAACTCAGTTTGCAATTTTTCTTATTGATGTCAGGTTGGTCTTCATTGTGGATCCCCTTTTTGTACATGTATTAGATATTTACTTATGATGTATCTGAGAAATTAAAATATGGTATTAAAGGGATTTGCAAAATAAATAATATAAAGCTAGAGTTTATTTAAAACTTAAAAATTCTCTACATTGGGGCATCATAATAGCACTAGTGGAAAACAGAGCATGCATAATTTTGGGTGCAACGTGAGCAACAGTCTGGAATGAATTTGAAAGCTCTAAAGCAGTGAAATTACTATGCTTTAAAATGAAAGGGAGTTACATAAAATCACACATGTCATTTGGTGCGTATTAGGTAATTTGGTTAGGTTTGAGATTATCATCTATCTTTAGAGGATTTTAATGAAAATGGCTGCATCATAGGAGATTTCTATTTTGCCAATTCTATTGTCTAGATAGTGGTTTGAAGTGTGATGTATGTCAGTTTCTCTTATCTTCTGCTGCATTGCATATATGATTGGCTGGGCAAGGTTTGTTTCATATTTTCTCTGGTTCTTAGTTGTTAGCTTCTCCTATTTGATTTATTACTTATTCAGAAGCAAGAGGATAATTGTAGAAATCAGAGTATTATATATTAAATAGAACATAAATCAGAGTTTTTATATACAACCTATGACACTACTTTAGGAAACTCTAAGTTAGGAAAGATACTAAATAGGAGATATGATCCCTTAAAATAAGGGATTTTAATAAAAAGAATATCTACAAAATATTCCTAAAATATTTACAGAATATTCCTACACTCCCCCTCAAGCTGGAGAATATACATTGTATAATCCCAGCTTGAATAGGAATTTATTGAACACAGGTTTTGGCAAAGCCTTGGTAAGAATGTCTGCAATCTGTCCTTCTGAAGGAATGTAAGAAAGAGTGGCTGTCTTTTTGTTGACTTGATCAGCAATAAAATGCCTATCAATTTCAACATGCTTTGTTCGGTCATGTTGAACTGGGTTCTTGGCAATCTGAATGGCAGATTGATTATCACACAAAACTTCAAAGTGATCCTCCTGATTTGTGCCAAGTTCTTTTAGTAATTTAAGTAGCCAAATTCCTTCGCATATCCCCAAAGCTAGTGCTCTAAATTCAGCTTCAGCACTACTTCTTGAAACAACAGATTGTTTCTTACTTCTCCAAGTTGTAAGGTTACCCCAAACAAAAGTGCAGTACCCACTAGTGGATCTTCTTTCAGTGAGATCTCCAGCCCAACTAGAGTCTGTAAAAATCTTAACAGTTCTGTCTTGTGTCTTCTTAAACATTAAGCCGTGTCCTGGAGTTTTCTTCAAGTACTTGAGAATTCTATTTGCTGCTGCCATATGCTCTTCAGTAGGATTAGTCATGTGTTGACTTATCACATTTACGGGAAAAGCTATATCTGGCCTTGTCAAGGATAAGTAGATTAGTTTCCCAGCTAACCTTTGAAATTTCTCTGTCTACTAAGGACTCATCTTCTTTATTGAATCTCAAGTTTGCCTCCATTGGTGTATCAGCCGGCTTACAGCCTAGAAAACCAGTTTCTTTGAGTAAATCAAGTACATACTTTCTCTGGTTGATCACAAGTCCTTCTTTTGATCTTGCCACCTCCATTCCTAGGAAATACCTTAGCTTTCCCAAGTCCTTGGTTTCGAATTCCCTGTTTAACAACTTCTTCAAATTGCTAATCTCTTCCTCATCATCTCCAGTAAGAATGATGTCATCCACATACACAATTAGGATAGCTTTCTTATTTGTAGAAGTTACCTTGATGAAAAGCGTATGATCGGCAAGGGACTGCTTGTAGCCATTTTGAAGAATGACTTTAGTGAACCTCTCGAACCAAGCTCTGGGTGATTGTTTTAACCCGTATAGAGACTTGTTGAGCTTGCAAACCTTGTTGCTACCTTCAATAGACTTTAAGCCAGGTGGCAATTGCATATAGACTTCTTCCTCAAGCTTGCCATTAAGAAATGCGTTTTTTACATCAAGTTGGTGTAATTTCCAATCGCAATTTACAGCCAAACTTAGGAGTACTCGAATAGTGTTAAGCTTTGCCACAGGTGCAAAAGTTTCTGTGAAGTCTATCCCATATGTTTGCGTGAAACCTCTGGCCACTAGTCTAGCTTTGTATCGTTGGATACTGCCATTTGAGTTATACTTTACAGCAAAGATCCATTTACAGCCGACAGCCTTTTTTCCTTGAGGAAGGTCTGTAATGGTCCAAGTAGCATTTTTCTCTAGTGCACAAATTTCCTCTTCAACAGCCCTTCTCCATTTTGGATCCTTTAGAGCTTCAGCTATGCTTGTGGGAACCTGTTCTTTATCCAAAGTTGCTGTAAATGCTTGAAAAGACAGCATCAATGAATTATAACCAGTAAATTTTTCAATAGGATGCTTGGTGCACTGTCTAACCCCTTTTCTAATAGCAATAGGAAAGTCATCTAGAGTAGTGGACTTACTGATTTCTTCTTCCATTTCGGCAGCTGGACCCAAATCCAATTCTCGGCAAGAATCAGATTGCAAAACAGTCTCAGGGATATGTCTTCTTTTTCTTGTGTAGACACGAAGCTGTTTGGGTGATGGTGTTTTTTGAAGACTGTCAATTGGAGTAGGTGTATTTTCAGGAAGAGTGTTTAAAGTGGGTGTAGGTGAATTAGTCATAGGTACTACAGGAGAATCAATGGGAGCATTCACAGGTGACAGATCTGCAGGTAATGGCGAACAAGATGGCAATTCTGAAGGTTGAGAATGAAGATTAGAAGGAGATACCTGTTGTGGCTGAAAATCACTCCATGTTTCCCCCTGAATTTCAGCCTGAGTGAAATAGGAATCCTGCTCATAAAATGTTATATCCATAGTGGTGAAAAATCGTTTAGAAGGAGGATGATAGCATTTATAACCCTTCTTAAGTGAAGAATACCCAACCAATACACATTTTAAAGACTTAGGATCTAACTTGGACTTATTAGGAGCAATATTTTGGATAAAAACAGTGCAGCCAAAAATTTTAAGTGGCAGAATGGAGGAGATAGGCTTAAAATGAGGAAAGTGCTGCAAAAATATAGATTGAGGCGTTTGAAATTTTAAAACCTTACTAGGCATCCGGTTGATTAAATATGTGGCAGTTAATAAGGCTTCCCCCCACAAATATTTAGGAACATTAGTGGTAAATAGAAGAGAACGAGTAACTTCAAGAAGGTGCCTATTTTTTCTTTCGGCAACGCCGTTTTGCTGTGGGGTTCCAACACAAGAACTAATCTGAACTATGCCCTTTTCCTTAAAAAAATCACCTAAAGACCTAGCAAAAAATTCACTGCCATTATCAGATTTAAAGAGCTGGATTTTAGACCCAAATTGAGTGAGAACCATGTTATAAAATTGCACAAAAACACTAGCAGTTTCAGATTTATCTTTCAGCAAATAAGTCCAAGTTATCCTACTGTGATCATCAATAAAAGTGATAAACCACTTACAATTATCAGCATTCTTCACCCGAGAAGGGCCCCAAATATCACTATGGATCAAAGCAAAAGGGTAAGAAGGCTTGTATGTAGAAGGAAAATAAGATGATTTAGTATGTTTGGCAAGAGAGCAAACTTTGCAAGAAAAAGAATTAGGCCTTTTATTAATGAATAGAGCAGGAAACAATTTTGCAAGGTATTGGAAACTAGGATGGCCTAAACGAAAGTGCCATAACATAACAGTATCAACTTTTCCTAAAGCGGTAAATGACTTGGAGATCTCGATTTTAGGAGAGGTAGGGAGGATGTAGAGACCATTATGCAAGCTGGCCTTACCAATCATCTTCTTCGAGTTCAGTGCCTGCAAAGTACAATCACGATCATTAAAAATTACAGAGCAGTGCAAGTCTGTGGACAATTTACTAACAGAGATGAGATTGCACGCCAGATTTGGTACAAAGAGAACATTTTTAAGTGCAATCTGTTCATTGAGAATAACAGTGCCATGTCCCTCTATTTTGCACAAGGTACCATCAGCCGTTTTGACAGCTTTACCAAAGGTATGGAAAAAATTGTGAAACAATGCCTTGTTACCAGTCATATGATCCGTAGCACCAGAATCGAGGATCCAATTAGGATTCAACTGGGAGGAGAAAAATGCAGTAGAAGAAAGGTTACCTTCTGGATCTTTTATGACCAGATTACCTTCACAAGACCCTTGACTAGACGAATCTGATGGAGCATCGGAACCAGAAAAATTTTCTGGATTTGAAGTAATCTCCGAAGTAGGAGAAGGAGTTTCGGACATGGTCTAGGTTGAAAAAGAAATCGTAACCTAAGCTGATACCATGTAGAAATCAGAGTATTATATATTAAATAGAACATAAATCAGAGTTTTTATATACAACCTATGACACTACTTTAGGAAACTCTAAGTTAGGAAAGATACTAAAAAGGAGATATGATCCCTTAAAATAAGGGATTTTAATAAAAAGAATATCTACAAAATATTCCTAAAATATTTACAGAATATTCCTACAATAATACTTCATTAACAGAGTATGAAGCAAAATTGAAGTTGGAAAACAACAAAATAGGATTTCTATGTTTTGGAAGGTGAGAAAACAAGATGAGAATGTGCCCATTTATGTTGGGTAAACATCCGGTTTATGAAAAGGTGGTTTAAGTTAATTTTATGCTTCTGGTTCGCTGATGCATTTTTCTTCCCTTATTGTAACCACATTTTGTATGGTATAATATTGTATAGCTTGATTACTTTGAAAGTTTGAGACATTTTCTTATATTTACATTTAAAATTTTATTTGAAAATTATGAGAAGACACTACATCATATCAATTTCTTTGACATCTCTAAATCACACTATTGGTTTTGCTGTTGTGCACTTCTATCTTCTCTGTATTATTTAGGTGCAAAAGTTTTCAGGGCATTGTTTTGAGTTCTCTCGATCTCCCTCTCTCCTGTATGTGCAAATTAAATTTATTTTTTTTGTACTTCCTTGAGTCTAGAACTGGGCTGCATCCATTGGATCAAGAGGTTGGAAAGTGGTTACGCAAGCATGCGCCAGGAATCAATCCTATAGTAGCCATGAATAAATCTGAATCGCTTCATAAAGATCCGAATTCTTTTGCCGAAGCTGCTACAGAAGCCCTGAAATTAGGATTTGGGGAACCAATTGCTATATCTGCTGAGACTGGTCTGGGAATGACGGCACTTCATGAATCTCTTCGGCCAATGCTTGAGAATTACATGGCCAAAGTTTTAGATGGTAAGCACTTCTGTTGTCGTTAAAACTCTTTTTTGTTCATGATCAAGATAGCTGTCTTCTTGTGATTAACATTTGACCTTTGTTTGGTATTCTACTTAAAAATAAATTATGAATAGATATTATAATGATTTTTTAATAAGTATATTACATTAATGAAAGTAAAATATAGCTAAAAGGAAAAGAAGACAAGGATAATGTAATTAAATGAGAATTTTTTTCCTTAAGCTAAAAATGGTTGAATTTAGTAAGCACCTTTTAACGGCTTAGGATTGAAAAATGATTGAAAATTTTCCATTTATTAAAATAAGTTATCATACACATTGATAACATTAACCCATTAATATTTTTCACTTAAACCATTTGAGAATTTTTCGATGTTTACCAAATATGCCCTTAGCTTAGGTTTCACTTTCTTTTGTCAACTATGGTGGATTTTTAGGATCAAGTGTATCATAGCCCAGGTACTTCGTACACTTCTTTTGAAGGCACTCATTCTTGCTTCTCCCTGTTGTCTCTATCTCATCATGTTTGCCTTTGATTTGTACTAGGCAAAAGTAGCCAAGATGAAAACCTCAGCCAGGATAACGGTTCTTCTAAGGATGATGAGTCTAAGTTGCCACTACAATTGGCTATTGTTGGACGACCCAATGTTGGGAAGTCTACGTTACTAAATGTGTTGTTACAAGAAGATCGTGTTTTGGTTGGTCCCGAAGCTGGTTTGACTAGAGATTCAGTGAGGGCACAGTTTCAATATCAAGGGAGAACTGTATATCTGGTATATATATATATTGCTTGTTTTAATTCTTAGTTCAATATCAAGTGTACATTTCTTTCTTTCCAAATTCTGATACTCGATGAGCACAAATGAATTCAGTTTAAAAGATTTTATTCATAGAAAGTAAATAATGGTATCTACCAAAATAGAACCTCTCAAAAAGTTGATGTTTGATGTACCATTTCTTTTTGTTTATTGAACTATCTAAATTATCGAGGCTCTTCCGAGTGTTATCCTCATGGAAGTTATCATAAGGTCAGTTTTCCCTTTAATTATCATAATGACTAATCTAAATCTGAATTTTACAAAGAATCCTCCCTTGGCTAGTCTGATACCATCTGCTTTAATTCTATTCGTAGTCGTTTCATTCAAGTCTTTGGATGAACCAGCTTTTAGTTTACGCATTTCTTATCCCGTTTTTGCTGTGGTTTGTTTCTCAGGTTGATACCGCTGGTTGGTTGCAAAGAGGTGATCGGCATAAAGGACCTAATTCATTGAGTGTTATGCAATCAAGAAAAAATCTGATGAGAGCTCATATAGTTGCTTTGGTTCTTGATGCTGAAGAGGTATGTCAAAACTATATATACTGTCTTATATCCTTAAATGATGTTTGGAGGTTAATCCTTTTCAATATGATGGACATATGATGTATCATATGTTTGGAAGCTTTAGGTCTACGTTGCTCTGAATTTTTTCTTGAAGAACCTGTGTCCGACACTTGTGTCAAATGCATGGATATACATGAAAAATTAGAAAATCTGACATACTCGTCTCAGTCACATCCTTGTGTCCAACACTCAAGTCCAAGTAAACTTGCTTGCTTACAAAGTTGTTAGTGAGCTATCTATAAATATCCATGTTACTTATAGTTGAATCAAGATATTGTCGGATCTCAAGAACCGAGTGCCTCAAATTTCATTGAATTAGATACATGTTTTTGTTCCTATCCAAAGGTGGTTCATGATCATTCAGTACAACATATAGTACCTTTTGATGATATGGAATTACGCGCGCATTGAATATTGTAACAACAGGGTGAGCTTTTCTTACATCTAATACTTCCCATTACACGATATTCAGATTGCAAAAGCTCGGCGCAGCATGACACATGCCGAAGTTGTTATAGCAAGACAAGCGGTGGAAGAAGGTCGTGGTCTGGTTGTAGTTGTGAACAAGATGGATCTTCTAAAGGGGCCAAGAAATTCTGCATTGTATAAAAGAGTCAAAGAAGCTGTTCCACAAGAAATTCAGATGGTTATACCCCAGGTTTGTCAGCTTAATCATTATTTTTAATTCCGAATTTTGATAATTAACAAATCATTTTTTTGTCGATTTTATTATGTACTCGATAATTACCATTAGATCTTTTTATGTTACCATGGCCTTGCCAACAGATAACCGGGATACCAGTTCTGTTCATCTCTGCAATAGATGGAAGAGGGCGTGCTGCTGTTATGTCTCAAGTCATCGCTGCATACGAGAAATGGTGTTTAAGGTTGTCCACTGCACGTCTTAACCGTTGGTTGCGTAAGGTCTGTGGCCGACATATTCTGCTTTTAATTCTTATCTTAAAGTCCAAAAAGTGTGTAATTTGTTCACTCAAAGGTCAATCTGTTTGTCTGTTTCAATCTGTTGTTGGTTTAGGTTGCAAGCCGGCATTCATGGAAAGACCAAGGTTCTCAAACCAAGATCAAGTACTTCACTCAGGTGAAAGCTCGGCCTCCCACTTTCGTCGCTTTCGTCAGCGGTAACGCCAAGCTCTCCGATACATATGTAAGGTTTCTAACCAAATCTTTGAAGGAAGATTTCGATATGGGTGGAATTCCAATCCGGATAATGCAACGTTCTGTTCCGAGAATGGCCAGCGGGAGTAGCAGTAAGACTGGCCACTCTACGGGAAAAACAGTAGAACGCACACCATCGGACAAGAGAAGTGTTGTTGTTTAGCCATTGCACTGAACAGAGGCCTGCATTTGCCTTTTTTTTTTTTTTTGAAGAAAAAAATAGTTTTCCTCTTTTGTAGGAAAATAGATAGAATGAAAAGAAAAAGGGTAGTTTTGTAATTTGCTTTTTCCTTTTAAATTAGAAGGAAAATTTTCTTTGTTTCTTAAATTAAGCAGACTTTATTTGCATTAACTTAAGCACACAATACCTTAATCCGGATTTACAATATTTAAATTCACAAAATGGTAATAATTTAAATATTTACAAATATTTTAATTTTAAATTTTTGCCATTTTTATAGAAGGAGAAAGAAAGCATTCCTTTAACCATAAAATTATTTTCTGAAGGATGACTTCGAGACAAGCTTAAATTTCTGCTTGAAATTTGACTAAAAAATTGGTATTGGATAAAATAATATATTTATCTAGATATGGGTCGGGTTATTATTCAAAGCTTGAGTTCAATCTTTATTTTTGATGTATTAATTTATGTGAAAAGTAAATATAATATATTAAAATGTAAATAAGAAAACATGTTTGTATCCAGAAATTTAATATGAAGAATATATATGTAATTCTTAAATATAAAATAAAAATAATTATACTAAAAAAATATAAGTGGAGTTAAACATATTTAGATTAATAAATTGTAAATATAGGTAAATTTAGTAAGTTGGATATTTTCAAACATAATCAAGTGTAGGGACTGCACTTTAGACCATTGCTTAATAGTGTACCTATTTATAATTATGAAACACAAAAATGTAACATTAAATAAATATAAAGTAAAACATTACACGAATTAAGAATGTTTCCAAAATTTATTTTACGTGAGTTGTTAGTATATCAAATATATAAAAATATAAAATAATTTAAACATAATTATGACATGATAAAATAATATAAATACATGAATTATTGAATTTATTTAAAAGCATAGTTTATACAATTTATGTGATATAAATTTCAAAATATATAATTTTTAAAAAAAAAAATATAGTTAAGCCTACATTATTTAAGCAATATCTCTATAGCCCAATGGTAATTGATTCCTTGCATGTTAGTTAAAGTTAACCTAACGGATATCATAGTCCTAAAATGATTGCCAATTTAAAGTATAATAATTATTTTTCAAAAATAATAATAATTAGATTGAAATGAAAGAAGCTTCCCTTTAAAGGTAAAAAATGGGAAAAGAAACAAAAGTAATTTTTACTTTAATTATTGTGCTTAAATATTTTATTATTATTATTATTTATTATCAATAAATGTTTTAAATTTTATTAACAAAATTAATAAAAAATAAAAATAATACAAGGGATAAAACATATAAAAATAGACTTGTTAATGGCTCGGATCATAATTCGATTTAAAAAAAAAATTCTAAGCTTAAATCCAAATTCAACTCCACTTGAAAACGTGTTTCATAATTAAATTTTCATTAATAGTTTAATTAATTAAATTAAAATCCGACCAAAATCAATATATTTTTTAATCTAAAATCATTGTCTACTTCAGATCAAATTGATCTGAACAAAAGATTAAATCGATTTTAAAGTAAATTGTTTAAATTTGGGTTAAACCCGAAAAAATCAAACCAACCCAATTCACTAAAATTCTTTAAAAAAAAAAGTGAGAAAAGGTCAACCTATATCAAAATATACAGTTTAAGTTTACTTCATTATTTTTATTTATATATATTTTTTAAAAATCCCCCTTTTTTTACTTACATTTTAGAATCTTTATTTCTATTTTTATTTCTAGATAAATCGAAAATTAATAAAATACTTTTTCTAGATTAATTAAATAAAAATCGATAATATAATCAGTTAAATCATCAATTCAATTTAAAAAACATTGCTAAAAAAATCAAAATCAGACCGGGTATATTGAACCAGCCACTCAACGCATAGACCGGTCTAAGAACAAAACAGAAGAAAATCCGGGTAAATAACGGTCTAAGAACGAAAGACATCACAGCACGTTCGTGCGGCAAACTAACATTAAAACAAATAATTAATTAATGGATTATATTTAAACAAGAAATTCAATCAAATCCAATGACTTGAAATGGCCTTTCAAAATTAATACCATATATATCAGTAATTATTATTATTTGATTTGTTTATGCAATGAGGCCCATATAATAATCCAGTTAGAATGTGTTCAACACATATATAATAGCAGCCGGCTAACGCGAATTGAATTATATAGCATTAAAGAAACTCAATTTACATTATTATAATTTAATAATTTAGTGCATAATTTTAGAGAGAAGAAATTGGTAGTTGTTTAGCAGATTTGGGAAATGCTGGAAACGTAATGTATTTCATGGCTTAGACAAATTTCCAGCCTCTGTTCTTGCATTTTGCGACATTGATTCGAGGTAAATTTTGTGATTTTTTTTTTGTTTGTTTCTGATGAAAACCCAAATTTTAAAATCGGTTATTTGCTTTTAATTTGATCAAAATCTGCATTTTTTTAGATACCCTTTTGTTGGTTCTATGTAATCAATTCCTCTTTGTTGTTGGGTTTTTATTGAATTTTGATTCAATTTTGCATTTTGTTGATACCCCCCCTTTGTTTTGAAGTTTTAAACAGTTTGATCAAAGTTTTATGAACCCAAGTGCATGATTGCGTTACTATTTACTTTATGATCCATAGAATTTGGTTTGGTTTTTGATTACCATGAACGTTATTCACAGGTTGGTGATTGGATTTCAGAGGTAGATTAATTGTTTGTCAAGCTTTCTTTCCCTTCCGGGCATTGAAGTCCAAGTTTCATTTTTATTGATTTTTGGAGGGAAAGAAAGCCAAGAGATATTGAAAGGTTAGTTTTAGCTAGTTTTTATAATATAAAATACGAAAAATATTAGAAAAAGAATGAGCTTCATCTCCGGTGTGATCTCGAGGCAAGTCATGCCTGCATGTGGTAGCTTGTGTTTCTTTTGCCCTTCATTGCGTACAAGGTCTCGGCAACCTGTCAAGAGGTACAAGGTGCTGATTGCCGATATATTTCCTCGCAAAAAGGTTTGCTCTTTTTCCATATTTAAACTGTAGTATTATATGGCTTATCATTGTATTTTGAATGCATGTGTTCTACTTATAATGTAGCCATGTTGGTGGCCGATGCGCAGTGACAGATTAATTAGAAGTACTTTAATTTGATCATTAAATAGGGTTTAGTTAAGCAAACATAGTTATAAGATGGTGGTTCACTCATTTTAATCATTCTTGAGCTTTATAATGGATGAGGATTGCATCTTTAGTACTTATTTGTCTGTTGTTATGAACTATTTCCTTCAGTTTTATTAATCATGTTGAACTTTCTGTTATAGGAGGATGGTCCAAATGATCGCAAGATAGGAAAACTATGTGAATATGCTTCAAAAAATCCTTTACGCATCCCGAAGGTATAATATATTTGCAAGCCTCAGGATAATGCTTTTGATGTGTAACATTTGTGCAACATTTGTTGTTCTCGTAATCTTAATACTTATTGATGAAATGCATGTTGATATCTGGTTGTGACAAATGCCTCCACTTTGCACTTTTTTTAAATATATATATATTTCATGAGATTTAAAAAACATTCTTGAGAAATAAGGTACAAATAAATCTTGGTGAGTTACTCCTCAGTGAAAAGACAGGCTGCAAATGGAGCATGTTTGTAAAATCCTATAGGAAAGCTCAGAAACCTTCAAAAGTTTGTACTTTTGAAAGAAGCTAAACACTTTGTTTTGAAAACATGGAACCTATCTTTCTGCAGAATTTTTGGAAACGGTTTTAAAGCCTGTCATGATCAGATCTTAAAGCATGCAGGTATCTTAGAGAGCTATGATAGGCTAAAATATGTAGTAGTGATCAGATAGCAAAATTGGCATTGTGTATAAAACTGAGCCAAATGTTGACTGAAACACATTGATAGTTGTAACATACTGACCACCAATTGGATAGTCATTTGTTAAGCCAATAAATATTCTAATTATTCTCGATATTTAACTGAAGTATAGTGCTTGGTCATATGCATTAGTATGAGACTTATGCAAGCTTATCTATCATGTATTCTGATCCAGATTAGTTGTATATGAACTACTTCATGCTTAGCTTTGTACTATTGCATTCATTAACTCCTTATAACTATCCTCTTTGCCACTGGATCGAAGTTTTCTTACTATCACGATATCTGATAAAATACCTGAAGTATTTTGAAATTAAATAATATAGTGGTCAAAGAAGGGCATTATTAGCAGTTTTTACTTTTACATTTTTTCTAGGCATACTCATGTTCATTGATTGGAATAACAATGGTTTTTGCTATGTGCGCATTTTATAGCTAGTTAATCATGTTAATTGTCATTATGACTGATTCTTGGAAATTTTATGACCAGATCACTGAGTCCCTTGAGCAAAGGTGCTACAAGGAGTTGAGAAATGAGAATTTTCAATCAGTGAAAATTGTTATTTGCATTTACAAGAGATTATTGGTTTCTTGTCACGACCAAATGTGAGTTTTTCTTTTGTTGCAAAATCTATGGCTTTGTATCTCACTGTTTTTGATTATATCAAGACTGTTGCATAATGGGATCTTTTGTTTGTTTTTTTACTTGTCATGTCCTTCCCTTTCCAAGTGACCACTGTTAAAACAAAAACAAGGAAACTTGACTCTCCAAATTCTTATATAATATTTTCTTATAGTACTGTGCTTAGATGAGATTATAAGTCTACTTCAACAAGGAAAAATACACTTGATTCTATAATGGAAAGACCTCTTATCAGTATGATACTGTTATTGCTGAAACTTATACTTTCATGGATTCTTCCCTGAACTCCTGGCTTGGATTCTGGAATTTGATAATTTGAAGTGTTTTCCTGTTATTTATATTGATAAATATGTAAGTGATCATATCTCTTTATCAATGTTTGGATTGTTAAAAAGAAAAGTCTGTTTGGATAATTCCCTAAAAGGTTAAGTATTCATATTAATCATGTTCAATCTTCTACCAAAAGATAGAAAATTTCCAAATTGTAATTCCAGGAGCAATATCTCAATCAAATGAGCTGACAGAAATTTTAATTTTCTTTATACCTTTAGTGTTTCCTTGAACTCACTTGATTTCTGGTTATCAACAATGTTATAGGACACTATTTTCCAGTAGTTTGCAAAGCATTATACAGACCCTGCTAGATCAAACACGGCAGGATGAAATGCAAATTCTAGGATGTCAGACTCTTTTCGACTTTGTAAATAATCAGGTTGGTACTTTTAGCATTACTTGTACGCTTCTGGTGTTATTTCATATTTATTAGTTAGTAGGTTTATGGCAAAAGGCTTCAAACTCATATTTATCTTTCCAAATTTTCAGAAGGATAGTAATTGCATGTTCAACTTAGAAGGCTTTATTCCAAAAGTTTGTCAGTTAGCTCAAGAAACTGGAGAAGGTGAAAGGGAGAAAAATTTACGAGCAGCTGGGTTGCAAGCAATTTCTTCAATGGTATTCATTCACGTGAACGGCTCTTCTTTTGACATGCATGAAAATATGAACTTTTAGTTGAGTTTCTTTGAAATAGATGATAAAAGTGAACCTTAAATAAAATAACTGGACCAACACTTATATCGGCTCTGGGAAACTAAACCTGAATCTAATAATATATGCAGAACATATAGTGAAGGCAGAAGAAACTAAATAAGAAAGTTAGGCATTACATTACTATGAATTAGGTTTGAGGGTAGTAATGCTGAAGTAGTGCATGTATTTTGGCAATTTATGACATAGGAATCTCGGCTGTTCCAGTGAGGCTAACTTTTTATTTATTTCAATTTTGGATTGTTCAAATGCTAGCATGTAGCAACTGTGTCTAGCTTTTCATAACAGCAAAGAAGACTTATTGGAAAAAGTTTTTGTAAAATTTATAACATAAATTCTCTGATATGCCACAATAATAGTGGTTTCCAAGAACTTATTTGTATCTTCACTAGGGCTACTCAATATTCTGCTTTTGGTTATTAGCAAGCAACCGCTGCTTTGGTACCATATGACATGTTAATGATAATATTTTGAGATTGACAAACGAAATTGACCATTTAATGCATGCCATGTCAGAGTCAGTAAGTTGATTGTTTTCCACAGATAATTATCTGTCACTAGGCTTGTAATTTCACCTGAAATTTTGACGTGTCAACACCAGAAAAACTAGAAGGCTAGCTTAATTATTGCAACTAAAGAAAATTCTTGCTTGGTGGGTCCTTTTTTCTTGGGTGTGGGAAGTATGAAGCATTACAACATGTCAGTTCATTTACTTAGAGTGAATGCCTTCTATAATTTTCCCTTTCACAATTATTCCTTTCCTTCTGACAGTTTAACATTTTTCTCACTGTCCAAATTGTATATACAAGTACTCTAATGCACATTCAATTATCTATTTTCTTGTGTAGATTTGGTTTATGGGTGAACACTCTCATATTTCGGTGGAATTTGATAATGTAAGCGGATTCAGACTTATTCAAATCATTTGCATATTGATTGCTTTGCTGTTAACTTGTTTATTTTCTTCATTGCCTATGTTCGAATGTTTCTGTTATATTGATAGATTTCATTTACAATCCTCGATTGAAGTGATTAATTACTTTTTTAATTGACCAAAGCAGCTACATGAAAGTTGAGTTATTTATTGATCCTTTCAAATACAAAGAAAATTATTTTCGTGCTGTTTTCACTTTTCTTCCACGGAAGAATATTTTCATAGGTGATGAATATGACTACCAATATTTTGGATTTTTTTTACTTTGGCCTTTGATCGATTACTTCCGGCAATTGGATCAAGCTGTTCCAGTAACCTCTGGTCTCTATGTTGCGGTGGAATAACTTGTGTGTATCCTGTCCAAAAGATTAATCCATTCGTGAGCAAGATACTAACACTTGCTTTCGTAAATCTTCTCTCCCTCAAAATTTTACCTAAATTGGGCTGTTGTTGCAGTAAATCCCTTAACGTATATTCGCTGTTTGGTAATTTTTAGTGCAGTCAATTTCTTTGATGCTTTAGCACCCATCTTTTTCCCCTGGTTTGGTTATCAAAATCATGCATGCAGCCGTACTGCTCAAGAACCTTTAATTTAATTTCAGTTCTCTGAGTTTGGGGAATGTTGTTTCATACCATTTTGTATTAAAGGAATTTTCAATTTTCAAACACAGATGGTTTCAGTTGTCTTGGAAAATTATGGAGGCCCAATGAAAAATTTAGAGGAAAATAATAGTGGTCAAAGTCGATGGGTGCAAGAAGTGCAAAAAATTGAGAGTCGCATGTCTCCATCGCCAAATGTTCTCGCAAAAGTTCCTTCATGGCGGACAATTGTAAATGACAAGGGAGAACTAAATGTGGCAACGTAATCCCTTGACTCAAGTTTTGGATTTAGTTTTGCAATTTATTCAAGGGTAATTATTTGATACATCATCCATGGAGTTTTTTAGACTCCACAAGTGGGTTGAGGATGTACAAGTATCACTTTTTTTTTTTTACTACACCCTATAAAATACTTGTCACACTCTAAATCCGCTTGTGAAGTCTAAAAAACCCCATAAGCGGTGTATAAAATGATTTTCCTTTATTTAAACTATCATCTTACAATGAGTTTCTTTTTTCTTTCTCCCCTAACAGGGAAGATGCCCGGAATCCCTCCTTTTGGTCAAGGGTTTGCTTACATAACATGGCAAAACTAGCAAAGGAAGCTACAACAGCACGACGGATTTTCGAGTCTATATTCCGTTACTTTGATAATGAAAAATTATGGTCTGTTCACAATGGTCTTGCCTTGCCAGTCTTAAGGGAAATGCAGCTTTTAATAGATAGTTCTGGTACTCATGCACTTTTTTTCCCTTTAATTATCTGTTTTCTGATTCATGTTAATTTATGAGCTATTGATACTATTTGTTTTCTCGTGTTTGCAGGACAGAATGCACATTACCTTCTGTCCATACTAGTTAAGCATCTTGACCACAAAAATGTCCTCAAACAACCTGACATGCAACTTCAAATTGTAGAGGTTACAACATATCTTGCTCGAGATTCAAAAGTTGAGCCTTCTGTAGCAATACTTGGTGCAGTTAGTGATGTTATGAGGCATTTACGAAAGAGCATACATTGCTCACTCAATGATTCAAACATGGGAACTGAAGTTATAAACTGGAACAAGTACTTCAAAGAAGCAGTGGATAAATGTCTTGTGCAGTTATCACATAATGTGGGACCTTTTTCTCATTCTCGAGTAAAAATTATAGTATAGAAAATATTTTCTGGCATTTTGTACTTTGGGTTTTACTAGTGTTTTTGTTCTTGTGAACAGGTTGGTGATGCCGCTCCAATTCTTGATGTTATGGCTATGATGTTGGAAAATATCACAAATATTACAGCTATAGCAAGAACTACAATCTGTGTTGTCTATCGTACTGCTCAAATTGTAGCCTCAATTCCAAATCCATCCTATCTAAACAAGGTAGTGATCATATTTATTAATTATTTTTTGTTGATGAACATTTCATAGTGTTATCTCCAGTATTTTTCATTTTTTCTTTTGGATTTACCCTTTTTATTTGATGTTCCTTTGTTTTTGTAGGCATTTCCTGAGGCTCTGTTCCATCAATTACTCCCAGCTATGGTACACCCTGACCATGAAGTACGTGTTGGAGCTCACCGTATCTTTTCTGTTGTTCTTGTGCCATCTTCAGTTTGCCCTCATCCATCCTCTACTAGGGAAGTAAAACTGAAAGCTTCCAGTATTCCAAGAACACTTTCAAGAACTGTCTCTGTTTTTTCTTCTTCAGCTGCCCTTTTCGAGAAGTTAAGGAAAGAGAAATCCTTCTCGAAGGAGAATGCTTCTCTAGAGAACAAAGAAAATATTGCTAGTGAGGAGCAACTAGAAATCTGTCAAAATGAGATTCTGATTAGATTAAAGTCATCTTACAGTAAAGCATACAGTTCAAGAAGTCCACCGGTATCTTCTGAAGCAGACGAAAATCCTCTAAGCAATTCAAATACGGAATATGTGAGTATTTTGCTAGTTCCTCTCTAAAAGTACTATTCTTTTCTTTCATGGTTAATACATATCTAGACATGACTATGAGGATATGGTCTTTCAAAGACCCTCTAAATACATGAAAATCTTGAAAAGAAATGAACACATTCATGTCGAACACATATGTATATCTAACACTTTATATCCGATCCTGAGTAACATTGTAAGATGGTACAAGACCTGATTGGAGCAGCAGCGACTGGATCTTTGTACATATGCTTAAAACTTCTTGTAAAATGAATCGTTCAAATGACTAACCCTATGATTCATTTGATATTTGTTAAATTTGTGATCTATTTTTATGTGACTATCTCTATTCATCAAACCTCAGGAGGCCAATTCCCTACGGCTTAGTAGCACCCAGATCAGTCTCTTGCTTTCATCAATTTGGGCCCAGTCTGTCTCCCCTCAAAATACACCACAAAACTATGAAGCAATCGCTCATACCTACAGCCTTGTGTTGCTTTTCTCTCGAGCCAAGGTAATTCCTTAATTGATGACACCTGCATGGCACTTCTTTGGCATGAGGTTGTGGTTTTGCAGTCACGTTTTTAACGTATAATTGGCAAAAGCATATTCTTTGCATCCCAAACTTAAATATTATCAAAAGGTTTTTTTTTCCACTCAAGTCCTTTAATCTAATTTATAATGCATAATTAGCTTCAAAACCAGGTAGAGTAGTTCTATCTTGCCTCTCTTGATTCATCAAGTAATACATTTTATGATGGCCTTGATGACAGTGGAGTATTTTAGGTTCTGCAGGAAATTATCAGAGTAATTTTCATTTTTTTTAAAGGATCCATGAGGGTTTAACGTATTTAGAAAGAAAAAAGGGGGAAATTATTGGAGTAGTTTTCATTTTGTTAAAAGGTTGAGAGGCACAACTTCCGAAAATTCAAGACTTAAAATTATGAGATATATCACCATATAACACTCTGCCTCATACGAAAGCGCAATACTTATAACCAAAACAAATAGGTCAACAAGTGCATAAGTGTAGTTCCAATAGGATCGGAAGCGTGTAAATTATTGTACTAAAAAATCACACAAAGTTCAATTCCCAGGAAAGAGAGGCGGATCACATGGATCTCTTAAATACCAAGTCTTTCCTTAGACAGAATATCCCTTCTATAGTAATTTAATAGCACAATTAAATACTACTATTATACCCTCAAATATTGAAAGAAAAATAGGACAAGAAAGAACACAAGAGTTTTAACGAGGTTCGGTAAATTATACCTACGTCCTCGGGCACTAACACCAGATGATAACTTTACTATCTTCAAAGTATTACAAACAAATAGAATTCCTTAAGAATTCTCAAATGGGAGAAGAGAGAAAACTAAGAGAGAAAAATTGGTTGGGATGGTTGAAATGAGAAATGGTTAGGCCTATTTATAGTTGAGGTTCAGGGACTAACTTGCAAATGGCCTAAAAAATTAGGGACCAAAATTGCAATTATCCCATTCAACTTTAAACAACTTGCCTATCACTTTTTTCTTTCGGTGCGACTTGCACTTCCCATTTTTGACTTTTCAACAATCTCCACCTTGAAGATTTGATTAGGATAATCACATCTTCACACACTTCCTTCAACTCCCCAAATTCGATAAAGCTATCTTTTGTAGTGCCTCCAAATGCGCTCTCGAGCGCCATACACCTAAAGGTGCTCAAATTCTCAGGATGTTAATCAAGTTCAAACAATGATTAAACTTGATTGTTGTTACCACCTTGGTCATCATATCTGCGGGATTATCTGCTGTCGGAATCTTCTGAAGTAGAATTTTTCCTTTTTCAAAGACTTCCCGCACAAAGTGATATCTTATGTCGATATGCTTGGTTCTTGAATGATAGACTTGATTTTTCGCTAAATGAATAGCACTCTGACTGTCACAATATAGACTAATGTGACTTTGAACAACTCCCAAGTCTTTCAATAATCCATTAAGCCAAATAGCCTCCTTAACAGCTTCTGTAACTGCCATATATTCTGCCTCTAAAGTAGACACAGCTACTGTAGACTGTAAGGTAGACTTCCAACTCATTGGGGCTTTCGCAAGAGTAAACAGATACCCCGTAGTTGAACGACGTTTATCTAAATCACCAGCAAAGTCGGAATCAACATATCCAACTACAAACTGACCAAGTGCTTCATCCTGTTCAAAAATTAAACCAACATCTACGGTTTTTCGAAGATACCGTAGAATCCATTTCACAGCTTGCCAATGTCCTTTTCCAGGATCATGCATATACCTGCTCACAACTCCAACAGCTTGTGAAATGTCAGGCCTTGTACACACCATCGCATACATCAAACTCCCAACTGCATTAGCATATGGGACTTTCGCCATATATTCTCTTTCTTCTTCAGTTTTCGGAGATAATTGAGCATTAAGTTTCAAATGAGAAGCAAGTGGGGTACTTACATGTTTTGTGTTTTCATTTACACCAAAATATTGTAATACCTTTTTCAGATATTGCTTCTGATTTAAACAAAGCTTGCCTCTCGGTCTATCTCTACTTATCTCCATGCCGAGAATCTTCTTGGCCTCACCTAAATCTTTCATCTCGAACTCTTGATTCAACTGAGCCTTCAGCTTATCTATCTCATTTTGGCTCTTCGAAGCGATTAACATATCATCAACATACAAGAGTAGATAAATGAAAGATCCGTCATGCAGCTTCTGCAAATATACACAATTGTCATATTTGCTTCTTGTGTACTTCTGTCTTCTCATAAAGCTATCAAATCGCTTGTACCACTGCCTCGGGGATTGCTTCAATCCATATAGCGATTTGTTCAGCTTACAAACCCAATTTCTACCACCAGCATCTGTGTATCCTTCGGGCTGAGTCATATAGATCTCCTCTTCTAACTCACCATGCAAGAAAGCCGTCTTAACATCAAGTTGAGCTAGCTCCAAATTTAACTGTGCTATCAAGGCCAACAAAATTCTAATGGAGGAATGCTTCACAAGAGGGGAAAATACATCATTGTAGTCAATTCCCTCCTTCTGAGCGTAGCCTTTAGCTACCAATCTTGCCTTGTAGCGAATATCCTTCTTGCTAGGAGATCCATCTTTCTTTGCGAATACCCACTTGCATCCGATTGCCCTTTTACCTTTCGGTAATTGCGCCAACTCCCACGTATTGTTCTTCAGGAGAGACTGCATTTCTTCATCCATGGCGCTTTTCCATTTATCACTTTCTAAGCTTTGCATTGCTTCTTGATAAGTAATAGGAATATCATCAACAACGGGAAGGGCGTAGGCCACCATATTAGTAAATCGAGCAGGTTTACGAATTTTTCTCTGTGGCCTTGCAACTGCAACTGGTTCTGGTGTACTTAGTGGTTCTTGGGTTAGAACCTCTTCAACCTCTTCAACCTCTAATTCCTCCATTGTGGCTGGAGAATTAGACTTATTAACTGGGCAAATCCCCATCTGCTCAAACTCCACCTGTTTTGTAGTACACTTCACTTGCTGTGGAGTATTGCTCGTCTGAATATCTTTATCTGTTACCTTTTTCAATATGGCAGATTTATCAAAGGTAACATCTCTGCTACATATCATTTTCTTTGTGCTTAAGCACCAAAGTCGAAATCCCTTCACTCCAGAAGTGATTTTCATAAAGAAAGCTTTCTTTGCCATCGGATCTAACTTTGACTCCTTCACATGGTAATATGCAGTGGTTCCAAACACATGTAAGGAATCATAATCTGTATCCGGTTTTCCAGACCATACCTCCATAGGAGTTTTTCTTTCTAATGCAGATGATGGCAAACAATTAACAATATGGCCAGCGTATGTCACAGCCTCAGCCCAAAATTGCTTGCCCAACCCAGCATTGGACAACATACATCGAACTTTCTCCAGCAATGTTCGATTCATACGCTCTGCCAATCCATTCTACTGTGGTGTATCCCTAACTGTGAAGTGTCGAACAATACCATACTCTTGGCACACATCGAAGAACGGATCACTTTTATATTCCCCTCCATTGTCCGTCCTAAGCCGCTTGATTTTCTTGCCAGTCTGGTTTTCGATCATAGTTTTCCATTTAAGAAAAACTCTAAGCACTTCATCCTTAGTTCTCATGGTATACACCCAAACTCTTCTGGAAAAGTCATCAACAAAAGTAACAAAGTAGTGTTTTCCTCCCAATGAAGGTGTCTTGGAAGGCCCCCACACATCTGAGTGAACATATTCTAAAATACCTTTTGTATTATGGATAGCAGTACCGAATTTCACTCTCTTTTGCTTTCCCAGAACACAATGCTCGCAAAATTTTAATTTGTAAGCCTTTGCAACTTTCAACAATCCTTGCTTTGCCAGAATTTGCAAGGATTTTTCGCTGGCATGTCCCAACTTCATATGCCACAACTGCATTGAGTCCAATTCTTTGTTACCGGAAGCTGTAGCGACTGTTCCAATAACTGTACTACCTTTGTAGTAATACAAGTTATTTTTCCTGATGCCCTTCAATATCACAAGTGCGCCAGATGTCACTTTCAAAATCTCATCTCTCATAGTAACAACTGAACCATTGGATTCCAAGGCTCCCAATGAGATGAGATTTTTCTTCAAACTGGGCACGCACCGAACATCAGTCAGAACTCTGGTTGATCTATCTTGATTCTTTAATTGGATTGAACCTATCCCAACAGTTTTACAGGCATTGTCATTGCCCATATAAACAACTCCTCCATTTAGTTCTACTAAATCAGAGAATCACTCCCGGTTAGGGGACATATGATAGGTACAACCCGAATCCAATATCCACTCATCTGAATGGAACGACGATGATGATGCAACCAGTGATAGTTCAGAGTCACTAGTATCATGCTTAGCAACACAAGCATCTACAGCAGCTTTTCCCTTATTCTTCAGCTTTGGACAATTTTTCTTCCAGTGGCCTTTCTTATGACAAAAAGCACATTCATCTTTCCCGAGTCTGGACTTTGACTTTGATCTCCCCTTTTGAGTTTTCTTCCGAGTGTATGAACGACCTCGGACTACTAAAGCTTCTGTATCTCTGATTGAGTTTTTCTGTTTGTCCTTCTTTCTCTGTTCATAACTGTATAAGGCTGCACAGACTTCGCTCAGAGATATATCACTCCTGCCATGAAGTAGAGTAGTTTCTAGGAACTCAAACTCCTCAGGAAGTGACCCCAACAGCATCAAAGCCAAATCTTCATCTTTGAATGTCTCATCCATATTCAGCAAAGCAGTGACTAACTGATTAAATTTGGTGATGTGATCATTCATTGTGGTACCTGGGACGTATGTGAAGCGAAACAGTCTTTTCTTCAAGTGGAGCTTATTTTGACTGTTTTTCTTCAAAAATTTTTCTTCAAGTGCCACCCACAACTTATTTGCAGAAGTCTCATTTGAAAAAGCATACCTCTGCTCTCGAGAAAGGCATGATCGAATTATGCCATATGCCAACCGATTGATCGCCTTCCAATCTTTCTCCTGCACATCATCTGGTTTCTCTTCATCAATGGCAATGTCTAGACCCTACTGAAAAAGGGCATCTAGAACCTCACTTTGCCACATACCAAAATGGCCCGTGCCATCAAAGATCTCCACGGCCAATCTTGCATTTGCAATTGTCGGTCTTGTCCACATGGACGATGTTGAAGCTCCTACACCGACCGTTTTCTTCATAATCTTTCAATATACCTAAGGAAATCTTTTCTGATGTGGAAGATCAGTTTAAACTGTAACCACAGAGCATACTACGATTAACCTTCGGCTCTGATACCACTTGTAGTTCCAATAAGGTCGGAAGCGTGTAAATTATTGTACTAAAAAATCACACAAAGTTTAATTCTCAGGAAAGAGAGGTGGATCACATGGATCTCTTAAATACCAAGTCTTTCCTTAGACAGAATATCCCTTCTATAGTAATTTAATAGCACAATTAAATACTACTATTATACCCTCAAATATTGAAAGAAAAATAGGACAAGAAAGAACACAAGAGTTTTAACGAGGTTCGGTAAATTATACCTACGTCCTCGGGCACTAACACCAGATGATAACTTTACTATCTTCAAAGTATTACAAACAAATAGAATTCCTTAAGAATTCTCAAATGGGAGAAGAGAGAAAACTAAGAGAGAAAAATTGGTTGGGATGGTTGAAATGAGAAATGGTTAGGCCTATTTATAGTTGAGGTTCAGGGACTAACTTGCAAATAGCCTAAAAAATTAGGGACCAAAATTGCAATTATCCCATTCAACTTTAAACAACTTGCCTATCACTTTTTTCTTTCGGTGCCACTTGCACCTCCCATTTTTGACTTTTCAACAATAAGCGCATAGAGTCCCGTTTTTGTATGACATAAAAAATATGTATAAATCAACATTAGATCTTATTAAGTCAATGTATTGGTATAGTTGATTGTTTAAATTACTTACTGGCAAGAAAACTTCTTCGGTTCATTGTATCAATAGCATCTACAGCTATTCATTCTCTTTCTGACCTATACTTTCTCAATTTTCATATTTATGTAATGCAGAATTCTAGTAACGAGGCACTTGTTCGTAGTTTCCAGCTAGCTTTTTCGCTACAAAGCATAGTTTTCAATGAAGGAGGTGAGTGTCCAAAGTCGTGGCTTCGACAGTGTTTGCTTCACCATACCTTTCGCTTTCATGATCCCCTCTCAACAAAAATAAATAAATTAAAAAAAAACAAACTAAATCATCGTGATATATCTTGCATGGAAATAACAAAACCATTACCTATTCAATCTATAATTGTATTCAACCTTAGTCACATACATTTAGTGTATGTATACATGGATGACATCGAGGCTTTGTGGATTTGAAATGCAAGAAGCTCTCCTAATGACTTAAACTCTTCTACTTTATTATTATTTTTATTAAAATTTAGGACAAGCATACAACCTAAAATTAATTGTCCGAAAGTGGGGAAGCCATTGTTATGGATTTTCTGCCCCGGTTACCCTGATTTAATGGATGTGGATTTATACTTTATTACAATACTCCTCACTTGTAGGGATAACGGACCTATCATGTCACATGAAGTTTATGTGTAGGCTTAACGAACACATCACCAAGGGGACAACAAACACGGGTAGTGTCTGCTCTGATACCTTGTTAAACTTTAGGATGAATATCATACCAAAAACCAATTGTGCGGGTGGACTGGCTCTTGTTATATTTGTGTAGGTTACCTCCAATTAATAGATATGGCGTTCTTAAGTAGTTTCATAGGAGGGAAACAACAAGTTTCTTTTGTTTTATTTAATAAGGAAAGAAAGATTGGAAGCTACTAATTTGATATTTTGTTATCAAGGTGTCATCTATTTAAGTTGTACTTCCACTAATGCTGCAGGGCCACTTCCACCATCACGTCGTAGATCTCTTTTCACATTGGCAACTTCGATGATTCTCTTCTCATCAAAAGCATTTAATATTCTCCCTATTGCTGACTGTGCCAAGGCAGCCCTAACAGAAATAACGGTATGGAACCAATCATTCATGAAAACTTACTTGCTTTTCCATCCGGAATAATGTTGAAGTTTCTATCTTTTCTATGCAAAACATTCATCCTTTTTTATTTCTGGATTTTGTAATGTATAATGGAGTGAATCTGACTGGTTATTTGGGTTTACCATATTTTATTTTCATCTCAAAACCGGATATCTTGTTTTGATGTCATGGTTCTATGATTATGAATAGGTTGATCCGTTTTTGCGCTTAGTGGACGATCGCAAGTTACAGGCAGTTAACACTGGGCTCAACCAGCCAGCAAATGTTTATGGATCGTAAGAAGATGATACTTTGGCTTTAAAGACTCTCTCGCAAATTCAGTTACCCTCAGAGCAACATAGGGAAACCCTTGCTTCCGAGATTGTGAAAAGCTTGGGACACTTGTCGGAGGTAAATCATTTTATCCCAAATCTTCGAGAATCTTTGACCCTAATTCATCATCAAAGAACTATATTTTCTATTGTAATTACATTACACAAATCTTTGGTGACTATATCGCAGCCTGAATTGTCCAGTATACGGGCACGACTGTTGAGAGAATTCTTGCCTGATGATGTGTGTGCACTAGGTTCACAGTTTCCTACCGATGCTCCACATAAAGTATATCAAGCCAGTGCTGAAGAGAATGAATTTATTATCAAGGAGGTAAATATCCTTGCACCACCTTCTAAATTTTATCTATCAATGCTTGGAACTCAAGTGATTTTTTTCGCATGGAGCTCCGATTTTGTCAATAGATGGTGATGATGATGCTTTTGTAGAACCATTCAAAGGTCAAATCATGGACAATTCAGAGTTTTCCGGAGAAATTCCAAATCTCATGGATGTCAATCAACTACTAGAATCAGTAAGTTAACAACGTCATTCCCTTTTCTTTTTTTTTTTACTCTATTTGAAAACACGAGAGGCACCTTTTAAAGAACAGAACATCTTCGGAACATTGATAACATGAGAACTGGTAATAGCATCAAGCATAATGATTTTCTTTATCTGCACAGGTCTTGGAGACAGCGTATCAGTTTGGAAGAAGTCCCGTCTGCACCGGACCCAACATATCTTACAAGGAAATCACCCGTCATTGCGAGACACTCGTAACAGGGAAGCAGCAGAAGATGTCTCATTTGTTGAGTGCCCAACTAAGACAAGATAACATGACAAATCAGGTAACCTCTATAAGTTCCATATCAATGCGCATGCCTCGTTATTTCCAAATTCTGTTTTGTCCCGTGCAAGAACTTTTCAGGTTTTATGACCACTAAGAACACAAATGGCTCGAAAAAAGCATCTAACACTAGCAACCAAACTTAAATTGCAGGCAGGCCCAATCGTTGAGCAAACTGGCAATACCAATCTATTCAAACAACCGATGGGAACTCTCCCAATGCCATGTGCTACTGAGTACCATAATCATCCCCCGTTCTTCAGTTTACCAGCCTCAACTCCATACGATAATTTTCTAAAAGCTGCTAGTTGTTGGTCCTATAAAAGTATACAGTTAAATTCTTGAGCAAAAGTTTCCAGTTACTGTTCCTTGAGGATGACAAAATTTCGGACTATTTTTGGTTCTTGGGGATGTTTAGTAATTGTGATTTAGATTGATTGAGTTTGTTATCATTTAGCATTTAATTAATTCATTTTTTTCCCCATTTTTCTTTTATTCTATGTGTAGTTTGCAAGAGATCGCAAGAATTTCCCTACTCTTCATCTTGCAAGTAATTTACTTTAGTTCTTATTCTTTAGCATTGTGATGGACTTGAATGTAAAAATATAGACAAAATTTTGGAATATGAGAAACCATATTGTTACTTTATGGAAGAAATTTTTGTGTATTGTTTGATTCGTGGGACTTATCTTATTTTCCAATTAAAGGTGTTCATGTGCTGGTGGGAAAATTTTCTTCCCTATTAAGGCTCGGGCTTATATGATCTTAGCTAGGGATTGCAAAATACGACCTGATAGGTATTGGTTGGATCTTTTATTCTATACATAAAAAGAAAAACTATGCGGTATTGTAGTGTCTACCCTTTCATTTTTCAATATTCTATTTATATCATATTGGTGAGTGTACTGTTTTTCTATTGGAATTAACATGTATTAATATTGATATGTATTATTTAATGTATGTATATAAAAATATTTTCAAATGAATGATATTAAATAAATTTTAAATTTATACCATTCATGCACATTTCGATATACAATATTTTGATTAAAAAAACTATTAAAAATTTAAAATTTTTTATATTTTTTAATATTATTCATGCACTAATCGATGCATAATGTTTCGACCAATGCGACTGAAATTAAATGAAATGAATTATTGTAATTAGTACTAACTAAAATTTTAACCGATGTGAAAAAGAGAATTGATTATATCAATTTATCATTAGAGCAGCATGCACCAACCGAACTAAAACGACTAAAATCAAATCAATATGGAACCAACTACACTGATGCTACCCTTCTTTACAAGACAATCTTATTTTCTAGAAATTACCTAAAGAAATCTTATTTTCTAGAATAGAATAATTGCTCTCAAATGATTTATTTTTCTCTCTTAAATGATCATATCACATTGAAGCAAGGGAAAGAATAACAACTGGGTAAAAAAACAGTTGAGCTGGTGAATAAATTGAGTTCTATAATTATATATTTTTTAATAATTTATTAAATTAAAATTAAATCGACAATAAAATTAATTCGTTTAAAAAAATTCATGCAAAGAGAATATCCCAGACATCACATGAACTTCACAAATACAGATACTGAAAGTAAAAGGGCCATGCATGCATTAAGGAAAATAAAATAACATCAATAACCATTAGAAAAAGAAAATCATATAAATAAACAATAAAAAGAAAACAAACTTCAATTGAATATATGAACTAAAAGCATCATTCAAAACTAAAATTTACTCAAAAACCTGTGTTTGGAAGAGTCAAGACCAAGTGTTGACTACTTTGGGTCGTGAACCTGAAGCTGAGTGGTAGAATCAGAGCCACCGTTGCCACCGCCGTCACCGCAAAGCCTGGGATCAAGGTGGCTGTGGGCTTGAGGATTAGAAGAAGGTGGAGGATGGTAATATAATCGAGCAGTTTGTGGGCAATGGGAATGGAACCTGGTGACTACTCTAATCCCTACATCCAACAACTCAAGGTATTTCCCCATTGCACATAAGAAGAAGAAGAAGAAAAGTTGTAGTCGGGGAGGACTTGCACTCTTATCGCTTGTAATAAATTGTATGCTAGTAAAACAACCCTAGTAAGAGCCCTTGTTTAGTACATTTTAATTTGTATTTTAAATTAATCATTATTTTGAATAAATATTTATTTATATCAAAAGTTTTATTTATATATAAATTAAATGTCATATACATAGCTGTCACGCGCTTTAACCCCAAAATCAAAATTTTTTTCATTTAAGTCACTTTGTAATTTATAAAATTTTAAATTAATAATAAAAAAATTATACTTTATCCTCTAAAAATTATAAAAATTTAATTTAATTTTTTAAAAATTATAAAAATATAAACGGTTAAAATAATAAAATTATATTTTTACTATCATAAAAATATAAATTTTAATTTTAATCTCTTCAAATGTTTTCTAACTTAACCCCTAATTTATCATCTATATGTCAAATAATTATTCTTAAAATTTAAACTTATTTCAATTTTAATTATAATTTAACTAAATAAAATAATGAAAGCTTATTTAGATACAAATATTTGGATACGAAAATGTGGAGATTTATTTAAATAAAATAATAAAATATAAATATCTTTAATATATTAAAATTCTATCATGATTAGGATTTCGTAGTCCCTAATCATTGCTCTCTTTTCCAAAGAAAGATTGCGTTAGTTTTGGCGTTTAAGGTTAGTCGTATGACTTTGACGTACGGCTTTGTACTTTTGTCTCTCGCTTTTTTTCTTTCTCTTTTGTTCTTTTCTTTTCTGAGAACTTATTTTGTCCCTAACCCTAAGTACACGCTAAATTCACCTTCTGCCTTGTTATTCAGTAAAAGAATAATATATTTTGTCTTTTCTAGGCTGTAGACATTCAAAATGGTTTTAAAATTCTAGGCCATTTTACTAAAGTAATCCAAAAAATTTTGATATCTATAAAAATGACCCAAGTTAAAAAATAATCACAAAAATAACTTGAAATGAACAGTAAAATTAGGTTTTGGCCTGTCAATGGCCGGCACTAACTCGTATTTTGCACCCATGATTGCCAAATGATTGTGTCAGGCTTTAAAAAATTAATTTTTTTAGTTTTGGCCTGTCAATGGCCGGAACCATGATATTTTTTTTTAAATCGTATCATATTGGTATACAAAATACGAGATAAAAAACTTTTTTTTTGGGTGCTGGCCTGTCAATGGCCGGCACCCAGTCAACCAAAAAAAAATTCGAATTTTTTAGAGCAAAAAAAAATTTTTTTTGCTCTCTAAAAATACGAGTTTTAAAAAAAAAAATTTTGGTGCTGGCCTGTCAATGGCCGGCACCCAGTACAACAAAAAAAAATTCGAATTTTTTTCAAAAAAAATTTTTTTCTCTAAAAATACGAGTTTTAAAAAAAAAATTTTTTGGTGCTGACCTGTCAATGGCCGGCACCCAGTACAACCAAAAAAAAATTTCGATTTTTTTTCAAAAAATTTTTTTTTTGCTCTCTAAAAATACGAGTTTTAAAAAAAAATTCATATTTTACCTGGGTATAATACGTTGCTGCTGGTGCTCTGTTTGAAATTCTTACTTTACCTGGTTAAAGTATGTTGAAACTCCAACAATTGTTTTATAATAATTGAGTATTATTATATATTTATAAACTCCAATAACTCGTATTTTTAGAGAGCAAAAATTTTTTTTTGAAAAAAATTCGAAATTTTTTTTTTGGTTGTACTGGGTGCCGGCCATTGACAGGCTAGCACCCAAAATTTTTTTTTAAAACTCGTATTTTTAGAGAGCAAAAAAAAATTTTTTTGAAAAAAATTCGAAATTTTTTTTTGTTGTACTGGGTGCCGGCCATTAACAGGCCAACACCCAAAATTTTTTTTTAAAACTCGTATTTTTAGAGAGTAAAAAAAAATTTTTTTGCTCTAAAAAATTCGAATTTTTTTTGGTTGACTGGGTGCCGGCAATTGACAAGCCAGCACCCAAAAAAATTTTTTTTATCTCGTATTTTGTATACCAATATGATACGATTTAAAAAAATACCATGGTTCCGGCCATTGACAGGCCAAAACAAAAAAAATTAACTTTTTAAAGCCTGACACAATTATTTGGCAATCATGGGTGCAAAATACGAGTTAGTGTCGGCCATTGACAGGCCAAAACCCAATTTTACTGTTTATTTCAAGTTATTTTTGTGATTGTTTTTGAACCTGAGTCATTTTTGTAGATATCAAAATTTTTGGATTACTTTAGTAAAATGGCCAAAATTCTAACTGGCATTTTCAATTTTCGATACCGATTAGATTTCCATTTTGGGATTCAAGAGGTTGAATTGACAGTACAACATTGAATTAATAATAAATAAATAAAAGCATACCCTCTTTAAAGTTCTGTCAAGTCCCAAAATTTTTTTGGGTCAAACAGTCCTCAACAGTCACTGTCCCTCTTTAAAACCTAACCCAATTCCCTATGCATTCTTGATTCATCACCACCGCATATGTTTCTCTATGAGCCGGGTCAATTCCAAATTTTTTTTTTTTCTAAAATTATAGATGTTAAATATGAGTTTGACATGATTTATATTAAAATAATTTTAAATATAATACATTAAAAATACTAAAAATATTAAAATAAGTGTTTTTTAATAAATTAAAAATAAATTTAAAAAATTTTTATACTTAAATAATATTAAGATATGTGTAACATAATAAGTAAATATTTTTAAAATAGTAGTAAATTTAAAAATAAAATAATAGTTATACAATATTTAAATAATAACAATAAAATAGTAGCAATTGTTAAGCTTATATTTTTTGACTAAACTAATTTTTTGAGCTTATATTTTTATCTAAATCCTTCTATATTTTATACAGATTTTTAGGCGTAGCGAACTCATAGACTGATCTACCACAGTATATACTCTCATTTTAATTATAACCACTAAAACTATAACCACTCCAAATTTTTTTTTAAAAAGAAACAATCATCGTTTCCCTTTTAATTAGAACTACTTTGGGTTTTCATTTCACGGGGATTCTCTTTTCTTTTTTAAATTTAAATGTTCTTCTCATTCAAAACTCTCACTCTCAATTGTTGCAGATTCTTTATTTCTTTCAGACGCTAATACGTCGTATTCTTTTTCAAATCTATCCATTTTTTTTTCAAAACTACTTCATTAATTTATTTTTATTTTGAGGTAGCAAACAAATGATAAAGGAGATGATGAAAGATAAAAGATGATTATAAAGACATCAATCGATGATGAAGAAACAAATTGAAACAGCAAAAAGAAATGAAGAATGATAGTGTAAAACCGGTTGGGTAAAAAAAAAAAAAGAGTCTAGAAACGAGTTTTTTTTTGTCATATTTGGACTGGTTGATTTAGTTTTGGTTGAGTGTTTTTTTTTTCTAGTTTGGTTCATGAAAAATTTAGCACAAAACATAAAATTATGTTTTTTATCGGTTTATCCAATTCTTAATTTATGATTTGATTATAATTTAATCTCTTTTTTCAGACTGATTTTCAGTTCAACCAGTCCGACTGATTGATATAATTTAAATAACTATAGCTGAAAGAATTTAAATTCATAAAAATCAAAATTAAATATCATTTTAAATTCAAGATTAAACATAAAAATAAAGTTTGAGATAAGCATATAAATTAAGCTCAACTAATTGATATTTTTATTTTGATCTTAATGTTTTAAAAGACTTAATCAAGCTCAAGTTGAACTTATATTATAAGCACTTATTATTATTTTTATATGTATTTGATTATGACACACTCATATCACACACTCACGATATGAGTGAAAATCAAATTGTAATAACTTTATTTATAAAAATATTGATATAATTAATAAATGAGATTTTGATTGAATGATAAAATATAAATATTGAAAACTATAAAAACTAGAGTTTAATATTTCTATTTTCCTATATGAAAAATATGAAATAATAAAAATATCTTTAAAATAATATAATTTACTTTATAAAATAAATATATTTTAATTATTACTCAACTAAATTAATGCCTAGCGACCATAAATGTTGAGTAAAAATGTTAAAATATCATAACCTTTTGATTTATGTGTACATATTATTACCTATTTGTAGCTTGTATTAATATCGAAAACAAATTTAGATAGAGTTAGCTTTATATGTACTAATCTATTCTAAGATGTTAGGTAATTAATATATCAATACCTATTCTTTGTGTTCTTCTTCATATTATATAGTTCTTACCTGGATATAGCTAGTGCAAATATTAGTTGACCAACCTACAAATGCCGGGTAATTCAAGCTACCATCCTAGAAGCTCGTTCTCATGCAATCTGCAACAAACAATGTGGGTAATATCAAAAATCCATTTCCTTAGACTTTATGCTTAAATAGACTTTTACATTGTTATATAGACTCGACTAAATAGACTTATTTAAGTATTGTTGTATAAACTTGATTAAATAGATTTATTTAAATTGAGTTTAAAAAGTTTTTCGCTTCGAATAAGTTGAATTTAATTTAATTTAATTTTAAAATGTTTTAAAAAATTAAATATATAAATTTTAAAAATTATTTAGTGATATTAATAAAATAAAACTTGGTGTCAACTTGAGCTTTGAAATTTATTTTAAAAAATTTAAGTTGCAGTCTAGCCAGACAATAGATCTATACTTAAATATAATTCCTAAATTCTAATTAAATTATAATATATATCTACTCAGAAATTAAAAATTAAAACTCTTAGATAACAAAGATCACAAGGGAAATTAAGCTCGACTTGATCCCATGAGGTTGAGTCTTACTTTTAATATTTAGAAAACTAAAAAATTATTATATTTCTAATTAAAATTTAAGTTAAAATAATAAATCCAGCCAAAATTTAAAAATCTAGGTTAAATTAGAAGTTTTGGGCCTTTACTATCTTGAAATTTAAAATTTATTTGTTTATTTTAATTTAACACAATTTGATCCTCTACTTTCAAAATGTCTAGTCTAAATATGGTTAAAATGCTGACTTAAAAGTGTTATAAGATAAAAATTCACCGTTATAATTTGGATATTTGAACTAATTAATAATACTATAAAAATAGAGATCACTGCCAAATTAAGGTTTAGGACTAAATCCCAAAATTAAGCATGGTAGAAGGACAAAAAAAGAATTTGACCAAAATGATAATAATAAAATAGCATAAAAATCAAAATTAATTAATAGTTTTTTTTATAAACAAAATTAATTAATTAATAGTTACCGTGTAAATATAAGGATCTTTTTGCCCTCCAGTTCCTGATCTTTTCACTTCTTCCTTCTTTAACAACCTGCATACAAATAATTTTATATTAGCAAGATCTTCCACCGTTAATTTGTCAAAGTTCTATGATCGACGGCACAGATTTTACCAAGTTGATCCACCGATCAAGTTTTCTAGATGCATTTCATGCCGTTAGATTTTAAATAACTTCGTATTTTACAAAGACTGAGATTTTCTGTTCACCTAACGAACTTACTAAATATAGACACGTGGATGAGATGCCGTGGTGACACGTGGCAAATAAGAGGAAAAAGAGAGGAGTGTACATTCGAAGGGCTTTGCTAGTGTCTGGACTGTCGCCGAGCATTCGACGGATGTTAACCTCAGCGAAGCAGCCGCCGGATAGCAATTTCAAAATGGCTTCGGCTCGGCAGCGCATGTGATTGGAGCCGCCGATGCGCCTCTTCCTTTGTATTTTCTCAGCTTTGGACGTCGTACTTTTAGGTTGGCTTCGCGCGCTTGAGATGCCGCTTGAGCTGGTCGACAAGCACGATGTCGTCTGAGCCGTGGCCATGTTTCGTGAGATTAATGACTTGAAGGATGATACTTTCCGGTCATCGGATCTCCAACAGATCTTCGAGCGTCTCCTTTTCACCACCTGCGAAAGTTCATAGAATTTAGAAAAAAAAAATGAAAGTTGAAAAATTACGAAGAAACTTGAACTGATCGTGGAGATATATTGAATCGAAATTTGAAATTCAAAATCTAACGAGAGTGAAAACATAAATCAAAGGCACATAATCAAGAATAAATTGAATATTATTGCAATCAAATCATAATAAAAGGAATCATATACGATGCTCAGAGAAAATAAATTCAAAATAATTAGTAATTGCAAAAGAAGAAAAGTAAACGTAAACATTGAAGAAACTACAACAGCTTGAGGTTTGAATTTAAAAACAAATTGAGAGAAATCGAGATCGATCTCACTTGGTTGAATTTTGAACTATTATCTCAGAGTGAATGATCATACCACAAAATTCTTGCTAAATCATTACGTTTTCAGATGCAGGAAATAACAGTCAAATTCAGCATCTCAAATATCATCCAAACACTATTCCAAACATAGTATTGAAGCTCAAGCAACTAAAACAAGAAGAATAAATTGAATTTGATAAAAACTTAAGAAATTGAAATAAAACAAACAAAAAACCGAAAAAATACAGCGAAAAGAGGAGAAACAGAGTAAGGCAATGAAACCTTGAGCTTGATCTCATGGCAACGAGCCACGGCTGCGATGATCCGTAGCCTCTGTTGCTTACGTGAAGATAACTGATGGCTCGTGAGAGAGGAACTGCAGGATTCGGATTCATTCGAAGGCATCAATCTCAACTTATTTTCTTCGCTCATGCTTGTTTCTCCTTTCGTCTCACCATCACTACAACCGATCGTCAACCTTTTCAAAAAAGGAAAAAGAACAGCAAAGGTATCATGGAAATAAAATTCAAAAAAACAATTGATCTAATATTTGAATAATTTTTCGTTGAATTTTACTTTGGAGGTTGAGTTGAAAGGAGGAGAAGAGCTGAAGCCACAGTTCGTTCGACCGGAGATGGAAAGGTAGCCATGTTTGAATCTTGGCGGGGCTGGTTTAAATTTTTTGAATCTTTTTTTTTTCCTTCTAAAATTACTCAAATCTGACCCTTTTGATAATGTGCGAGTTTAGAGAAAGTTTGTAGGGCTACTTTTAAGTTTATGTTAGTGCAGTTTAGTTAAAGAATTTTAAAATTGTGTTGGTAATTTTTTTAAAATATTACAAGTACAGAGTAATCAAAGTATTAAATTATTACGATATAAATTATTCGAGTAATTATAAAATAGAATCAAATAAATTAGTACTAGACTAGTATCAAACTATCATAACATGGATTGCTCGAGTAATCGAATAGAATCAAATAAATTAAACAAGACTAAAATTCACACATAACAACTATACATTATGGAACTCGAAAACCCATATATATAATATACATGGTGGGTCAAGATCCATGATCTCCACCTTTGTCAACAAAGTCAAGGCTTTATTAGTATGTTGGTATTTGCTTATGTTAGTCTGTTTAAATTAAATGGACTCGTAGTTCTTGAACATTAGACCAATATGTTAATGATAATTAAAATTTATTTATAGATAATATATGTTTAGAGGAGGTGGGATTCACTCTTGGAAAAGCTTTTACAATGTTGTCCGAAGAATCGACGAACCCCTCAACAATAGAGGTATTATATTTGGTTTTAGCTCCAGGTTTTGTCTCCCAACTCTACGAAGAGTCCTCAAAAGATTCACGGAGTAGGAGCGCCTCTTCCACCAAAGAAATGTGAGTATTGGCTTTGGTGGGATCCAAACCCATGACCTTATATGTAGGGTAGAGCAATTTTTTAGTTAAAAAAAAAGCGACCCACCTTTTTCACTTCCGTTTTAGTTGGGTGAAATGAGTTGGATGATTTTGACCTCAATTTAATCGGTTAATTCAATCAAGTATCGATTTTTGAACCCCAAATTGAATCTCACTTCGTGAATCTATTGAGTGCTCTCCACGAAGTTGAGAGATAAAAACTTGGAGATAAAATCGAGTATAGGCATCTCGAGTACAATAATTTCACCATTAAAGGGTCCCTTGGTTCCTTAAGCAGTACTTCAAAAATTTATTCGAGATTGAGTCTAATATTTCTTAATTGAGATAAATAGTAAACCATAAAAATATTTCTTAATTTTCACATATAAATGGACTAGTATTAATTTGCCCTAAACATTAGGTAAGCGTGAATAGAGCTTGAGCCTTAATCTTCGAGGTGTTGCACTTTTAAGAGAAGAATATAAGTTCAAATTTTAGATATAACATTGTTAGAAAAAGTAATTATAAATCTCAAACATAAATTATAAAACAGATTTGAAAGATAAAAAGATAAAACCAATTAGGGCATTGGTCTAGAAAATTTCATTAAATCGATTGACTTAGAAATTGGTATGAGCCAATTAAACTATGCGGTTCAACCAACCGAATCAAACTTTTTTAAAAATATTTTTTATAATTTTTTAAATAATTTATTTTATTAAACCAAACAAACTAATTGAACTGTTAGACCAATAAACTAATGACTTGACCAGTTCAACTATCGATTTTAAAAAATTTACATGTAATGCCTGGTGGGGACGGTGAGGGCTCTTTGTGCTGTTTGGTCGGAAGTGGGCCCTTGTTTTGTTTGTCCCGTGGTTTCGGCCTTTAGTTACCCATTTCATAACTGAAATGAACGTACATTACCGAACAAATGGAAGGAAAAGACAAGCTAAAATCATAAGATGATTGACCAGTGCCATATTTTGCCTAAAATAACAACTTCGCCACTCCTTCGAGCTCTCACAAATATTTTCCCACCATCCAAACAGTAACCGAAACAGAAGGGGAAAAAAAAAAAAGAACCTCTAATCTCGCTTCACCATGATAATTTCATTCAAGCAATTCTCTGTCTCACATTTTGCAAATCTCAAAAACAATTCTAAATAATAATATTTATTATTAGATAAAATTTGGAAATAAGAACTCACCCAACGCTAAAAAACTGCAATAATTAACCTTTTTTTAATAAAAAAAAATTCCAGCTCTGTTTTCTTCTGTTTCTCCCCTTCTTCATACTCAATCTCTCTCTGTCAAGGTATCTTTCCTTTTGTATTTATGTTTTTTTTTCTTTTTTCTGTGTGATAACGGGACATTGATTTGATATTCTTTTTCTTTTAGATTATAATTGATTTGGATATTCATTTTGTTCCTGTTTGATTTTATGTTTGTTCTTCTGGGTATGCTTTATTTTGTCATCATTTTAATGGGCTTTGTTTCTTTTTCTCTAGTTTTTTAAATCATGTACGATACTGGTGTCAACTTTTCATAACTTTCTCGTACACTTTTTTTGTCTTTAAGCTTCTTGTTAAATATATTTATATATCGTTAAAGCTAGGGAAATGATTTGATTTCTTACTGTTAATGAGCATTATACAGATAAGGAAACATTAGCTTTCGTTTTGAATTGTTGTTGATGTCAACTTTTCATATTTTTCTAGTAATTTTTAATGCATTTCCGTGCTAGTGCTAAAAATCCTTTGTTGCCTAGCGAATTTCAGTACAATGCTCACTCAGAGTGCTTATTATGAGTGATTTCTAGGATGCAGTAACGGCAGGGCCGAAGCAGGAAAATTGCTTTAGGAGGGGTTAGAAACGAATCTTAAATTTTGGGGGAGCCAAAGTGAATTTTACCATTATATTAATGTATAGTTTCATGAACTTCAAATGGACTAAAAGGAATATTTACCATTTTGGAGGGCATCTACGCCCCAGCATGGCGGTTTGAGAGAGATTGAAGAGGGTATTCTCTAAGAGCTTGGAACAACTGGAAACAAATTTTGGGACTAGGCTATCGTAGGGTAAATGGTTCTTTGTTATTTTAGACTTTTAGTACGAAAATGATGGATTATTGGTTTAAGGAATAAGACAATAGAGGAGTCTATCAATTTCTGAATCATACGACGTTGGCAAACCAGTGCATATAGGGTATGATGATTTTTTTTACTTTAATGAAAAATTCTGATTGTAATGCTAATTATGGGAACATCATCTTGATGTTTTGAATCCTGCAATGCTAGCTGCATGGACAGAACACACGGTTCATGTTTATTCAAGCTGAAAAGTTGCTATTTATATATTGTCTTTTTGCAATTTGTTAGGCTACTTCTTTTTCTTTCCTTTTTTTTTTCCGATAAAGGGATCATTATATAATGATCATGCAGTTTGTGTGAAATTTCTTAATACTGGACCATGGTAGAACCTATGTGCTGCCTATATTGGCTTGTTGATGAAGATTGTGAAAAGCTAGGACTTATTTCTTTTCGAATGATGCTGCTATCAAAAGCCAAACTTATTTCTTTTGTTTTCTGCTTAATAACAATTTTGGGAAATAGGAACATATTTTTAGACTGCTTAAAATGTTGTAAGCATTGGTTAAAAAGGTTGTCTTATTTTTATTTTGCACTGCAAATTAATTTTTTTTTCCTTGCATGACCTGATACCTGTATTTTCTCTTGTAAGTTTCGTACTTCCAGACTGCTGAAGGTTGGATTCTCGTGTTGAGCTTTACAATTTTTGCTTAAGGAACACTGACGAAGAAAAACTCTGAGAAATGTCTAGCTCTGTAAAACTTTTGGATCCTGCATTTCAAGGAGCGGGTCAGAAACCGTATCCTTAAAATGAAGGGCATATAAGTTGTGAAGTTATGTACTTTTATTTTATTTTTATTTTTTTACTTTTTCTTTTAATATATGAGTATATTGTTTTTTTCTTTCTTTTCTTTTGATAAGCGGGACTGGAATTGATCACTAAGTTCTTTTCATCTTCTTCTAACCACAGCGGGAGAAAGAAAAAAGATACTACAAATGCTTTCTTTTCTTTTTAAGATGTGTGCTTACGTTGCTTATATGTCCCAATAATTTTTTACCTTAAGGCTGTTGCACTTGACATCTTGTAGCGGGATTGAAATCTGGCGTATTGAGAATTTTCAGCCAGTTCCGTTGCCAATGTCTAACTATGGAGAATTCTACATGGGGGATTCTTACATTGTCTTACAGGTGCATTCGCTCTCTCCCTCTTGCTCTTGTTTGGATGCAAGCCCACGACATGCATTTCTGGGCCTGGATAAATCATATAAGGTGAATCATTGCCCCTTTATTTTTGTGCCTCATTTGCTTTCTCTCTATATTTTTTGTAGACAACACCTGGCAAGGGTGGTTCAAATCTGTATGACATACACTTCTGGATCGGGAAAGATACCAGCCAGGTTTACTTTTGCTTCATTTTCTTTTACTTTTCTTAGTTTGTTGAGGATTTAAATGTAACTCCAAACGAACTAAAACATCATTTGTGATGGTGTCGGATCAAGCAGGATGAAGCTCTAGCAGCTGCTATTAAAACTGTTGAGCTAGATGCAGTACTAGGAGGGCGTGCTGTGCAGCACAGGGAACTTCAAGGTCATGAATCTGACAAATTTTTGTCATACTTTAAACCTTGCATTATACCACTGGAGGGTGGCATTGCTTCGGGATTTAAAAAGCCTGAAGAAGAGGAGTTCGAGACACGGTTATACGTCTGCAGAGGAAAACGGGTTGTGAAATTGAAGCAGGTAGTAGAGTCTCTTTACATAAGAATGATTGATGAATATGGATAAAAAATAAAGAAAGAAAGAGAAGGTTCATGAATTAATTGTAAAGTTTTTAACATGAGACCTATTGTAGATATCAGAAAATACCATTTTTATTATGATGGTGCAGGTTCCTTTTGCTCGGTCTTCACTGAATCATGATGATGTATTTATCCTGGACACTCGGAATAAGATTTATCAATTCAATGGTGTAAATTCTAATATTCAGGAAAGGGCGAAGGCATTGGAAGTTGTTCAGTTTTTAAAGGAAAAGTATCATGATGGTACATGTAGTGTTGCGATTGTTGGTAAGGATGCGTTGATTTACAGTAATAAACAATGTTCTTACTATGTATTCTCTACCTCTCTAGAAGTATTAATTGAATTGCGCGCAAGGTTTATTTATTTAGCTGGCACTTTATCAAGCTTAACTTGTATATGCATAAATGTATTCACCCCGCCAGAGGATGGGGAATTGTATACTCGGTCAAACTCTGGCGAGTTCTGGGTCCTACTTGGTGGTTTTGCTCCATTAAACAAGAAGGCTACAGCTGAAGATGATGTAATTCCAGAGACTACTAGTACTAAACTTTATAGGTAATTCTGTAATTGTGTCTTCTGTTTATTCTGCTACCAGTGAAATGAAGATTTTGGCACGCCTAAAATTTTGTTGAAGTTAGAAGCTAAGACAATGCATGCTAGTCATTTGTTGGTAACAGTACTTTAGTTTCTTAGTGATTGCAAGAAAATTAATAAGCCTGTAGCCCCAACCTCTTGCACTCAGATAACATTAAGCAATCAAGCCAAGAAACTGTTCACCGGTGTGGAAGACATTCATAACTTCCTTTGTTCTTTTCATTGCTGCAAGACAGCATCAAATGTTCTTTTTATGTACTTGAAATCCTTAAGCTTCCTCATATTTCACTTTTAATCTATTACCTTTAATATAAAAAATCTTAAATTGAAGCCGTCCTCTTCTGGCTAATATCTACCCATAAATCTCAACCTGTGAACGTGTGAAACCTTGTAAGTTTAAAAGCAGCCAACTCTAAAACTGTTATCTACTTTTCAAACTCAAAAAAGCGTTTTTAGTTTTATCTAATCTGCTAAACATCATATGTTTCTCACATGTTCTTTTGGAATTCCTATCTGTCATCTTTATTCTGCCAGAAATCTAAAATCAGATTCTTTAGTGTGTTATCAAGAATGTTATGACTTGTACTGAAGTCATGAGGCAGCATTAAAGATAAGGTTTAAATTATTTAGTCCATACACTCTAAATCAATTGTTGTATTTATTATTCAAAAAGTAAAGGGGGAAAAAGATATTTTGAGCGGATATGATAACCCTTCTTATGTAGATCTATTTTAAATTGTTTGCTAAACAGCATTAAGAATTTTCATATGGTCATCATTATTATTTCTGATATAGATGAACTGAACTTTCTTTGGTTAGATACTTGTTTTCTGGTAGAGCATCTCTTCAGGGGCATTTCAAATGAGTAGGCACCTCTGATTGAAGTTGTTTAGTTAATATTGGTTTATTATTACCATTGTTTTTAAAGGTATATGCCCTTTTTAACTGATAATTTGGAATCATCTTGTTCCTGTAGCATAACTGATGGTGAGATGAAGCCTGTAGAAGGTGAACTATCAAAAGGCCTTCTCGGAAACAACAAATGCTATCTACTAGACTGTGGTGCTGAGGTTTTTGTTTGGGTTGGACGAGCGACACAAGTAGAGGACAGAAAAGCTGCCAGTCGAGTCGCTGAGGTATAGCTAGACGCATAGCATTGATTTCTTCATGTGTTTAAAGAATATGAATTCTCATTCTTAATCTTTTATCTCCAGGACTTTGTTACTGGTGAGAATAGAGCAAAAATAGCACGCATAACCCGTGTCATCCAAGGCTATGAAAACAATTCATTCAAGTCCAAATTTGATTCTTGGCCAGAAGGGTGTACAGCTCCTGGTGGTGAGGAAATAAAAGGAAAAGGAAAAGGAAAAGTAGCCGGTAGGACCCCTTAAACAAGTCACAAATAACATATTTTGTGGTTAACTTTATTGAATGGTGTTTTTCTACTGCTAGCTTTTCTGAAGCAACAAGGAGTTGGGGTCAAGGGAACAATTAAAAGTGTTCAAGTAGTTGAAGAAGTTCCAGCTTTGCTTGAAGACGGTGGAAAGATGGAGGTCCAGTGAATAGTCTGCTTTTAGTTGGTTTTTGGTATTGGACTTAAAGACACTAACTATATATATGAGTATGGTGTTGCTTGTTTTTCAGGTATGGTACATTAATGACGGTGCCAAGCTGCCATTGCCAGAAGCTGATTTTGGTAAATTCTACAGTGGAGACTGCTACATTGTGCTTTATTCCTACCACTCAGGTGAAAGGAAAGAAGATTACTTTCTCTGCTGTTGGATTGGAAAGGATAGCATTGAGGTAATTTACACAGTTCCTAGTTGGGTTAGAAACAACTCAAGTAATATGCCCTTTCTGTTATTTTCAAATTTTTGTTCATGATAGACCTGCCTTCTGTTGTTCCACTAGGGTCGGAAGCGTGTAAATTATTGTACTAAAAAATCACACAAAGTTCAATTCCCAGGAAAGAGAGGTGGATCACAAGGATCTCTTAAGTACTAAGTCTTTCCTTAGTCAGAATATCCCTTCTATCGTAATTTAATAGTACAATTAAATACTACTATTATGCCCTCAAATATTGAAAGAAAAATAGGACAAGAAAAAACATAAGAGTTTTAACGAGGTTCGGTAAATTATACCTACGTCCTCGGGCACTAACACCAGATGATAACTTTATTATCTCCAAAATATTACAAACAAATAGAATTCCTTAAGAATTCTCAAATGGGAGAAGAGAGAAAACTAAGAGAGAAAGATTGGTTGGGATGGTTAAAATGAGAAATGGTTAGGCTTATTTATAGTTAAGGTTCAGGGACTAACTTGCAAATGGCCTAAAAAATTAAGGACCAAAATTGCAATTATCCCATTCGACTTTAAACTCAACTTGCCAACCACTTTTTACTTTCTTCTTTCGGTGCTAATTGCACCTCCCACCATTTTTGACTTTTCAACAATCTCCACATTGAAGATTTGATTAGGATAATCACATCTTCACACACTTCCTTCAACTCCCCAAATTTGATAAAGCTAACTTTTGTAGTGCCTCCAAATGCGCTCTTGAGCGCCATACATCTGAACATGCTCAAATTCTCAGGATGTTAATCAAGTTCAAACAATGATTAAACTTGATTATTTTTACCACATTGGTTATCATATCTGCGGGATTATCTGCTGTCGGAATCTTCTGAAGTAGAATTTTTCCTTTTTCAAAGACTTCCCGCACAGAGTGATATCTTACGTCAATATGCTTGGTTCTTGAATGATAGACTTGATTTTTTGCTAAATGAATAGCGCTCTGACTGTCACAATATAGACTAATGTGACTTTGAACAACTCTTAAGTCTTTCAACAATCCATTAAGCCAAATAGCCTCCTTAACAGCTTCTGTAACTGCCATATATTCTGCCTCTAAAGTAGACACAGCTACTGTAGACTGTAAGGTAGACTTCCAACTCACTGGGGCTTTCGTAAGAGTAAACAGATACCCCGTAGTTGAACGACGTTTATCTAAATCACCAGCAAAGTCGGAATCAACATATCCAACTACAAACTGACCAAGTGCTTTATCCTGCTCAAAAATTAAACCAACGTCTACGGTTTTTCGAAGATACCGTAGAATCCATTTCACAGCTTGCCAATGTCCTTTTCCAGGATCATGCATATACCTGCTCACAACTCCAACAGCTTGTGAAATGTCAGGCCGCGTACACACCATCGCATACATCAAACTCCCAACTGCATTAGCATATGAGACTTTTGCCATATATTCTCTTTCTTCTTCAGTTTTCGGAGATAATTGAGCACTAAGTTTCAAATGAGAAGCAAATGGGGTACTTACATGTTTTGTGTTTTCATTTACACCAAAATATTGTAATACCTTTTTCAGATATTGCTTCTGATTCAAACAAAGTTTGCCTCTCTGTCTATCTCTACTTATCTCCATGCCGACAATCTTCTTGGCCTCACCTAGATCTTTCATCTCGAACTCTTAATTCAACTGAGCCTTCAGCTTATCTATCTCCTTCTGGCTCTTCGAAGTGATTAACATATCATCAACATAGAAGAGTAGATAAATGAAAGATCCGTCATGCAGCTTCTGCAAATACACACAATTGTCATATTTGCTTCTTGTGTACTTCTGTCTTCTCATAAAGCTATCAAATCGCTTGTACCACTGCCTCGGGGATTACTTCAATCCAAATAGCGATTTGTTCAGCTTACAAACCCAATTTCTACTACCAGCATCTGTGTATCCTTCGGGCTGAGTCATATAGATCTCATCTTCTAACTCACCATGCAAGAAAGCCGTCTGAACATCAAGTTGAGCTAGCTCTAAATTCAACTGTGCTACCAAGGCCAACAAAATTCTAATGGAGGAATGCTTCACAACAGGGGAAAATACATCATTGTAGTCAATTCCATCCTTCTTAGCGTAGCCTTTAGCTACCAATCTTACCTTGTAGCGAACATCTTTCTTGTAAGGAGATCCATCTTTCTTTGCGAATACCCACTTGCATCCGATTGCCCTTTTACCTTTCGGTAATTGCTCCAACTCCCAAGTATTGTTCTTCCAGAGAGACTGCATTTCTTCATCCATGGCGCTTTTCTATTTGTCACTTTCTAAGCTTTGGATTGCTTCTTGATAAGTGACAGGAATATCATCATCAACAACGGGAAGGGCGTAGGCCGCCATATCAATAAATCGAGCAGGTCTGCGAATTTCTCTCTGTGGCCTTGCAACTGCAACTGGTTCTGGTATACTTAACGGTTCTTGGATCAGAACCTCTTCAACCTCTAATTCCTCCATTTTGGTTGGAGAATTAGACTTATTAACTGGGCAAATCCCCATCTGCTCAAACTCCACCTGTTTTGGAGTACACTCCACCTGCTGTGGAGTATCGCTTGTCTGAATATCTTCATCTGTTACCTTTTTCAATATGGTAGATTCATCAAAGGTAACATCTCTGCTACAGATTTTTTTTTTGTGCTTAAGCACCAAAGACAAAATCCCTTCACTCCAGAAGTGATTCCCATAAAGAGAGCTTTCTTTGCCCTCGGATCTAACTTTGACTCCTTCACATGGTAATATGCAGTGGATCCAAACACATGTAAGGAATAATAATCTATAGCCGGTATTCCAGACCATACCTCCATAGGAGTTTTTCTTTCTAATGCAAATGATGGCAAACGATTAACAAGATGGCCATCGTATGTCACAGCCTCAGCCTAAAATTGCTTACCCAACCCAGCATTGGATAACATACATCGAACTTTCTCCAGCAATGTTCTATTCATACGCTCTGCCACTCCATTCTGCTGTGGTGTATCCCTAACTGTGAAGTGTCGAACAATACCATACTCTTGGCACACATCGAAGAACGGATCACTTTTATATTCCCCTCCATTGTCCGTCCTAAGCCGCTTGATTTTCTTGCCAGTCTGGTTTTCGATCATTGTTTTCCATTTAAGAAAAACTCCAAGCACTTCATCCTTAGTTCTCATGGTATACACCCAAACTCTTTTGGTAAAGTCATCAACAAAAGTAACAAAGTAGTGTTTTCCTCCCAACGAAGGTGTTTTGGAAGGCCCCCACACATCTGAGTGAACATATTCCAAAATACCTTTTGTATTATGGATAGCAGTGCCGAATTTCACTCTCTTTTGCTTTCCCAGAACACAATGCTCGCAAAATTTTAATTTGCAAGCCTTTGCACCTTTCAACAATCCTTGCTTTGCCAGAATTTGCAAGGATTTTTCGCTGGCATGTCCCAACTTCATATGCCACAATTGCATTGAGTCCAATTCTTTGTTACCGGAAGCTGCAGCGACTGCTCCAATAACTGTACTACCTTGGTAGTAATACAAGTTATATTTCCTGATACCCTTCAATATCACAAGTGCGCCAGATGTCACTTTTAAAACTCCATCTCTCATAGTAACAACTGAACCATTGGATTTCAAGGCTCCCAATGAGATGAGATTTTTCTTCAAATTTGGCACGTACCGAACATCAGTCAGAACTCTGGTTGATCTATCTTGATTCTTTAATTGGATTGAACCTATCCCAACAGTTTTACAGGCATTGTCATTGCCCATATAAACAACTCCTCCATTTAGTTCTACTAAATCAGAACCACTCCTGGTTAGGGGACATATGATAGGTACAACCCGAATCCAAAATCCACTCATCTGAATGGAACGACTATGATGATGCAACCAGTGATAGTTCAGAGTCACTAGTATCATGCTTTGCAACACAAGTATCTATAGCAGCTTTTCCCTTATTCTTCAGCTTTGGACAATTTTTCTTCCAGTGGCCTTTTTCATGACAAAAGGCACATTCATCTTTCCCAAGTCTTGACTTTGACTTTGATCTCCCCTTCTGAGTTTTCTTCCGAGTGTACGAACGACCTTGGACTACTAAAGCTTTTGTATATCTGATTGAGTTTTTCTGTTTGTCTTTCTTTCTCTGTTCATAACTGTATAAAGCCGCACAGACTTCGCTCAGAGATATATCACTCCTGCCATGAAGTAGAGTAGTCTCTAGGAACTCAAACTCCTCAGGAAGTGACCCCAACAGCATCAAAGCCAAATCTTCATCTTTGAATGTCTCATCCATATTTAGCAAATCAGTGACTAACTGATTAAATTTGGTGATATGATCATTCATTGTGGTACCTAATACGTAAGTGAAGCGAAACAGTCTTTTCTTCAAGTGGAGCTTATTTTGACTGTTTTTCTTCAAAAATTTTTCTTCAAGTGTCACCCACAACTTATTTGCAGAAGTCTCCTTTGAAAAAGCATACCTCTACTCTCGAGAAAGGCATGATCGAATTGTGCCACATGCCAACCGATTGATCGCCTTCCAATCTTTCTCCTGTACATCATCTGGTTTCTCTTCATCAATGGCAATGTCTAGACCCTGCTGAAAAAGGGCATCTAGAACCTCACTTTGCCACATACCAAAATGGCCCGTGCCATCAAAGATCTCCACGGTCAATCTTGGATTTGCAATTGTCGGTCTTGTCCACATGGACAATGTTGAAGCTCCTAAACCAACCATTTTCTCCATAATCTTTCAATATACCTAAGGAAATCTTTTCTGATATGGAAGATCAGTTTAAACTGCAACCACAAAGCATACTACGATTAACCTTCGACTCTGATACCACTTGTTGTTCCACTAGGGTCAGAAGCGTGTAAATTATTGTACTAAAAAATCACACAAAGTTCAATTCCCAAGAAAGAGAGGTGGATCACAAGGATCTCTTAAGTACCAAGTCTTTCCTTAGTCAGAATATCCATTCTATCGTAATTTAATAGTACAATTAAATACTACTATTATGCCCTCAAATATTGAAAGAAAAATAGGACAAGAAAAAACACAAGAGTTTTAACGAGGTTCGGTAAATTATACCTACGTCCTCGGGCACTAACACCAGATGATAACTTTATTATCTCCAAAATATTACAAACAAATAGAATTCCTTAAGAATTCTCAAATGGGAGAAGAGAGAAAACTAAGAGAGAAAGATTGGTTGGGTTGGTTGAAATAAGAAATGGTTAGGCTTATTTATAGTTAAGGTTCAGGGACTAACTTGCAAATGGCCTAAAAAATTAGGGACCAAAATTACAATTATATTCAACTTTAAACTCAACTTGCCAACCACCTTTTACTTTCTTCTTTCGGTGCCAATTGGACCTTCCACCATTTTTGACTTTTCAACACCTTCCACCTAACAATTTGAAACAGTGGATTTGATGTTAAATAACACAGACAAGAGTGCCGCCAAGGTGATCTCCTCATTACGGAAAGAATAATAGAGAGGCTTCCTATATTAGTGCCTCCCCCTAAAACAAAATTTAGAAGTTGACTTCCGAATTTCATCCAAATCATAAACTTGGACTGCTAATCTGGATTCGGGATCCACCTAATTATTCTCTTTTCAGCTGGTTTACTCTATCTAGGCAATCTAAGGCATGATTGATTTAGTCCCTGGTCAATCTTAATGCACCTGCAAATTGAACCATTGATGGAGGGTAGAAATTTTTTAGCATCTATCGGATTCTCTAAAATGTAAGATCAGGCTTTGTAAACAGTGAACACGCCGATAAATGCATATAACAATAGTGCATCACTTCAGTTTAAGTCAAGAATAACTGAGGACAAGTAAAAAATAGGGATCCTATTATAATTTCGATTGCTACAATTGATGCTGGAACTGGTTTGTCTTTAGGGGAGTCCCTAATCTGGACGCATTGCAATGGCTATGAACAGTAGGGAGAATTTCTTCATCGACAAAATAGAACAACTATTGTCTGGGAATTAATATTACTGAAAATTAAACAAATAAAAGAAGATAAATTTAAGAAAATTAAGGCATAGATCCACACCCATTCTGGGAACTGACAGTATCACCACAGTACCCATTTTACCCTGAAGATAACACTTACAACAAAATTGAAAAACATAAAATCTCTTACATGAAATTTAAAAAGAAAAAGGGATTGGAAAGCTCCTATACTTTTTCCCAATGAAAATGAGCATTAATCACTGAATCTCTGCTAGTGACCTAGAGTATCTCTTATTTTATGTTTATAGATATAATTTTATACTTTCTTTTTCTTCTTTTTTTGCAACAAGTTCCCTTTTCTTGTCAATGTTATTATTTGAGAATTTTAACATATTCCTTATAATCTATTGTTCTTTATATGGTGCATTCTTTTCTAGCTTATATAGTGGTGACAGTACCTACATTGTTCGGCATGTTCTCTGCTTTGGCTTTATACTTTTCCCATTTGTAGCTCCCGTCCTTCATGTTCTTTGCATAGAAGAGAGAGGTGTTGCGTAGTCACATTGTTAACGTGAAGGACTTAATTATAGTGAGAATCATTTTCACTTTCTAAAAATAAGTATATTTCTCAATTCAGGAGGACCAAAAAACGGCTTATCAGCTGGCTACTAAAATTTCTAACTCATATAAGGGGAGGCCTGTTCAGGTACCATATTAAATTTGGCTGATTACTATGATTCTAATGCTTTTGTTTCTAATAGATGCTTCTTGCAGGGTCGAGTGTTTGAGGGTAAAGAGCCACCCCAATTCATCACACTTTTTCAACCTATGGTGGTCCTTAAGGTATTCAATTCTACCTCAAAGTTTTAGAATCTCATTACCAATTTCCTGGAAGTTTTTTTTTTTTTTAAATTGGAGGTTATCGACCAATTTTCCTATGAATCCTATTTAGGGTGGTCTAAGCGCTGGTTACAAAAAGAGTATTGCTGACAAAGGCTTGACGGATGAAACCAACAAAGCAGATCGTGTTGCTCTATTTCGCATATCAGGAACCTCCACACACAATAATAAAGTATTGCAAGTTGATGCGGTATGTTTGGTTGGTTTTAAACTTCCAATGCATGAATGTGTTTTCATATAACTTACATTCAAATGTCTAGTTTAACTTTTGTCTTGCATGCCACTACTTTTAGATCCTAATATTTCCTGTTGCTACCATATATTGCCTTTTTTCAGTTTGCAGTGAGGAGTTGGCAGTTTAACTTTTCTTTGATTTTGAGAAATTTGATTGAAAGTTATAACTTGTACACATGTAAACTATCTGTTTTATCATCTGAAGTTGTGGGGAATTATGTTGTTTCATTGTCAAAGTCATGCATGAAAAGACCGTGGTAATATGATTGACAGTGTTCTTTACTATGAAATAACTTGTCCAGTTGAATGTCATGTTGCTTTTGCTATCGTTTTACTAAATTTTAAGCTAATTTTTGTGTGACATTATCCAAGCGATCTCACTCTTAGTTCTCATTTCTCATAAGTGAAATTGGGTTGCTAGCTTTGTTGCAGCATTAATGACATAAAATACTGAAAATGCTAGATGAAGATTTTTATTATTTGAGAAAGTTTTAACTTTATGAGTGTCAAACCAGTTGATTTAATCAATTAGGACGCAACATAGAGAAGCCTAGACTTCCCTTCATCAAGGAAGCTTGATGTGGTTCAAAACTTGTAGGCCTTATAACTAAAAGAGGCAGCTAAAAGAATACTCAGTTAACTCAAGAGATGGGAATATGAAAGACTTGGGATTGGTTTAAGTGTCCCTAACCTGTTTGTGGATGTTGAAGGACAGAAAGGGACCAAAAGTGCAAAATTTTTCTCCCTCACTTATCTTACTAATAGCAAGATACAAGCTACACCTATGTGATCAAACTGTATTCCTGCAGTGTTTTGTTGTGATGCCTTCAGCGAGGTTATCTATTCTTTTTATATCCTAACAGCAATACCTCCTTGTCCTTACAATTACTGTTCAGGTAGCAACATCTTTGAACTCGGCAGAATGTTTCCTCCTGAAATCTGGATCTTCAATTTACTTATGGCATGGAAACCAAAGAACCCGTAAACAGGAGCAATTAGCTGCTAAAGTTGCCGCATTTTTGGAGGTAGATTCTTTATAGAAAGTTGTTTACTTTGGGATTCAAATCAAAGTGACACAAGATTAAAAAGCATGCATTTATTTAGAAACCTGTTGATGACCTGATAGAGTTACGGTATAGCATCTAGGTTCCTACAGAGTATTATAACAGGGATATATGCCTATACATCTTGTATCAATTAAATGGAAAGATTTAATTCTTATAAAATGATTATAGTTCTTTTGAGTTGAATGTTGCAGTTAAGTGTTCATTTGGCCAGAGTTCTTTAACTGATTATAACTGTTTTGTGCTTTTTAAGAATTGTTTATATAGGTATCTGAAAGTTCCCTTTCATTTTTTTACTTTTAATCTCCTCTGAATATATAGTGGGACAACTTAAAATATACTCAAACACTTGGTTCAGTTTCATCTTTTGCATAACGTCTGGCTTTAAGCTTGTGATTTGCAATTAATTATAAAATCAATAGTAGCAATGCCTAATTCTTTCACACAACTCCGTCCCCCATGTCAATGAATCATCTAATAATCTTTCTTTTCATTTAGCCTGGAGTTTCTCTTAAGCGTGCTAGAGAAGGGAAAGAGAGCAATGCCTTCTGGCTTGCACTTGGAGGGAAAAAAAGTTATACCAGCGAAATAGAATCTTCTGAGACCATCCGGGATCCCCACTTGTTCACATTCTCTCTTAATAAAAAAGGTTTGTATGTTCACATTCTCTCTTAATAAAAAAAAAGGTTTGCGTCTTATTCATATACGTGTTTTGCTTTATTTTCTAATTTGGGCTCTAAGACTTTTTACTGCTTCCCTCAGTTATTAATGAAGCATATTACCATTCTAACTGTTATTTCCATGATTGTCTGTTTCCACGTGGATGCCACAGGAAAGTTTGAGGTGAGTTTATAACTGAAACTAGTTCCTACATATATCCAGTTTCTTCAATATGTAGTTTACATTATTTTTTGCAGGTGGAGGAAGTCTACAATTTCTCTCAGGATGATCTCTTGACAGAAGATATTTTGATACTTGACACACGTGCTGAAGTGTTTGTTTGGGTTGGTCAATGTGTAGATGTCAAAGAAAAAGAAAATGTTTTCAAAATTGGTCAGGTGAGGAACAAACATTGGCTCCTTCGTCATGTTATTGTTCTGATATGCTCATTATTCATTTTGGAAGTTTTTTTTTTTTTTGCAGGAATATATAGACAGGGCTTCATCTCTATACGGTTTGTCTCCGAAGGTTCCACTTTACAAAGTTACCGAAGGAAACGAACCCTGCTTTTTCACAACATTCTTTTCATGGGATCCCAACCGAGCTACTGTATGTTTGTCCCTGAATGGAATTTTTTTACTCTATCCTTTACTGTCACTTCATTTATTGTTAGACCACTTTTGTCTTTATCAACCAGAAATATTATCACAAGTTGTATTTTCAGCTTGTCTATGCAAAACAGACAATGTTGAGAAAATGCCACCCTTATGGTTTAAACCAGTTCCATCCTTTTTATATGATGAAATGTTTGAATGTAATTTTGTTGTAGAGCCTGTGTAATAATTTATCAGACCTTTAGCCTTCAAATATAATATTAAGCGGCTATTTAACTAATGATGGAAATGAAAGAGGGAGTTGACTAGAATGAGCATTGGTAGGAAAGCACCATCGAATAATTAAAAATTTTAATTCATGGTATTGAGAGATTCTTTTGTCTTGAATAACATCACTGTTACCTTACTGTTGTCACTTGCAGTGTACCCCAAATAAGAAAAAGTACCAATACTTCTATACACACTGAAAATCTTATTGTACCAATGTTGTTTCTTTGAATGCTAAAGCTCTTCAACTAACACGGTTCATTGTTCCTTTCAAGTGTGTTGCCTTCAACTTCCTCTGTTTAATATTTATACTTAGATGTTCTCTCTGGAACACAGGTGCATGGAAACTCATACCAGAAGAAGCTGGCATTGCTCTTTGGGCCAAGCCAAGTTGAAGAGGTGAATTCTTTCTTTAATTCACATGAAGTTGAAATTTTCTCTCGACGAAGTTTATCAAGTGAAATTCGGTTCCTAAAATTTAAATGGGAGTTAATTTGCAATTGCAAGGAACATAACTTATTGAAGCAGATTTTGTTTCGATGGAATGAAACCTGTTATAACCCGTATTCCTTCTTTAATGCGTTAAAAGCTTTTAGTTTCTTATCCATTGTGGACATTAAGAACCATTTTTCCATTAGCATTTTGTTGCTAACTTAATTCATAAAGAGGAAATTTCTCGGCAGTATGCCTAGAGCAAAGTTTTAAAATGAATTTCTAATATTATCTGCTACAGATGACACTGAATTTTAGTACCGGCTGCCCCTTAGTAGTAGCCTTTGGTCCTTGTAGTCTTTGTTGGTAAATTAAGACAGTGATATTAGATCTTATGTGAAGACAATCATGCTATTTCTCTTAAAACGAAAATACTCATTTACTTATCTGTTTCTCTTATAGATGGAAGCTATGCTGCCGAAGCAGGAAAAGACCACTGGGAACCAAGGGGCTCCGACTCAAAGGGCTTCAGCTTTAGCTGCCTTAACTTCAGCATTCAATAAATCTCCTTCCAAATCACCCCCTCCGGTAATAAACTGCTTATGCCAATAAATGATGATACTTGTTTACTAATCTGGTTCCCTGATCGTTCGAATCATGCTGCCAAGACAGGAAAAGTCCACTGCGAACCAAGGGGGTCCAACTCAAAGGGCTTCAGCTTTAGCTGCCTTAACTAATGCATTCAAATCAGCTACTCGCAAATCATCCACTCTGGTAATAAACTTCTTATGCCATTAAATTCTTTTTTTTGTATATGTGTATGTATGCGCGCGTGCGTCAAAATCTAATATTGTTTTCTTACACGGTGATTATGACTGAAGTTTGTTGTGCCTGTTTTCTCGAGAATTCAGACCATTCATTATAGTGTACATTGCTTTCAAGTTTAACATACTTGATATGCACCATTATTGCCACCTAGGAACGCACCCCATCAAATCAAAGTGGATCTACACAAAGAGCTGCAGCTTTAGCAGCTTTAGCAGCTTCATTTAATCCATCAGCAGAAACCAAAACCTCAGCTCCAAAACCTGTCAGGTCTAATCCGGGAGGATCTCAAAGAGCGGCAGCCATAGCTGCTCTTTCGGCGGTTCTTACTGCTGAAAAGAAGAAACAATCGCCTGATGTATCACCTTCAATATCCACTAGCAGCACTCCTGCAGTAACCTCCCCACCTAGTAAGAACACTTGTACTCTTTCGACTATCTTTTTTGGAATCATTGAATTCAGTTGATCCACAAGTATCATTTCGATGTAGCAGCTGATGCAGACTCAAGTGAAGTGAACCCTTCTGAAGCTGATGATTCTGTAGGGGTTGCCAAAACCAATAAGGAAGACTTGAGTGAAGCGAACCCTTCTGGAGCTGATGGTTCTCAAGAGGTTGCTAAAACCAACAAGGAAGATTGAAAACCGAAGGACAAGATAGAGCAGAATGAGAATGAGCATTAACCTCCACTGGTTTGCGCACTTCCTTCGAGGTTCGCATTCTAACTCGCTACCACATCGCTGGGAAATTGATTTCATTTGGTATATAATATAATAAGATGCTTGGATTGCTCTGTCTAAGGTCTTTTGCATTTGTCATTTTGATAAATTCAGTTGTGGTTAGTTTCCATATTGATTGTGATGTTGCCTCAAAGAGTTTTTATTTATTTATTCAAGCTATTTTGCCCATTTCCTTTTAGTTTCACTGCCTTTTTAAGGATCGCTCACACACAGGCCAACATTCTTGGATTTCTTTGGCAATGTACCTCATATGTCTTCTCTGGGTTTAATTCATTGTTTTAATTTATTCAAAAGTGGGCTGCTTTAACTTATATTATATGATTTGCAGTAATAGTACCATGAAGGCCTTATACTACGAGTCTGATTGTATTTTGTCCGCTCTACTCAAAAAGTGGACAAATCAGTGCATATATTTTACACCAAAGAGCAAACATGTCCTTCAATTAAAAGTTCTATTCAATTCTACTGTTAAAATTTGGTTCATATATGTCAGCTTGAGATAAAATTTAAAATTTAATCCTTATATTATGCTTAAATTTAAGATTTACTCTTTGTACATTTGTTTTACATAATTTGTTACCTCAATGTTTATAATTTCAACAATTATTTATATAAAAAGAAGCTCCTAAGTGATTCTATCATCACATTGTCTTTTTCTTTTTCTTTTTTTCCTTATAAGATAACGGTAAAATTTTAATATTAATCCCTCTACTTTGCCAAAGTTTAGTATTTAGCATATATTTTAGTTTGACATAATTTCGTCATCTATTTTATCAATCACATTAGTTGGTTTAAATAATTAACATACTTAATTATTCTGATTAAAGTGATGTGAAATTTTATTAAGAACACCTTTCTAACACATACAAAAAAATATATGTATTTCGTTATGATAAGTACAACTTTTTAATAAAAAAAATGGTATGAAAGTTTGGAATGAGTATTTTTAGGAGCACCAAATTGTTGTCGGAACACTTGGGCTTGAGTATTATATTGCAAAAATGACATTTTAATCGAAATAATCAACTATTTGAACTAACTAAAAAATAGAATAATTAAATTGTGTCAAATTAAAATATAAATATTAAATTCTAAATTTAAACATAGTAGAGGAATCATAATCATAATTTCACTTAAAACAATCATGAATAAAAAATTTTAAGTTTTATAAAAATATTTTTAACTAAAATAAAAAAATTACAATCATAATTATTTTAATACATAATACAATTTTAATAAACATTTAATAAATAATTAAATTATAATTATAAATTTGAAGCCCAGCGATAAATGAAAAGAGTAACATAACTTAATTGTTTTTGTCACATTTAAAATAATAAATTCCATCGGACAAATCAAGTATTCAACAAATTTAAAACACAAACAATTTGCAGGTTAAAATATTTGAGAGCTCCTTGGGTCGGATTAACTTATTTTTTTATTATTAAATGTACTAATGTAGTTCATATACTATTAAAAAAATTAAATAAGTATAATTTATATTAAATTTAATATTTACTATATAAAAATTATCTTAAAGTTTTTTTTTTCAATTGCAGTGAGGGGGCGGAGCCACTGGCAGGGTCCCGGTCTCTCTTAAAATAGAAAATTACACTTTTAGACCTTTTATAATTTTAAAAAATTTAAATTAATATATGGTAAAATTACACTTTGGCCTCCCCAAGAATGAGAAAAAAATTGATTTAATATTTTAAAAGTTATAAAGATATAGATTATGAAAATGGTGAAATTTCACTTTGCTATCATAAAAAAAGTACAACTTTATTTCAGCATCCCTCAAATTTTTTTGGCTCCGCTCCTGATTGCATTTCAATTTAAAAGAAACGATTTCATTTACAAAATCATAAAAATTTTAAAAATATTTACTCTATTCCAATCTGATATTATTTGATTCTTGTTAACAGTATAAAAATTAACTTTAATCTATTTAATAATAAAGAGACTAATTCAATTAAATCTTTATAATAGAAGGACCTCTTACGAAATTTACCATAATTTGCATCATCTATTTTCATAAATAAAATGAAAATATAATAATAATAATAAATTATTAAAGTCAAAGAAGTTTAGTTTAATTTAATTGATTCAAAGGAACAATAAAGGTATTACTTAGTGGGAACACGGTGTTATAATAAAGTCTACTTTTTTATTCAAATAATTAAATGAAATGCACCTTTATTTATTTATGTATTTATTTATTTATTTTACATATTTATTTAAAGAAAGGGCGCCTAAATTTTGCTTTTGGTATGCACTTACATGCCTAATTGTGACCAAATTAAAAGCAGAAGAGGATTTTCCATTGAGATTTTTTTTAAATTTGTATATTAGTGATGTATTTGTACATTATGATTATATATTAATATATTAAATATTTATATTACATTTATATATATTTAACCCAAAATTTAGAAAAATCAAAATTTAATGATTGAATTACATTTTAAGTATCTGAAAATGCAATAGTTTCTTTTTCTTTTTATTAAACTAAAGCAAAATAAGAAAAATGTGGATCAGCATTTCAAAAAAATCTGTGCAGACTTAGTCCTTAAAATAGGGAAAAATAAAATTCCACCACATGATGGTGAAGGTGTTCATCGTGTTAAGTGTGACTTGAGTTCAAGTCATGTTAATTGTATTGATGTTAAGGTTTTACCCTTTTCTTGTAATTCATCAAGACAAATTAGAGAAAAATACTAGCTAAAAACTTATTCATGCAAAAAAAAATATATAGAACAATTTGCCTATTTTTTAAATAGAGGGGACAAAATGCAATCTAATTTCTAATATAGGTACATATATAGGGCCAAAACTTTTTTTTCAAGTGAAAAAATTTGTGTAAATTTCTAATTATAAACAATTTGTTAGTTGTTTTTTTTAGTAGTTTTCATGTCTGTTTTACGTAAGTGTCGTGGGGCTAGATCTTTCGTCTCGTGATCTGTGCAGCCTTAGGCGATCTGTTCGTCCAAACTCGCCTAAGTAAGCCTTTACTCAAGTGAGAATTCTTTAAGAACTCCTCCAAGGCACCAATTTATAGAGCGAAAGTAATTTGTGCCAAAAGAAGCTTACAAAGAAGAACAAAAAGAGCGCACACAAGGTGTGTGCATTTTTTCTTTGGCTTTCTGTTGTTCATTTGTAACTTCTTTTGGCATAATCACTTCTGCTATACAGATTGGTGGCTTAGAGGAATTTTAAATGAACCCTCACTTTTGGGAGTAAAAGTTGACTTAGGCAAATTTGGAATCAACAGATCGCGAGACAAAAGATCTAGTCCCGAGACATAAGGGTGAAGATAAAAGACTGAGTAGCCTTGCTTTCGAAAAAAATGTAAATCATTCATTTAACCCGTTCAAATTTTATGAAATTATATAAGTTAATTAGTGATAAAATTACGTTTTCTCCTGTCAAATTATGATTCATCTCTCATCCTCAAAAGGAATTTTTTATTTATAAATTAGAAAACCAATAATTCGATTTTTTTAAGAGTTAGTATGGAAAATAAATGTTACAAAAATATGAAATACATGTAAATGCCAAAATCCTAAATTTCTCCCACACTTTGCTCTTTATTGTCTTGCACCAAGCAGACAATTTCTTCTTTTAAAGGACAAAAATAATCTTCCACGTATATTATTTCAGTATATATATATAGGCCAATATATATATTGTTATTTTGCTAAGAATTCTTATAAAATTCAGACTCTACTTCACATGAATTTATTTTTATGATCATGGAACAGTATCTTTTATAATCTAAAAATATTTCGTATATCATGTGAAAAATATATATTAAAAAAACTTAATAGGTTTACATTTGTTTTTTTTCTAAAAAATGGCTATATGTTTAGGGGTTGATTTTTTTTTAGATAAGTTTTTGGAAGTATTGCTTATTGAGCAGATGATCGAACCCTCAATAATGGTTTATGTTTCTTTGAGTCGCGCTTAGGTTTTTGTTTTCTGACTTCGATGAGAATTCGAGACAGGATTTATAGAGTAAGAATACTTCATCGGACTAAACTATTTACCAAGGGGACAAACGTATCGTGTGTCTGATGGGTTTCAAACCTTCAACTTATAGCATATAAGTCATTGTCGGGGAGAGGTATATCACTTTATCTAAGAACGATCTGATTTGATGAATCACTTTCACCCTGTAAACCTCATCTCAGGCTTAACTCAATTTAGGAACAATATTAATCATTATTAGGGGTTCGTACCACAAAAAATGAAGACAAAGGGCCAAATGGTAGGTTTTTAATTTAATCCCTTAATTTTTTTATGAAGCTACATGATATAATGGTAAAATTACATTTTAATCCCTTTAATAATTTGATGAATGTGGAATATTAATAAACATTCTATACCCTTATATATATTTAATTTTTAAATTTAATTGAATTTTTATGTCTTATGCTTATTTAAATATGTATGTGAACACAAATATTAAATATAAATTATAATTATTTAAAAAAATAAAATGTACTTAACAATCCCTATAAACAGAAGAATCTGCTTCACATAAACATATTAGATTCATAATCATGGAACTAATATCACGATTACCATTACCACGTTGTATTATTGAATAACCTTCAACTGAGTCAGAACTCAACCCACTGAGTGAACCCGCTCCTTGAAATGACTCGGTCAATGTTGTCAACTCTACGTTCTTCATTATATAGCCATTGCCGACGAGTTGACTGAAAATTCCCGACTCAGATACCGAGTTCTTCTTCTTATGCTGTTGTATTGTAGCTCTAACAATCTGAGTCAACATTGCATTGGCTAACCTCCGAGTTCCCTTAACTCCACCCATCAAAATAGCCGAGTTAACCCGACAATGAGACTGAGTTTTCTCCGAGTTACTTTTACTGTTGTTGCTGCAGCTGCTAAATAAATAAACGGACTCGGAACTCCGACTCCTAACACGGCCGAGCGGATAACTGAGTAACAGTAAACTCTTAACATCTAATAACATTACATAATTGAAGTTTCGCCTCAATTTTCCTAATAACATTGGATAACAAGCCCATCTTCTTAAACTCAGTGGAATATAATCCAAAAACCCACCCAACGAGTTCTCAGGATCCAACTCATTCACATCAAACCCCACAACTGAGCCATAAATCATCCGAGTTGACTCACTTTCATCTTCATTTGAACTACTATAATTCCCTCTCCCCTTCTTTCCCCAAACCGGTTCTCCCATATCTTTCTTCCCAGATTTCCAAAACTGGGTCGAGTTGAAACGAAAGACTGAGTCACGGAAACTCGTAGTATTCAACTCGTTGTAATATCGAACGAGTTTCAAGAATGACTCGTTCTCTTCATGAATCAAAAAGCTGAATCTAGAAGATAATAAAGAGGACCCAAAAAGGAAAACTATGTCAGCCCTTGAAGTGATACCGGATCTATGTAAGACTCGTAAGAAAAGCTTGAGTTCATCTTCGGCTATATCTTCAACAACATGGCAAATGATAAGCTCGTCCATGGCGGTTGTTCCACGTCTATACAAAGTACCCATCCCATGTAAAGCGAACGAAGAAGAAGACGAAACGGCATTGGGTTTTTTCTTGAGTACATGCAGAGCTTTAAAATCCCACATTGAAGAAGAGGAAGGTTCGAGAGTTGAGAGAGTGAAGAAGAGAAGAGTGAGGGAAACTAAAAGAGCGCACATGGAAATGGTGAATCTAGCTTTGGTGAAAAGGAGATTGGGATTTGTTCTTTTAATGAATCTTGATGATGATGTTTTATTATTGGTGGTGGTGTTATTAATGGAGTTGCCGATGATTTTGTTGTGGATGGCTTCGGGGAAGAAGACGAGAAGAAAACCCATTGCCTTGTTTTCTTTGTTTCTGCCGTTGACGGTGCTTGTGGCGGCAGCTCCGGCGGAACACACGGCTGTTTCTTCCCCCCTTGACCCTTCCTTTTCTAAGTCTGTTTTTTTGGGTCTCTGCTCACAAAGGACGTTTCGTCACTTTTTGTGGAAGGGAAACGCTGTGCTTCTAATTTATTGTCTTACAAACTATTTAGGGTAAATTCCACTAATAGTCCCCAGTATATTGTAAACAGTGAAATGTGACCTTTGAGTAAATAAGGCCGAGGCTGAGCAACGATTTGAAAAAATTATTGGAATTGTACTTCACTTCACCTGTCTACACCTCTAATAACAAGTCATATTTTCACTTAATTTAGTGGATAATTAAAGGATTAATATATCATTTGGTATTTGAACTTGTTTTTAATATTTAATTTGGTATCTAAATTTTCTTTTGTCTCAATTTAATATTAAAGTTTGGTTTCAATGTTCAATTTGATACTTAAATCAAATGGCATCATGTGGCCTAATGAATATTTAACACATATACTCTTATGATTTAAAATAACGTAGATAATTGGGATAAAAAAACTTAAGTACCAAATTAAAAAAGTGCTTAATTGGAAAAAAAAGTTTAAGTATCAAATTGAAAAAACACATATACCAATTTGAATATTGAAGCCAAACTTAAGCATTAATTTTGGACAAAAAAATAAATTACCAAACTAAACACTAAAGCCAAAATAACGTACCAAATTGTATATTAATCCATAATTAAATTTCTCATTGAATATAAAAGGTTAAATTCTACTATTAGTCACTCTACTTTATGGAAATTTTAGATTTAGTCTGTAATATTTAATTTGATTAAATTTAATCCATTTACTTTTCAAATTAGTGAGGTTTCGTCCCTATACTTTTTCTAGTTTTAAAATTTTAGTCTTGAATCAAAAAGTAATAGTTAAATTTGGTTGGTTAAATTTAATTACTAGTTTTGTATTATGCATAGATTTGTATATTAGGTCCATATTTCCCAATTAGATCATTCTAAGTCCCCATACTTTTTAAAATTTAAAATTTCAGTCTCGATGTAAATGACAGTTGTTAAATTTATTAACTAGATTTTTAGTGAGTAATATGTGGAAATAATAAATTGACATGGTATTACACATATAATAATATGTTTGGTGCAACTAATTTTAGAAATAACAAAACTTAACCAAATAAATTTAACAATTATCATTTTACGATGATTGAATATTTAAAATTTGAAAAGCATAAGAACTAAAATTGACCAAGATAAAGTATAGTGATTAAATTCACAGCTTCCGCAAAGTAAATTAAAGTATATGGATTAAATTCACAACTAAAATTTTGAAAAGTATAAGGGCTAAAAACTAACCAAATTAAATCATATGGATCAAATTCACAACTTTTGCAAAGTGCAAGGACTAATAATAAATTTTAACCAATTTAAAATGAAATAAACAAAATATAATTCCATTGCCGGGAATTGAACCCGGGTCTCCTGGGTGAAAGCCAGATATCCTAACCACTGGACGACAATGGATTTGTTGTTAGAGCGTATAAGTATACTAATATCACTAATTTCAGAAGAAAAGAAATCCAATTAATTGCAATAAACGTACAAATCGTAACCGCGTGTACGGAGTAGTGACTGAAAACGACATTGTCCTAGAAGTCTAAAACTGCAACGACAAACCTTACCATTGGATTCTAACACCATAAATCCATTATCTTACCTTACCCTAATAATCTCTGTGTCCCCACATAATCCCCTCTCATTAAACACACTATTTATATGGCCTTAGTAGCTATGCCAAAACATAATTTTTCACTATAATATTTATTTATTTATTTATGTTTATAATTTGTGAGTAATCATAAATAGAGATCACAATAAAGTGAGGCGGGTAAATGTTGTTAAATTCACCATCACTCTATAGTTGGTATGCTCTATTTTACAGGCTATCTTGTTTTATTATGAATGTATAATCATGAAAATCACTATTACCCTTATGGACATTGAATGCATCTATCCTCGTCTCATCTTATTTCACTTCAATTTAATTTACTACTCATATTTAATTTCTTAATTTTTTTAAATACAAGTAAATATTTAATCATATTTCTTAAAATAATATAAACTTTTTTTATAATACATTATTATATTTTTACTCTTTCAATAATTATATATACAAGGCTAAAATGGTAGTTTTATATGGTCCAGTGAGACGGGAGGAAGCAAGTGATTATCATAATCGCTCTATACCATTTATCCAAAAAAAAATTTCAACTCGCAATACCCCACATTAACTTTTTTTTTTAAATCCACTCCATTCGAAGTAGATTGATTCTAGATTTAAGGAACGGTTCAAATTTTGCCATTCGTAATCATAATTATGCCTGATGATTATTTCATATTTATATTTCAAACATTGCAAAATAATCATGATTCATGCGACTCTTGCCTTTTTAATAAAAAAAATTAATCTTTTTTATTAATAAAGTTTTTATTTAATCATTTAATCATTAATTATATGTTTAATTAATTATTTTCCAATTTAATTTAATTTTTTGTTTTATTTAATTTTTCATATAATATTTTATTATCCAACTGGAGTTATAGACTATGATTTGAAAAAAAAAATCTATATGTTGAATTTTATTGACCGGTTTAACAATTCACTGTTGCTATTAACATCAAGATCATAATAAAATGGTGAATATATCTGAGAGGTCCTCGTATTATAAGGACTTGATTAAATTAGTCCCTTTATTATTAAGTAAATTAGTTTAGTCTCTATACTATTAAATAGAATAAAATAAGGTCAAATTGTAAAAGAGTTAACATTTACTATTTAGAAAATATCATTTACTATTTAACAAATTTAACAAATTAAATTTTTTATGGTTTTGTAAATGAAATTTTTTATTTGGAATTGAACTACAATTAAAAGAAAAATAAATTTTAATACATATTTTATTAACTTTGTTACACTTTGGACTTATTTAATTTTTAATAGTATAGAGATTAAATTGATCCATTTAATTATAAAGAGACTAATTTGATCTAGTCGCTATAATATAGGGACCTCCCAAGTACTTTAACCATGATCAAACAAATTGATAGTTGAATTACCACATTGGATATTTTCAAAACACAGGTACCACATTAGAAATTTTATGAAAGTATAGGTACCAAATGTAACATTTTCACAATGTTAATATTTTAGAGATTGAATTAGAATATTTTAAAGCTCAGGGGAAAGTTAAAATATTAGATTATAGTCTGAGGACATCTATGTAATTAACTTATTTTTGGGAAAAACAAGAAAAACCCTGTTAAACCCTTCTTCACCATCACCCCCTGTTAAACCCTAAATCCGCCCCCAAAATCTGAACGAAATCGCCACCATGAAGAAAAAACAAATCCCAAATTCCCCGTTAGACGATAAAGAAACCCCGAAGGAAATCGACAACGAAAACGAAATCCCTTTGGAAGATGGGTCCGATATCTGTCAGCAACTCATGGATCGTTATTCAAAATCATCAGCCCCGCAGCATCGCCACCTAATCGCCACTGCTGCCGCGATGCGTTCCATCCTTTCATCTGAGTCGCTTCCTTTATCTCCGCCGGCTTACTTTGCTGCATCCATTTCTGCCCTCGATGATGATTCAGCAGCCACCCTTGATTCGACGGCTATCGGTGCGCTTCTGACGTTCTTGTCGCTTGTGGTTCCGGCGGTGCCGAAAGGAGGGATTGCCAGTGGGAAGGCAAAGGAGGCGGTGGAAGTTGTGGTGAGAGTATTGGGGAAGGAGGGATTGGGAGTTGCGAGTTTGAGAAGTGGGGTGAAGTGTTTGGGGTTGTTGCTTGTCGGGTTTTCTGATTTGCAGGATTGGCACTCGGTTCAGTTTGGTCTAGAGTCATTGCTTGGATTCGCCATTGATAAACGACCCAAGGTATCGAGGCACTGTTTACTTCCTCTTGTTGTTTTCTTAAGCTTTAGTGACCTTTTGGATATGATACTCAAGAATATAATAATGCATGGTTTTATTTTAATACCGGTCTATTGTGTTTAAAATTCAATCTTTTACAACCATTGCATATTTATTTTATTGCTACGTCTGTATATCTGATGAATGTTATGGTCTGTTTGCATGATGTCCTGTTATTGTCCTCAGCATCATTTTATTGTTTTCTGGTCTTCAATGAATAATCATGCTTTAGAAGGAAAGCTTCTAAAGTCACATATGGGATTTGACAAGAGGTTGTTCCTGTCAATTAATGCTATGAACCAAGGGTTCAAGCAACTAGCTTTTCCATTTGTGTTGGAGATTGTATGTTCTTGCATTAGTGCACTATGTTACTCGAGTGTCAGATATGCATGTGTCTGGCACTGGTATGGATAGATTTTTCTAAGTTTTTCCATGCATTTAGAGGATCCTTGGAGGTTATGTCCCCATGTCTAAATGTCAAGAGAAGTGAAGAGTCGAAGTTACATAAGTTGTGCATGGTGTAATTGTGTAAGGTGCATTCAGAGCTACACACATCTCCAATCCAGTGTACTTGAGACTGACCCTTAAATTAATACTGAAATTGAATAAACCCTTAAAAGAACTACTCTTTGTGGAATAAAGCTAGCAACTTGCTAGCCATAGTTATTCAATGGGGGAAAAAAGTAAAGTAATTTGATACATTGATTTAATATTGTGTTGCAGGTTCGGAGATGTGCTCAAGAATATCTTGAGAAGTTTTTTAAGTCTTTACAGTCCTCAGATGTTATGAAGGAGGCAAGTAAATTGGTACTTTCCTTGCTAAAAAGCCATATGCCTGTTGCACTTACCTTAAACACCATAAAAAGTGCAGATGATTCTAAGGATGAAACATTATCGAATCCTGAACATTTGGAGGTCCTTCATATGTTAAATGTGCTGAAGCTTACTGTTCCATATCTCTCTGCCACAATCCGTTTGAAAATTTTATCAGAACTATGTAAACTTACTAGTTCTGAGTTCTCTATTCTTACACGGAACATTCATAAAACCATTGAAGTATTTTTTGGGAACTCAAATGCTGAAGCGATTATACCAGCGACGGAGAACATTATAGTTTCTCTTTCTTCTTATGTCTCTGGGGAGAAGAATCCTGTTGACACTCTCATATCTGCCGCAACTTTGTTAAAATGTGCTGTAGATAAACTTTATGCTGTAGACTCAAACTCCTGGACGAAGCACACTCCTTTTGTTTATGATTCATTAGCAGGTATGTTTTTTGATATGTTTATTTTGACATGTTTATTTATTTATTATTTTTATTATTTCTAATAAAAAGATGCGACAAGTGTATTTATTATTATTTTCGCTGATATGAAGATATTGGAGACTTATTATTGTTTTCACAATTAGTAATGGACTTTGGCATCAGTAAACTTTGTTTTGCTTGTCTGACAAGCAATTGTTAGGTGTAGTGGATTATCATTGCCTTCTGTTCTGTCTTTCCTGTAAACTGCACTAGAATATAGTTGATTTGAACTGCTTTTTTGAATGTAACAATTTCATTACTGCTTGTGATGAATCTGTGGAGATTTATGTATGGTGTTGTTGTTCGTAATATCAGCTCCTGAACTCATTAATGTAAATTGTTTTTTCTACCATGCACAATTGCTCACGGACTTCAAACTTTTTCTAGATATGGAAGTTCTTGGACTTAAGATCTTTAATTGTAACATTCCTAGAAAATCATCTGTGCCAATTTTCCTACATGTCATTGCTTTTCTGCTACATATCAAAACTCATCTTAAAATTTCCGGAATATTTTGATATGTTGTTCACTAGGTTGATGTTTTACAATTACTACTCTTATTCCGTGCCTAATGTAGCCAAGTTTCAATTAAAGCATTAATTCTTAGCAATTTACCATATTATATCACATGCATTCTTAGTTGATTGATCTAGGTGCAATAAAGAAATAAATTTCTTTCTGTGGATGTTTAGCTTTGCTTCTCATGTGAGGTGTAGAGTTTATCTCTATCCTTTAATGCAGTGGAATACGCAATGTTACTGCTAATTTTAATGCTTTCTATGGATACTTTGATAGCAAACTTGAAATTTAAAAGTTCTTCTTCTTCTGATAATGTTGTACTTTTGATGTAGCTCTTTTGTCTTCTGAGGCTAGCGTGGCATCACATGCATCAGATATTATGAAGGAGTTGATTACCGACCATATAGATCTGAAGTCTCTTTCATCTGATAACAATGGCCTTGGTAGTGAGGAAGCAGATGCATTAAAATCTATATGTTCAATCTTTGAGAATACCCTAAGTTCAAGTGATGGAATTCCAAACGAGCATGTTTTGGCTGTCTTGACTGTTTTGTTTCAGAAACTCGGTATGCTGGATTATTATTTTTTATTTGCTGCATATGAGTTACACAACTGTATTTTCATTGCTATGTCCTTGAAATACTATAAGGACGAGCTTGGCTGCATTGTTTCTTTACTACTATTGTTCACCTCATATATCTCCTGAGTTATTACTGCTAATCATATTAAACATGTGATTAGGAGGAATCTTCTCAAGATAAATGTGCTAAAGGCATAATTGTCTGGCTTGTTTTATGCGTCCTTATGTTTGTGGGACTGTTTTAGGTGAGTGTTTACATTAGCTATTACTTCAAATTCAGATGGCTCAGCACCCTTAACCTTTATCACCAAAATTAATGGGCACAAACGTGATTATTGGCTTGCAGTGAAAAAAAATGTTGCAGGCATGGTATATTAAATAATTAGAGATGATATGGTCAACTGCTTGAGCTGATTGAGTTAAAACCCCCTTAGGAGGAAGCATAGTTAAAAAGGCAAGGGAAACAAATCTGAGAATTATTTAATTCAAAATTTGTGGTCTTCGTTTTTAAGTTAGTATATAGCCTAATACAGGCATGCTTTGTGAACCCTAAAAGTAGAAACCCCTCAATAATAGTAAGAGCTTAAATTACATAAATTACCTTTTAGAAATAAGCCTAATCTATAAAAAAGATATTGTACTCAATGATAAAAAATAAAAACAAATGAGTAGCAATCTGACAAGTTTGATCTCTGGTGTACTACGGAGAAGCTTGTAGTTTCTTCAAGAACCTAGGACTTAAGAATCTGTCGAATTGTAGTTGATGTTTGTTAGGCTTGTATTCTTCATGCTCAGACAAAAATATGCATGTTTATTGTGCATCAACTTCTGCTTATTTTTGTGATTCAATTGATTGTAGGAGAATCCTCATATATATTTATGAAGGGCATTGTACATAAACTTGCTGACTTAATGACTCGCACTAGTGGGAACACATCTAACACAAACCATGTAAGTCTTCACTCAACCATTTTTGCTTGTTCCCTTATTGAGAAGTATTGTGGTTTTAAATTTATCAAAATGCTGTTTGTGTTATGATGTTTTACTGAATTTAAGTTATTGTTTCATCAAGTTCTTTGTTTCTCTACTAAAATTTACTCTTGCATGCTCTTGTTGATATATCTGCCTTGTACTTTTTGATACATTGTTCATCTGACATGTACTTGAATAAACTCGCAAAGAGTGGCTAAGTTTTAGTAAAATGAAGGGATTGCTAATTCAAAAATACAGATGATAAGTGTAAAAATGGAGTAATTGGTTTGGAACAATGAAGGCTTTGTTGTTTTTCTTGTCTTTTATTTATGTTCTGGCAAACTTGTTCTGTTTAGTTGGCATGATTGGCATAATAAGATGGTCAAGTAAGATGAAACCTGCATATTGCTTTCTTTCTGCACGATTAATTTTAATACCAATTTTTAATGCATTTAGTTTGAAAAGTATGCTATGTTTGCCACATTTTATATGTCCATGTTGCATCCAAATAATTTATCTGATTATGGTTTAACATCATGACAACAAAATGTCATATTTGTTTCACTAATCCTATGTTTAAGGTTCACTACTTCAGCTTGTGATTGCTGTATCTTCCATGGTGATCACTGGAAAACTATTGATATCCTTTTTCTGTTATAATTTGCAGCTTCAGAATTGTGTAGGATCAGCAGTTACTGTTATCGGGCCAGAGAGGATGCTGACTCTTTTGCCTATAACCCTTTCTGTTGATAACTTAATGCATTCAAACATGTGGTTGGTACCCATATTGAAAGACTATGTCGTTGGAGCATCTCTTAGCTATTATATGGAGCATATAGTGCCACTTGCAAAATCCTTTCAGGAAGCAAGTTGTAAAGGTATTTTTCTTACTCTGAAATTTTCTTCAGATCATGATTATGACTAGATTTAACAATTGAAGGATAATGATGCACATAAAATTGCACCTTGAAAGGTTCTAGGTTAAATTGTTGTGAATCTATTGGATTATTATTCTTTCTGGGTATTTTGTAGGCCAAGGATTCAGTCAACATTATGATCCTGAGGTTAGAGAGCTTATTTAGGGATTAGGACCTGTCATTCTCATTATTTTAATGAATGCTGAAATTTTATATCTCGTTATCATTTCTAGTCAGTAGTTGCAAAACTGTTAGCTGTGCTAAGCGACTTAAATATTATTTCACTTTATTTGGCTTCTCTAAGTGGCTCCATTGTTTTTAATTTTGCATTATGGCTTATCATCCTCTTGGCTGATTTAAAATGTTGGAGCCATCTAGCTTAACATCTGGTGCTTTTACTCTGTGTGTTTAGTACTAAGAGTTTTTTCCATTTTCAAATATTTTTCTGTTTTGACTTTTGACTTTTCCTTTTCCACTTTATTCAGTAAAAAAGTCTGTAATTCGTCAAGATCTGCAGGCTCACAGTCATAGCCTCTGGGGATTACTACCTGCCTTTTGTCGTTATCCTATTGATACACACAAGAGGTTTAAAGCTTTGGCTGAACTTTTAATTGATATTCTTAAGGAGGACTCGCTTATGCATGAAAATATTGCTGTTGCCATACAGGTAACTATTGTTTTGTTTTCATTGTTGTTACCATTAGTTTTGTAAGTCCTAGAACCTTACGTTGATCCTCTTTCCAAATAACTTTTGTTTGTTGTTTTCTTTTCTCTTGTATAATATCTATAGTGGTGTTATTTTTTCTGTAGATTCTTGTCAACCAAAACAAAAATATACTTAGATCTGGAGAGGATGCTGATGAATCAAACAATACTGTAATGGGAGACTCTAAATTAGAGCTCAGAATTCCAGACACTTATTCAAAGAAAACTGCAACCAAAAATATCAAGGCATTATCATCATGTGCTCCGGAGATTCTTCAGGCTCTAACTGATGTATTTATTCATTCCATTCCAGCAAAGCGTTTATATCTTAAGGTTAACATTTTCATTCTTTCATCTTAATGTCTTATTTGAAATTTGATAGACTTATTCAAATTACTTTGATAAAATGAAAAGTTCTTTCCTGGCAGAACAAATTGTCCGATTTTGATATATAAAACACGCATATTCCCTTACTGGTAATATGAAACACCTATTGATGTCTTATTAATATAAAACACCAAATTTCTTCTGATCATGTGTTGTCAGGATGCCATTGGATGCTTGGCTTCAATAACAGACTCTTCTATTACCAAAAGGATTTTTGTGTTATTGGTTGAGAAGCTGCAGTCCATTGATGGTGAAGGTGAATTTGTAAAGCAAGCTGATAATGCAGATGAGGTGGTGGAAAAAGAAAAAAACACTAATACTATGGGTAAAGATGCAAGCAGGTATGTTCCAGACTTCACTTCTGGAATTTAAAAATCAGTTTATTGTTATTACTTATTTTATTATAAATTTTGATTTTGGTGGGCAAAACACCGCCCCACCCTGCTTTGTTGTTGGCTATTTCAGTTGTCATTATTAGCCATCTTTACTTTAATGTGAAGTTGTTGACATAAAATGTGCTCATTTACTTTGTATTTTCTTTTAAAGTACTTGTTTGCTTTGTTACTTTGTTTATTTAATGGTCATGTATAGCACCTTGTAGGCAGATCAGCCTATATTGTAGCTGTTTGCCCTCCCCTGCTGGAGTTCTTTTTTATCTGCTCCATTTGCATCGAATGATATGCATATTTGCTATAAGCTAAGAGGAAATGTTTTGGGAGTGTTGAATGGGTGAATCTAGTTGACTTTTGTTGGCCTTGACAAAATAATGAGAGCAGAAAATCTCATTTTCTGTGGAGAGCAATAGAGATTGACCATGGTGCTAAGACTTTCCTTTTTTTTTTTTAACACAGGTGTATCATAATGGAGCTGGCATCTTCTCTTATTTCAGGGGCAGAGGAGGACCTTATTGATTTTATCTATGTCTTAATAAAGCAAACTTTCCAGGTATATAATATTCCCATTTCTCTTATTGTGTTATTTTTTTTACATACTAATCTAGCCTTAAAATGCTCACTAACCTCCTTTTTTAGGAAACAAATGAGATCGGTCATCATGAAGCATATTATGCTTTAAGCAGAATTTTGGAGGTGTGGTTCCAATAGTATCTTTGGTTCATCATTTTTTTAATAATTTTCATCCTATGTTAGGAGATATAACTTTCCTGATTTTCTCATGTGATGATGTAGGAGCATGCTTGGTTTTGTTCTTCTAAATCGGAGGAGTTGATTGATCTATTACTTGGCCTAAAATCTCCAGCTGATACTCCATCTCTTAGAAACCGGCTTGATTGCTTCAACACGCTAATGGTTCATACCTTGAAGGTTAACTCTCATCTAAGTTCATCCTGTTTAAGAATTGTAGATTCCTTTTCTATTGTGCTGTTTGATTGTACTGCATGCTTTTAGATTAAGGTGATAGTCTACATCACTAATGTGGTCAAACAGATTTTGGTATTATTGTGGATTTATCCCTCCACAAATTTGTTTTAGACAAACCAGTTTCATCTTAGTTGCTGTTGCTGTAATGGAGAATCAAGCCTTTAGCGACGCATTGATGCCTAACACGATGGAAATAGCATCTGAACTTAATTTGTATTTTGTGAAGTTATGCAAATTTTATCTTTTCGTCTAGCTTGTTTAAAACATATATGCTGGCAGCAAGTTGCTGACTGACTTTTGTACATATGGGGGATGATACTGTGCCCTCTCTTAAGAATTAGATCATGATGCCAACTGAATTTTTAACTGTAAAAAATTCTTGCAGGTGAGCTCATTGGAGGAAAATACGAAGCCATTCCTTATTCTTAATGAGATTATAGTCACATTGAAGGATGTAAGAGCCCCGCCTAAGAAGTTCAATCATTTACTGTTTTTCTCCTCGTACTTCATGGGGTAATGCAGTTCATTGCGTTTTTAATCTGAAGTTAATATGCAGGGAAAGGAAGAAACAAGGAAAACAACTTACGATATATTACTAAAGATGAGTTCTACCTTAAGAAAGTCGTCAGATCTCGAATCTGATCCACCCTATCACAAACTGATTAGCATGGTGAGGATTTTGTAATTATTTTTTTTAAATGTGTTAGACTTCATTACCCTGACATTAAGTGTTGTAAAGAATTATGTCATAAATCTATATAATGAATCATTTATGATTGTCTAGAAGTAGTAGTCTCGAAGCAGTAGCTTTTTCAGGCAATTGAGTTTTAGAGTGCTATGAGAATTCCAGGATAAAAGTAGGGAAGTTAGAAACTATCCCTGGAGGCCAAAATGTTGATGTCTAACCCAAGTTGGACATATATTTGTTGTTTTTTATGTTCATCATTTATGTTTAGGACATACATGACTGTCTAAATTTTATGCTGCTTTTAACTTGTCCCAATTTCCTTCGGATAGTTGCATTTGTAAACAATTACTGTCAACTTGTTGCCCCAACGGATGACTATCAGTGATGCTAATGACCAAATATGTTGCTTACTTTTCAGATAATGGGATATCTTTCTGGTTCATCACCTCACATTAAGAGTGGAGCAGTGGCTGCCCTGTCTGTTCTCGTGTATGATGATCCTGAGATATGTATCTCAGTGCCTGATCTTGTTTCTTCTATTTTATCCTTGTTGCAAACCAAAGCTGTGGAAGTTATAAAAGTGAGTTTCTGTTGTGCCAACTTATGATTTTGTCTTTCATTTTGTCTGACTGAAAAATATTTTGCTTCTCATGAACGAGGTTTTTTGTATGCCGTTGACAGGCTGTTTTGGGTTTTGTAAAAGTCTTGGTTTCCACCTTGCAAGCTAAAGACCTGCAGAATTTTCTTTCCGATATTATCAATGGAGTTCTACAGTGGTCATCTATCTCGAGAAATCATTTCAGATCAAAGGTAGATAGATATTCACTTTATATAAAAACTGACATATAGAGCTGCAGACTTTTCATCCTGTGCATTCATGTTTCGACAGGTCACTATAATACTGGAAATTTTGACAAGAAAGTGTGGTATTGCTGCAGTTCAATCTGTTGCTCCGGAAAAGCACAAGGGTTTTCTGAATACCGTTATAGAGGTATTCATTTCTTATTCTTAGTCACCCTAGTTTTATTTCGGTTTAAGAAAATTGAAATGTATTCATGTTGAGGAATATCTTGAACATTCCCCTAAGAATTTCGATAAAGAAGGTGCCGAATGCGGGTAAGTAGTAGGGGAAATTAGCTTCGTTTTTCATGGCAAGGCTTTCTATCCTTCTCCCTCTCATTTCCTTCCCTCGTTCATGCCAACATACTCGATATTGATTCCTGATTCGAATATGCTATCTAAAATCCATTTGCTCCTAAGAATAATTTGTAATGTTATATTATTGCAGAACCGACGTGGCAAAACGACTTCTGAAGAAACTGACGTCAATGATGCAGACAAAGTACCCGTGGGTTCATCAACCGAAGGGTCTGATCTCTTTCTGCTGCAGCTTTTATTATTATTATTATTATTATTTTATTGGTAGCTTGCATTTGAATGTTTTACCAATTAATTTCTAGTTGAATCTTACTAGGTCTCGAAAGAGGAGAGATAAGCGATTCGGTGCTTTTAAAAGTAAAAACGACATGATCGAACACCGAAAGAGAAAAAGGGACAAAAGGGATGGTGGCAGCAAGCACGCCAAATCAAGTGAACATGTTGGCCATGGTGGTGGAATGAAAATGGCTAAAAGAGCTAAGCACTTAGGAAATTCAATGAAGGATCATTCAGAAGGAAATGGTAAAAAGAAGAATTTCGACAAAGGGTCCAGCACCGGCAGAGGTCAGAAGAGAAAGATAAATCAGGCAACTACGAGCCAAAAGGGTGAGGCAGCTGGTGATAAACGACATTCTTTCAAGGTACAAACTCGACCCAAGAAATTTAGAGGGGTAAATAAGAAAGGTGACAAGTAAAAAAATATACACACCGGGTTGGTTCAGCAAAGCTGGACAAGATTTTGTTGTAGTTTCTTATTTATATGAAGGTTGAGTGATTCAGTAATCTATGGAATCTGCAAGTTTCGAATCCAAATCTTATCTCATTTTTTATTAATCGAGCTTTAACCCGAGTAAGCAACCATTTAGTATGCCAACGGTAAAATTCTCATTTTAGACCTTTCAGTTTTTGTGATATTACAATTTGGTATATGGTAAAAATGTATTTTGGCCACCCAAAAAAAATTATAATTTATTTCTAGACCTATAAAGGAAATTTCCAATTTTGCCTTTGGTTCTACCTTTAATTACATTATTAGTTGTACTTGTTGACATTACAGTGATGAGGTGGATTTTTCTATTGTTAAATTAATAATCAATTTACTTTTAAATTTAGTAGACTTTTTTTTAAAAAAAATAAGAAATTTTACAATAGTAACTAATTTTATCGATTTGGAACTATCAATAATATTAAAAAATAGAAAATTAAAATATGTCAAATGTAATTAAATTTTAAATCTCAGGAGGATAGAGGGACTAAATCATAAATATACATGCCTGGTTTCCATTCCGAGCATGCATGTACTAGATTTGTATTATTTATTGTTCATTAATTTTCAATGTAAATGAATTTTCTTCAAAATTCAAATGTTCAAGAGAAAGAAATATTTTCGTATAAACTAATTAATTGAAGGAGTTGGTTAATAATTTTCTTTTTAAAAATTTCACTAATTAACAGTTCTAGTAAAATTTTCATCTTGCTTTTAAAAAAAATGGTTTACAACAATATTATATAAATGGTTAAAATGTATTTCAATTTTTATACATTTAAAATTCATTTTTTTAATTTTTAGGAATTTAAATTTTATTTTTCAATTTTAAAAATACAAGTCTAATTGTTAATGCGGTCAAATTCATATTTATTACTTTATTTTTTAATTATATTAAAAATATCATACTAGCACATGAATTTAATGGTGTTATTAGTTTAATTTAGAATTTTAAATTCAAAATATAAAAAAAATTAAATTCTTAGAAGTAACAAAATTAAATTCAAATGTAAGAGTTTAAGGACTATAATTGAAATATTTGCACATAATGTTTATTTATTAATATATCATTTAGTTATTTTTTCTTTCATAAAAAAAATTTAATTATATTTTTCGCACTAATCTTATTTTATTTCATGGCACTGTATTATTTGCATGTAAAATAAACAAATGGATGGATTAATCTAGGTCGATTTTAACAATCGAGGTGAAAATTTGAGAATCTTAGATGTGCGAAATCAGAGCATTGATATGTAATTTAATTGCCTAAAAAGAAAACCGAGGGATATTTTGATTTTTGCAAAACAGCTGAAATTTACCAAAATAAATTAACAAATAAAAATCACTCTGAAGCCACTTGACTTCCTGAATCATTGGTCGTGGGTTCAATCTCCGTCGCTTTTCTTTTACGTCCGACGTTTGACGTTAACCTGACAGATTAACAATTCATAGTAGTAAGTCTTTTAACTTAAACTCGGGTAAATATTTGAAACAGATATGTAAAATAGTTTATAAATTTTTTTATGTATCTGAAAGATCATATCTTTTATTCTCGTCAAGGTGAAACTAAGAGACATGATTTAAATAGTTCACTCGCACTCACTTTTAAAGGTGGATTCTTGAGGTTTTAGCTAAAGTTAAAAAAGGCTTGAGTTCAATTTAACAACTAGGACTCGAAGCTTGACTCAAGTTAGATTGAGTTTCAGTTTTAATGTAGAGCTCGATTTTGATATAAAAATTTACTTAAGTTCGTTATATCAAATTTGTTTACCAAATAAAATGAAAAAAAAAGTCGAATTCTATTATTAATTCTTACACTATGTATAAGTTGTAGATTTAGTTTGTGTATTTTAATTTGATTACTTTTAGTCACTGTATTTTTCAAAATTTAAAATTTTAATCATGATCAAATGACAACTATTAAATCTATTAAGTTAAATTATGCTATTTTAAAAAATATGATATAAAAAATATATTATCATAATATCATATTATTTTCACATAATACTCATAAAAAAGTCACATTATTTTAATTAATGATTTTAACTGCAATCATTTGAGTCAAGATTGAAATATCAAATTCAAAAAGCATAAGACTAAAAACGATTAAATTGACGACCAAATTAGAGTACATGAATTAAACCCACAATTTAATGCATAATACAAGGACTAATAGTGAAATTTGACCAAAAGAAAACATGAAATGAAACATGCATACGTACATACCCTAAGTGCAAGGAAGTGTCTGAGAGATGGTTGTCATCATCTGATGCACTATTATTATAGTCAGCCTTTGAATTATTTGGTGAATGATCAAGTCTTCTTTCCAGCAATGGATTCAATTCTAGTATTTTTGAGCTCCTTTTTTGTCTCAATTCCTCAACCTTAAAACCACATTCAATAAAAACTTCAAATTCTTAATATTATATATAAGCTAAACTACATGGCTAATCACCCAATTATTGGTAAATTTCTTTTTTATTGCTTAATTATAAAAAAAGTTACAAAATTATCGTGATTTTGTCTCCATTGTCATCCGTTGTTAAATGTCTAACAAGAAGACTACGTGGCAGATTTTAAAATTGGCATAATAGCAACTTTAACCTTCAATATTTATACCTTGTGTCAATTTAGTCTTGATGCTAAAAAAAATTAATTCTCAGCATTTACACATACGTTTACCCTTATTATATATAAGTTGTCATGTTAGTGAATTAATAGTTGGTGATAAAAAAAAAAAGAATAATTAAGTTACTAGCAATATGTTTACCCTTATATGTATGTAAATGCATATGTCTATATGTATGCAGCAGTTGATTATACGTATGATCTACGTACCTGTTTGCGTAGATCTTCATTCTCCATTATAGTCTTTTGTTCCTGAAAATATACAAATATTAAACCAGAAATCATTAGTATTAAATGTTAATTACAATCATTTGATTGCTAAACATATATGATTCCTTTATAAGAATACTCTTTCAAAAGTAAATATTTATACTACGAAATTTTGTTTTTTAAATCTGAGGTTTTTAGAAAATCATATCTCCGTACTTATATTCAGATATATATAGTGGGTAAATTAAGCATTGGATTGACAAACAATGACCTTTTATGTCAAATATCCGAATCTAGACTTGAATTAAGAATAAGTGTTGAATATAGATATATGTTAATATAGATGTAATGAATTTTTTAAAATTGAGAAAATAAATATTCAAATTTGTGTCAAACACGTGTATCAAATATAATTACTTTTAAAAAAATTGGATTAATGTAGGAATATAAAATGTACCTGTAATCGAGATCTTTTAAGCTGCTCCATTAGAATTTGTTCCTACAACAATAAAACTTCAGTTTCAAGGTCTCACAATTAGGCTCCTATGAAATTATTTTAAATTTGTGTTTGTAGGAGAGTTACTAAATATACTAAAATTATGTTTGTTTGGAGTTAATATTGATTAAAATTAGAGATAAATTATGGATGGAAATATTAGTTTATTTCAAATGATGAAGCAGAGCGACTTTAACAATGTTGCGGGATTGGATCGGTGCATCCGAGGATGATACTTCGAAGATATCCCTAGGAAGAATTAATAGCTCAAGTGATACCCTATACCCCAACAATTGACCTATATTCAATAGGTTAAGGGTTCGAATTTCACCAAGGGCAAGACGCTCAAGTCGCCTATTGGTGGGTTATTGTATGTCCACGTACGGTCAAGGCGTCCCCGTTCTTGAATTGTACACAACTCTCCGCGAAGTGGGGGACAAAACCCTCTCCCGAGTGCCAATACCTTCCATTGTTGAGAGACCGAATCAATATCATCAAGAATGATTTTTCAAAAACTTCTCTTGAAAAAGCCATTCCCCATCAACAAATAAATTGGTCTACACAACCCTATTCCGTCTTTTAAAATTATACATACTAGATATATATATTAAAATGATATATATATATATATAATCTACACATAAATATGAGAAGATTATATGTATATAAATATAATTTATAGTAATATTAATAACAGTACCTTTTGCTGCTTAACTGATGCTATCCCTTCGTTTAATTGATTCTCCAGCTGTTTTAATTCTTTGAAACTCAAATCATCTAGTTCTTTGCCATTAAGCCTCCTGCAAATCACACCTCAAAATTTACCTAATCAAATACTCATTTATTTATTTATTTTATGCCTTTTTCAAACTACGTGGCTCCGATTCTTTTTTATTTTATACGTGTTAACACCAATTACTTGTATTTTATACATATTCAGATATATTTATAAAGATGTAATTTCACATTTTATTCACTATTCAGGTTCAAATCCAAATAACATAGTCACGAAGATTCATTTCTAACTCATTAGTTATTATTTGTAATTTCTTTCATTTTCCTTACCATTTTTTATTGTGAATGCTTAGTTAAAATGGCAAAGATAAAGTTTTGAAGATACGGATATCCTAATGATTTATTTTGAATTTAAACTATTTTTTTATAGATTTTATATAAATACATAAATGAAAAGACAAAAAGTAAACTCATAATATTATTCGTTACCTTTAAAATAGAAACCCTTTTTAAAGTTATTTTTTAACTAAATTGATCTTTAGTTAAACTCGCGACTTCAACTCAGTTAGATAATTATATATAGTATAATTAACAAACAATAGAATTGAAATTGGCATACATGTATGCTGTGTGTAGCCTTAAATACTCATGACGTTTCATGGTGTTCACCTCAATTCCTTGCAACTTCTACTTTTTTTAAAAACACACACACACACACATAATATTAGAAATGTAATTATTATTGTCGATCGAGTCTTAACTCAATTGGCATCTGTAGCGACGTAAAAATTTTAGCTTGGTCGCTAATTGAGGTGACTTATCGGAAATTTGAAAACCGATTTTTGATTTTATTTAAAAAGGGAGTCGCCACCGATCTTTTTTCTAGGTGTGATCGGACACCTAATAAATTATCCTTTTTTGAAAAGAAAACTTATTTTTGAACAAAAATGAAGGCTGAATTTGGGTCTACGTGAAAATCCAGAGAAAAATAGGGTTCGGGAGTCGATTACGCGCGAGAAAGGTATTAGCACCCTCGCGACGCCCAAAATTGTTATCTTGTTAAACATACGTTGTCTTGGTTTTCAAAAATACGAGTTCAATGTAAGATTTAATAGTGATCCGATTGATAAGACGAGAAATTTTAGTTTTTCGGTTTTTAGAAGGGTGTTCCGTCTTTAACACGAGCCGACAAATTTCATCCAACATAGCGATGAAATCTATGGCTTAATGTTAAATCAGTACATTGCCTTATTTATTAAAATTAATTAAAAAACAAGAATATGATTTTCGAAGTAATGCAAAGCAATATTGATAAAAATAAATAAATGAAAGAACTAGAAATATATTGAAGCAAATAATAAATGTGATAATAATTTTAAAAAACGATAAAAATGTATGCGATATTAAACGTAATACTAGAATTAAACATGAAAGGGAAACAATGAGCGTATATACATAATAATGATATTAAGAGCATGTACGTAAAATATATATATATAAGTAGTAATAGTGTTAGAAGTACATTTATAATAACTACATGAAAATATCTATACATATACGTAAATAATAAGGATAATATTAAAAATAAGTAATAATAATGAAAATAGTAAGAATAATATGGTATTAAGAGTATACATATAAAAATAATATTGAGAGTATGTACATACGAAAAAACGCGCTAATATTAATACTAATAATAAGGATAATATAGAAAATATATACATGAAATAGTATAAAAAATATATACAATTAATTAAAATATATACATATGCGTATTACAATACATACATAACAATAAAAAATATATGTAATATTAAAAATAAAAATACACCATTAAAAGATATATATACGTACATTCGATAAAGATGCTAATATTAATAATGATAATAGGAGTAGTGAAGATATATACATGAGATAGGATAAAAACATATAACTAATAATACTAACAATATATACAAACTATGTGCAAAAGCATATACGATACATATATATTAGCAATGATAATAATGTAACAGAAAGACAATTATTGACAATATTACATAAATATATATTAAAGTAAATATATGATAATATTAAAAAAAACACGTGCATAATAATATACATACTATATATAAATAATATATGCATAATATTAAAATAGAGACATAATATACAGAGACAAGTATATATATAAAAAAAAAAACAAATGTATGTAATATAATATTAAGATATACGCGTAAATGTATATATATTTAAAGAATACATATGTGACATACAAATATATTAATGAAACAATAATATTAAACAATTAATAATACTAAATAACATATATATGTAAGTATTAAGTAAAAATGACAATGATAAAATAATAATAACATTAATAAAATATATTAGTATAAATAATATTGAAATTAAAACAAAATAATGAGAAAAAGTAAAAAAGGATGAAAATCGAAACAAAAACGAAATTTGGGGCGAATTTGAAAAGAAACAAAGAGAAAATGACCAAATTGCAAATGCGCGCAACCTAGGAGTACTGAAAACGCAATATTTCCCCATCTTAAAATGCAGCACGTGGCTGAGGACCAAATTGAAGAGCGCGACAAACTCCACGGTCGAATTGAAAGTAAAAAATAACCTGATTGCAAATACATGAAAAATCGGAAGGGCTAAATGCGCAAATATCCCTTCCGCTATAAAAACACGCGGATCCTAGCGGGCAGGGTCGGGTCGACCCGATCCATGATGAAACGACGCCGTTCCAGACCCCTATAAAAGTTAAAAAATTTTGAAAAAAATTTCATTTCTGCATGTTGAGGGAAAAAAAGGAATGAGGCTTATTTTTTTCTCTGCTAGGGCTCCAGCACTGATCCTGGGTCCGGTCATCGCCTTGCCGTGGCACCACCACACCGGTCACCGTACACGGTGGCCAAAAATCGCCCGTAGGTAATTTTTTCTCTTTTTTTTGTATTTAATATATATATATTTAGATTGATAGATTCAAAAAAAAAAATAAAAGTAAAGTAGTAAAAGAAAATAAGATCACCTCAAGTTTTTGGATTTTTGACTTTTGATTCTCTGGTTCGTGTTATACTCGTGTTCTTATTTTTTTTGAATCACTGCTTGCATATGTGTTTTAAATCTATTCTTTGTATTGATGGCAAAATAGTCGAAAGTATTCCCCTTTTACAAATGATCTCTGTTTTGGCTTTTTAAAGCCCTCCTATTGTGTGTTTGCTTGATCTTGTAGGTGGAGCAGGTGGTGGTGGCAGACGGCATGGGGTACAGAGGGCAGTTGGCCGACAGTCAGAGGCAAGTGGGGCGTCGGCTGAACTTAAGGGCTAGGATTTTTTCTTTTTTATTTTGTTTGGGCTAGGGTTAGGTTGTAATAGGTTGTTGGTTGATGGGTTTGGGTTGTGGGTTAAGCTGGGGTTTGGGCTTCTGTTGGGTTAAATTTTAGGTGGGTCAAAAGTGGGTAGTGGTTATTTAGTTTGGTTGGGTATTAGGTTTAGTGTAAATGGGTCATAGGGCAAAATTGGGCTATAACAGCATCGATATTATTATCTATACAAAGGGGACATCAATATATATATATACACATATATATATACACCTCAGCTTGTTGCTCATCATAAGGGTGTTCTTGAGAATGATTTTCTTCCATTCCTTTGTTGTATCTTGAAAGAGTATGTTCCATGCTACATTCATAAAATGTCATGTTTAAAAAAATAACAATAAATTAAAAATAAAATTCTAACTCATTATTAGGGTTTAGGTTTTTTTACCTATATTGTTTGGACTTTTGCCGATCAAATTTATGACAAGTTATTCTTAGCTTATCGTAACTATTTATGTATCATTCTTGTTTTAATATGAGTATGTGTTGTTGTGTTTTAGTATATAGTTTCGTATTTATCATTTTTTAAAATATTATATATAATATACTAGAAAATATTTTTTAATTATAATATGTAAATATAAATTTTAAAATTATTAATTAAGTTCAATAATTTAATGAATATTTATATATTATTTTTAAAAGCAATTATATAAAAAAAAAGTTAAGAAAAAAAAAGGGGAAATATTAAAAATTCCTTTATAGGAATCAATACTCACCGATACAAGCAGATATTTATTGAAATGAATCAAAATTCAATGAAATTTTAATTGAAGCAAAACTTGAACTATTTTATTCTAGTTCAATATCGAGACGATTCATAACGATTAATACAACCAGTATCGAAACTACCGACTACCATGCTACAAAGCGAAAAGAAAAATAATTGAAATAAATCAAATTACAACTTTCATGCTTAAAAAAATTAAAATAAAAAAAAACAGCTCTAAAAAGTAATCATCCAAAAAACAAATATATATAAGTTTTATCGACAGTTATAAATCGATACACACTGATATAAGCCAATATTAACTGAAACAAATCAAAATACAATGAATTTTTAACTGAAACAAAACTTAAGCTACTTTATACTAATTCAAATTATTAAGAAAAGAAAAATAATGAAAATCAATCAAATTATAGGTTAACTTACTTTCATGCTTACAAAAAAAAATTTGCTAAAATTAAAAAAAAAACTAGATTTCGATTATTAAAAATCATCTATAATATATATATAAATATTATACTATATTATAAACCTGGTACTGGACCATTGGTAGACCTTGCCGGTGCTTAAAAAAATAATAACCCCAACCTCTGTATCACATAAATATTTAAAAAATTATCAATAAATTTGAAATGGTACATAAAGTAGACTAGTACCAATACATACCAATTCTCATAGAAAAAATGATGCGTGCACCAATGTGGTAATGGCTACCTTGAAAGCAACTATGTGGCATAGTTATTTGCAAAGAAATGGGTTAAAGCATGTTGAGTTAGTATTGTGGGTGGATATAATGTTTGATGCTTTGTTTTCTTTGAATATTTTGCTTTGATGCTTTTGATATGTGCTGATCTTTGATCTTTGAGTGTAACCATCGGGATATATATGGCTATCTGAATTTTTATGATTTGTTATGCATTGATTGTAGTTGTTTTATTAATAAATTTATGTTTTGAATTGAAAAAAAAAAGAAATTCGAAACACAAAAAAGAAAGTAGAGAAAGTGAACACAATGATATACGTGGTTCGGAAATATTCCCTACATCCATAAGCAGAATCAAAAATGAAATTCACTATTAAAAATTGGAGATTACAATAGAATTACATCATAAAATAAAATACCTTGCCAATAACTATCCACAGTATTCATGGTCTAAGAAATTCGGAAAACTAAGATGGACATCTTTGAGATTGGACAGAACAATATTTTGGGAACTCTGTTTTCTTACATGTGTTAAATTGAGCTCTCTAATGCCATGTTGCAACGTGTACTGTATCCCTCCATTAATCCTGGAAGGATCAAACTATCACGTAAAAGACTTGTTCTTCTGAGAAACCATTGGTTAATAGTACTGCGAAATGTCAAATATTTTTAACTAAAATCCAATTCTCATATACCAAATAGCTTAGAAATTAGAAGATGCAAATGTAAACAGAACATTCAATTTGCTGAATAAATGTTGCAGAGAATTGACTAACCGCTTTACTAAATCAAATAAGCTGAAGCAGATGAGTTGAATTTCTCCAATATTTTTCGCCAATTTAGCCTTCAATGCCTGCAAAAATTGAATACAAAATATATGACTCATTTCTGTTATCATGTTGTTCATGAGGACAATCAGATATATCAAAAAAAGCTATGAAATTTATAAATGTATAAAATGCGTTTCACACCTGTGGTTTGAGTGTGGAGAAATCGATACCAGATTTTGCTGCTTAAATTTCAATCTAATCCCCACGGGATGACTGTTTTAAAATTAATTCTAACATAAGGTATGTGGGAAATCTTGGACCAATCTCGTCCTTTACCCCTACTGCACCCTTCTTCTAGCAACGGGCAATTGGAAATATGTAGCTTCTCAAGCGAGAGAAGTATATCCTTTTCTGGAAGAGAGGCTAGCTTAGGACAATCATAGGTGCGCAATTGTTGAAGAGAGGTGAGGTGTTGTAAGCCCTTGGAGCACATGAATTCCAAATTTTTAAACCTACGGATGCTGATATCAGTGAGAGAAGGAGGCAACATCATTCCTACCGCTTCTTCTGGAAATGACACCACACTTGAGCATCCTTCACCTATTATATGGAGTTGTTGAAGAGAGGTGAGTCTGTTATATCCCCATTCAACAAGTGATGTATAAATTCTGGGTGCGTTCGAGATTTCAAGTGATTTGAGGTTGGTAGGGAAACCCTCTTCGGGAAAGGATATGTCAGCCGAACACTTCCACACCGTTAATTTTCGAAGGGAGGTAAAGTTGTTGATGCACTTGGGAAGGGCTCCAAAATTTTCACAATTGCAAATCCTGAGTACTCTGAGATTTGTGGTGGGCAACCCACTTTCTTCAAATGCAACCAGATTTGGACACCTAGATAATTGAATCTTCTGAAGATGGCTGAGCTTGTCTAGTCCCCGCGGTAATGATTTCAATTTTTGAGCACCCCTAATTATAATGCTTTCGAGATCAGTGGTTTCAAGGAAGTCTTGGGATATGCATACCAACACTGGACAATACCAAATATCTAGATGTTTAAGCATTACGGGTAACTTGGCATTTAAAAATAAGCTAATTAGCTTTGGACATCTTTGAATTTCGAGACGTTGAAGCCGATTGCATATGTCGCCCCTGGATGATAACCATATTAGAGATGGAGAGTCTTTTATAATCAAGTGCTCAAGAAGACAAGTGTTGCTACTCATACTCTTATTATTATTTTCTTTTTCATCAACCAAATATTGCAAATTCTCGCAATTCACAATCCTCAGCTCTTTTAAAGCAGGATGGAAGTTGCTCTCTGCAAAACAAATCAAGCCTGGACACCCTTCAAGTTCTATTCTCGTAATGAATGGGAAAGCATGTAAGACTTTTGGTAGTCTATTGAGCCTTTCACAATTACCTATTACCAGAGATTCAACACCTGGAATCTTGTCAAGTTGCAATATCTCCTCCTCTGTTTCCAAAGAGACCAATTGCGGACAATTCCAAATTGTGATGAAGCGATGCCCAACTATGCTTAACCCATTTTGCAATAAAGATCCCAACTCCTTCCAACCAGAGATGTTGAATGTTTCAGAGTTTGCAAATCTCAACATTATCCTCTCTGCTGGAATATTAAACTTTGAAATATTTGAAAGAGACACATATTCCAAAGAGGTAACCTTCTGTACTGACAAAGAACCTTCATCTACCAATTATTGACACCCCGCAATGCTTAATTTACACAGCAAGGGAAAACTTGAAATTGAAACTACCAGTCTCTTACACTCATCGATTTCAAGTGTCTGCAAGGATTGAAGGATGGTTGGCAACCTTCCCAGCAATAGAGGACATCCACTGATTGAAAGAAAACGAAGGCTGGGGAATTTCGATACTTGCTCATCATCTTCATATAGGTCCCACTCCTCCCAATTCAGCATATTGCCAAAACGCAGAGACTAATGATGCAAAAGCATTTGATTGATTTTCTCCAAACAACTCAGCACCAATCTTGTGTACTTGATCCAAACCACTAATTGAAAGATCTTTTAACACCAATAACCTTCCAATAGATGGTAGAGATTTGCAATTTTTACAGTCGTGAAGCTCCAATGAAAACATATTCTTGAAGGAAGAATCTGCAATCCATGTAAAGAATTTTGCACCACCATAATTCTGAATGATGAGTTGCTCAAGCTTTTTCGAAGGATGAATAAAGTCTAACACCCATTCTTAACTTCTTTTTTCCTTGTATCTTTCTGAAAGTCTCGACTCCATTCCAGTACCAATCGATCAATCCCCTGCTTCTCATTTAACTTGGCTTCCCCTGCATCTTCACCATTAACATTCTCCAACCCAGAAAGACAAAAATCACCTTTGAGGTTTGACAAATATTTCAGTTCTCTAATATGACAACCACCACCTTCCCCTATGATAAAATCAGATAACCTTTGAAGACTGGTTAGCTTATCAATTCCAAAAGGCATTCTTTCTATTGAGATCCCACCACTGATATCAAGATAATGCAAGTTGACAAGATTTCCTATATTTGAAGGTAGCCTTTGAAGCCTGTAACAATCTTTTAATAATAAAGTTTCCAAATGGAAAAGAGTGCACAAAGAATCAGGTAGGCATTTGATTTCGGTTCCAGAAAAATTTAAGTAGCGAAGATGTTTTAAATTTTCAAAAACATCAGGCAACTCAGTGATCTTATGGCTTCTCAAAGAAAGCACCCTTAAGTAGCCAAGTCTTGGCAACAGATCAACTAAAACAACATCAGTTAAAAAAGGCCACGAAAAACTTTTTCCAGAAACTATTAAGGGTAGAAAAGTACGTATAGAGTTCACTTGATCAAATGCTTCGAACTTCTTCACTGTGTCATATCTACTGACAATATAAGAAGAATGTCGAGTGCGATTTGAGAACTTTTGTTGCATATCGCCCTCCAGTTTGGAGAATATGTCTCCTGCAACTACTTGAGCTAAATCATTGATAAGGTCATGCATTACAAATCGGGACTCATCTTTACTTGATATCTGAAAAAATGACCTCGACACTAGATCTTGAAAATATTGATTTCCAAGATCTTTGATTTGAGGCATAGCTTTTTGTTGCAAGAGACCTTCTGCTCTCCATAACAAGATAATTTCTTCTTCGTCAAATTCATAATCTTTAGGAAATATGGAGCAATATGCAAAACATCGTTTCAAGTATGACGGTAGATGATGGTAGCTTAATCGCTGTTAAATTTCAAGAATACTGAATAAAACTTCATCTATCATTTCTTCTTGTATATCATCTCATGCAAAGTACGTATGTATATATACAGTAAGTCAACAGCAGTTACAACTGCCCTTACCTAACTAACTGTTAACAACTAACCAACACTTCTTTATCTCCTAATATTCCTCATACTCATCCATTCCCTGACTAACTAAAATCCCCCTAGTTTGTGTTAACCACTCGAAGTAAATCCCGAAACCGGTTAAACCCTGAGGCTGACAAAGGCTTTGTTAGTATGTCTGCTAGCTGATGGGTCCCTGGGACATGACCAACTTGAACAACTCCAGCAGCCACCTTTTCTCTAACAAAGAAAATGTCTAGCTCCACATGCTTGAACTTGGAGTGCATGACTGGATTTCCTGCAACTGCTATTGCTGCTGAACTATCACACCAAATTAGTGCCTTTGGTAAGCTTGGAACACGCAATTCAGTCAGTAGGGATTGTATCCACGTCATTTCAGCGGTGACATGTGCAACACTCCTGTATTCCGCCTCTGCTGTGGAACGAGACACAACGTGTTGCTTTTTCGAGCTCCATGAGACCGGATTTCCTCCAAGGAAGATACAATACCCCGAGGTGGACCTTCGATCGTCAACGTTTGATCCCCAACTCGCATCCGAATAACCTTCAAGAAGGAATTTGGAAGCTCGAGTAAACTGTAATCCGTAATTCATTGTTCCTTGTAAATACCGTAGTATCCTCTTGACTGCTTTGAGGTGACCGGTTAGTGGTTTGTGCATGAATTGGCACACCTTGTTGACTGAATAGGCGATGTCAGGCCTGGTGATCACGATATATTGTAAGGCTCCTACGATGCTTCGATACTGATGTTCATCTTCAAGGGGGCTTCCTTCCTCAGCAGTAAGACGATTATTTGCAACCATTGGTGTTGGGAGAGCATTGGATCTGTCCATAGCTACTTTTTGAAGCAAGTCTCTAATGTATTTAGTTTGAGACAAAACTATCCCATTCGACGTGTGCTTGACTTCAATACCAAGGAAATAGCTCAACTGGCCAAGGTCCTTCAATGCAAACTGACCATCAAGTGTCTTGACAAACTTATCAATTTCCTGTGAGTCACTGCCTGTAACGATGATGTCATCGACATACACTAAAACGTACAACAATGCATCATCACGATGTCGAATGAAGAGCGAGTTATCCGCTTTGGAAGTGTCGAACCCCATGGTCACCAAAAAATCCCTTAGTTTTTGAAACCAGGCTCGTGGAGCCTGTTTGAGACCATAGAGAGCCTTCTTTAACTTGCAGACCAGAGGCTCTCCATGTAAGCCATACTGTTCAAAACCTGGTGGCTGTGACATATAGATCCCCTCGCTCAAGTCTCCATTAAGAAAGACATTGTTTATGTCAACTTGTCGAAGAGACCACTGGTGAGAGACGGCCAGGGTGAGGACGACTCTAATTGTGGTGGGTTTGACGACGGGACTGAAAGTGTCTTGAAAGTCAACACCGGCTTCTTGGAGGTACCCTTTGACCGCGAGTCTGCCCTTGTATCTAGCAACAGACCCATCTGCATGCCTCTTAATACGGAAGAGCCATTTACATCCAATGGCTCGTCGACCTTCAGGTAAACCAACTAGCTCCCAGGTGTGATTGGAAATCAAGGCATTGTACTCTTCCTCGGCTGCCGTAGTCCAAGCTGGACTCTGAAACGCCTCATGAATGGTGGTAGGTTCAACTTCATCTACGACTGAAGCCAGCACTTTAGGTCGAAAAATCTCATTTTTCGAACGTGTCTGCATGGGGTGATGATTGACTCGGGTAGGTAGTGATGGAGATAGGTCAGAGTTATCAGGTGGACCATTTGTGTCATTAGGAGTAGGAGACTCTGTAGGATTGGGTTGAGACTGGCCAGGAGAGATGCCTATGGTAGACGGGCTAGCTGATGCCCGCGTCATAGCAGGAACATGCGAACCACCAGCTGAAACTATTGGGAGAACAGACCGATGAGGCACCGTCCGCGAACTTTGTGATACTGCCTTAGTTTGGAACCCATCTTTGAAAGGGAATTTTTCCTCGTCAAAAATTACATGTCGAGACACAAACATGCTGCCATCTTCTGCGAGACATCGATAGCCCTTGGTATTAGGAACACTCCCAAGGAATACACATTGTTGAGACCGAAAACTCAGCTTGTGAGGCTGAAAAGGCCTGAGATTTGGGAAGCACGCACACCTAAAGACCCTTAAAAGCTCATAGCTCGGTTTGACTTTGTGGAGAACCTCATAGGGACTAGTCTGTCCGAGGGCCGGAGTTGGTAGTCGATTGGTTAGGTAAACAGCATGCATAACAGCATAAAACCAAAACTTCAACGGTAGACTTGCATGAGCTAAGAGAGACAAAGCCATATCAATAAGCTGTCGATGTTTTCTCTCAGTAACCCCATTTTGCTCCGAAGTGTAGGGGCACACAATCCTGTGTTGGACACCAAGAGAGGACAACTCACGAGCTAGTACTCGATACTCACCACCACCATCAGTTTGTAGCATTTTAATAGACCTATCAAATTGCACTTTAACCAGCTGATAGAAATCTCTAAAACACCGAGCCACTTCCGATTTGTTTTGAAGAAAATAGACCCAGGTAAATCTGCTATGCATGTCCACAAACGAAACGTAAAAACGAAAGCCATTGGAAGGTAACCATGCAGGGCCCCATACATCAGATACAATAGTTCAAAAGAAGAGGAATACATTGTTTTAGATGCTGTAAACGGAAGTTTGTGAGCTTTACCTAGTTGGCAAGCTGTACACATATGTTGAACACAGTTCTTTTTAACTGGAATATTACAAGTTTTTAAAACTCGTTTAAGAACCTCAGTGCACGGGTGACCTAATCTGTCATGCCACAACGAAGAAGGTGTACACTGAACAGAATTGGCAGTATTCAATATAGTTGAATTTGACTCTGGAGATTTAGCACCTGAAGCTGACACAGGCTTTGCGAACCGAAACTTGTAAAGGCCTTCATGCATGCGGCCCTCGAGAAGCGTCTTCCCTGTCTGAACATCCTTCACAAAACATAGAACAGGGTGAAATTCAAAATAAACATTGTTATCTCTAGCAAATTGACCCACAGACATTAGATTTTTGCACACTGCAGGGATATGCAGTACGTTCTGAAGCTTTAGGAGTCGGGTTCCAGTTGAAAGAACAGTTGAACCAACATGAGCAATAGGCACCGAATCACCATTACCCATGGTGACACAACTCTTACTTGTATATGAAGAGGGAGCCGCAAGATTAGACACCTCTGGTGTTATATGGTTCGTCGCTCCAGAATCGGGGTACCAGATAGAACTACTTTGTGAAGATGGATGAGGAGGAAAAGAACCAGAGGAAGACTGAGGATTTGTGTGACAGCAGTGAGACATCGCTTGACATGTTGGAGCAGCTGGCACACAACTGGAAGCGTGCAACTGATGACAATTAACTTGAACCGTACCAAATCCTGCATTCCCAGAGAACGACTCATCAAATCTATGGTAACATGTTTGAACCATGTGGCCTATCTTCCCACACAACTGGCATTGCGGCCTCGAACGTGACCATCCTCGTCCATTTCCCCGAAAACGACCACGAGACCACCCACGGCCCTGTCCTCTATCATTCTACTTGGAGTCTTGAGAATACTTAGCAGAGTTTGCTGATTGTTTACCCGTATCATCGCTGTTTCGCTGATGAGTTGCCAAATTTGCTTGACATGGGGTGTCTTTTAACAGCTCTAACTGACGTGCTTCACAGTCAAGTAACAATTCACTCAACAAATCAAGAGATAACGAAGTTGCAGTAGCTAGAACTCTAATGGAATCAAATTCAACAGAAATTCCAGCCAATATAACGCTCACTTGTTCCTGTTCGGATATAAAGCTCCCAGCCGCAGTCAAATCATCACTGAGTTGCTTAACTTTCGACATATACTCTTTAACAGAAAGATTGGACTTCTTGAGAGAGTATAAAGCATGCCGCATGCTCAAGATTTTTATGTTTGATTTAGCACTAAATTTCCTTTCAATGGCATTCCACAGATCACAACTAGTTTTTGCGGTTGTAAGATGAGCCAAAATATCATCCGTAATAGTAGATAAAAGCCAAGAGGCAAGAAATTTATCTTGCTTTCGATGAACGATGAAATCTTGATTCGCAATTTGTTGACCATCAGGACCATTAATAAACTGAGGAGGGGAGGAAGTGGTACCTAGTACATATCCTTCAAGTCCATACCCTTCAAGAATCAGCAAGAGTTGATGTTTCCACAAAAGGTAGTTGTGTGACGCAAGCTTTATTGTATCATGCTTGGAGAAATAGTGCACTTTAGTAGAGCCTTGAGCACCATTACCTTGTGAGTGTTCAGCTTCTCTAGTGTTGGACGAGTGACGGGGAGAATCACCTGCTGCATCAGTGGCCATGAGGCACCCTTTTTTTTTTCTTTCAGAAAATCAGCAAGATTAACTTGGCTCTTGATACCATGTTAAATTTCAAGAATACTGAATAAAACTTCATCTATCATTTCTTCTTGTATATCATCTCATGCAAAGTACGTATGTATATATACAGTAAGTCAACAGCAGTTACAACTACCCTTACCTAACTAACTGTTAACAACTAACCAACACTTCTTTATCTCCTAATAATCGCAAAGCGGGAATTATGCCACACTGCTCTTCTGGTAAGTTCCATATCTCACTCTCATATATTCTTTCCCATTTTCAATGATATTTAACTGTGCGTAGCAAGCTTCCAATAGCTTTTGCAGCCAAAGGTAAGCCATTGCACCTTCTAATAATTTTCTCTCCAATTTCTTTAAACTGGGGATGTCCATCGAAATTTCTTGCTTTTAATGCATGCTGTGTAAATATGGATAAACAATCCTCGTCTGATAGTTTATCCAAACGAAAAGCTTTGAGGGGATCCACAATAGATGAAACAATTTGAAGACGAGTGGTTACAATGATAGTGGTCCCTGCTCCAAACGGAGACCGTAAGATGGTCCAATCATTATAATTCTCGTTCCAAATGTCATCTAAAACAAGCAAGAATCTTTTCCCAGACAACTTCTTCAACTTAACTTGAAGTAAATCCAAGTTACTGTAATCACATGACTCAGAAGTGATGGACTGTAAAATTGCCTTTGTTGTAGCAATTGCATCAAAATTATCAGAAACGCATACCCAGGCCTTGAGATCAAAAGACTCGTTGATGGTGGCATCATTGTAAACAAGCTGAGCAAGAGTTGTTTTACCCATCCCTCCCATTCCCACGATGGAAAGGACTGAAACTCCATTGGAGTTATTACCTTTGAGCAACTCAATCATTTCTGTCTTCTCCTTCTGTCTACCAACATACTCCACAACTCCATCCAGTACGGAAGTTGGTTGCAGCCTGGGTTGCTTTCCCTTGGAGGTTGGAGCTTGAGACAAGATGTCACTCAACCCCAAACTACTTCTTCGAGTAGTCAAACTATTCAGTCTATCAGTGATCTCTTTCACCTTGGGAATCATGGAATTCTTAAACAGAAGAGAAGTAGGAGTGAAACTAGTACCACTAAAGCAGGTAGGAATGAGTTTCCGTACCTTGCTAGTGCTGGCTTGAGCTTGAGTCTTTTGGAGCTGGAGACGTAACTCTTCATAAGCAAACTCGTCCAAGATGTCATCCACATCGTAAGCCAAGTCCTGGAGATCCTCCAACCATTTCTTCACGCCCTCGTTCTTGATCTGCTTCTCCTCTGCATTGTCCAACACTGCTTGGATATCGGGCAACATGGACTGCCACTGCTTGAGCTGCGGGTGGAGTTGCTTATGATCAGCAACAAAGTTGAGCGCAGAGTCGAGCAACTTGCCCCCCAACAGCTCCAGAAACACAGACAGAGCAGCCTCTCCAATGACAGACATGGTGAAACTATGAGAAGGAAGCAGAAGAGAGAAATGAAGAAGCCAAATGGAAATTCAGGAACGGGAAGGAGATTGTGTATAATCAGTGAAAGTTGAAAAAAATCAGAGAAGGAGGCAGTGAGCTGATAGTCTGATAAATAAAATAGAGCACAAGTGGTTTTTGGGCAGTGAAACGAATAAAGAAGGCGGAAAAAGACAATGGCTGAGCCACCCAACCACCCACCCACCCACATTGTTTATGAATTTTGATGCTTTTCTCCATTATCCCAATTTCCAAGTAAATGAACGTTGAGTTCCATGGCAATGGCATCCAATGCCCATAATTGTACTTCAATTAACAGGCAATATAGCGAGCACATGTCAGTCTTTGTTTTTGGGAATGAAAACAAATTCATCCTTTTTTTTTTAAATTCCAAATTTTCATCTCATTTGGTATATGTGAATTTGTGAGTTCGAATGCAAATTTGAAAACAAATTTCTAATTCACTTGAATTAAAATATGTTCTAATTTGATTCAATAAAAAAAACCAAAAAAAAACAAAATTTTAATGATTAATTATTGATACATAGAATATTTTAATTCTTTTTAAAATATATACTGTTTTTTAATTTAATATTTTCTTTTATTTTTTGGGTAAATTTTTTTTAAAAATTTAAATGTATCTTTTAATGTTTAATTTAATTTAATATTATATAAATTACATTCTATATATATATATGATAAAGTAGAAAATGGGTTGGGTTTGGGCATTTTAATTTTGGAACCCAAGCCCGGCTCATTTTAAGCATGCTTAATTTGTTCTTTTTGTCTAAACTTATCTTTTAAGCTTCATTCTTTTTCTCTAAACTCTTTCATATTTTGAGCGCATCTTGAATAAGTCTATCTACAAAAGAAAAGCTTGTGGAAAGCACCTAATTAGCAATTAGAATTTGTCACACATAATATATTATATATAAATTTAAATTTAAAAAATAATATTTCATATATAAATTTTATATTTTTGAGAAATAATAATATTTCAAAAAAGATGGATAGATTTTTTTCTAATAATTAGAAGTTAATGAATAATAATGAAGATGTTAGTTTAAGAGTAGTGAAAATTTTTAATTTAATTTATAAAATGTTTAAATGATATAATTATCTCTATATTTAACAAAATAATAATTTTAGATTTTTCATGTTTTTATCAATTGAGTTTGTGTCACTCGACTTGAGGTACCAAACTTAATCAGACATTTTATCATAGTATAAATAATTATCTTGTAATTATATGTATTCAGACTAACTTAATTTTTAAATCTGTCATCGATCTTTATATTTTCTCTCTTAAAATTATATTTTTACATAATGTTTTTTATAATATATGATATGATCATAAATTAAACCCTTAATTATAGTTATTAAGCTTCCATTTTTCCACTAAAGTCAATAAATTAATTTTTGATTGGGAAAATTTTTTATATTAGTTAATTACGAGAAAACATTTTTATGTGAAAGTGTGTTTAACTAATTATATTATAGAAAAGTATATTTGATAATAGCCTCAATTTACAAGTTTATTGTGCTTAAATTTGATAAATTCTTTAATGGGATATCATTAATTTTGGGTTTATTATTTGATTTTTGATTAGGTGTAAAAGCAAACTTAGAAAGTAAAAAAGAGTTGGAAATGCAAGTTGTCGTAAAAGTTTTGAGTCATGTTCTATCTTCTTTTGTTTTTGGCAAATTACAATAACAGGGCAACGCCCGAACAACAAACACGACTAACGTGACTCGAACCCAAACCACATCTGGGACAGTGAATACCCTTGATCATCAGGCCATCATATAGGGTTCGAAAAAGAAAGAGAGTACTTTTAAATTTTGATTAGGATAATATTTTAATTTTCTAGTATTTTATCTTGTGATTTATTTTTAGATAACTCTTTAATATTAGATTAGATTAAAGAAATTACGTAGGATTAGGCATTTTGAGTTTTATATATATTCTAAAAGGGACAGCAGTTCAATTGCTTTCTTTTCTTCTATGTTTCTAAGCTTGCTTTTTCTTTCTCTTGCACAACATTGTGCCGCCACGTCCTCAATAACACATGAACCATTCTTAAAAACTAGTGAATACACTTTTTCAACCAGTTGACCAACACTTAACAAATTCTGATCAATGTCAGGTACAAAAAGCACATCTGAAATGACTTTGTTACCTATCCAGTGTTGATCACTACATTGCCCTTGCCTTTGGCTTCAATCAGATCACCATTGCCAATTCTGATTTTTGAGCAGCAGCTTCTGTCAAGGTCCTTGAACAAACTCTCATCAGCTGCCATGTGGTGTAAGCAGCCACTGTCCACAAGCCAATTGCATTTGACCTTGCTTTTGGTGGCAAAACATGAGGCTGTGAAAACATGCTCCTCTTGAGCTTGAAGATCTTCAGCAGCTTGGGCTTGAATTTGCTGCTGTGCTGGTGCTTTTCCCTTATTTTTACACACTTTCTCAACATGGCCAAACTGCTTACAACTCCTACATTGGATGTCTGGCCTAAACTAGCAATACTTCTCCAAATGTGTGGTCTTTTTGCAGTGGACGCATGGTGGAAACCTCCTCTTGCCTGAATCTCTCCTTGATTTATCCCTCTTATCAAGCCAAGGCTTCTTTCCTTTTTGGCTTGAACTGGAGCTCTCTTTGGCCTTTGCTTGGAAGGCTCCTTCAGGATGTTTTTCCTATCTGTTGGCCTTTCTCTGCTCCAATGCATAAAAGGAGTTCGCCAACTCAGACAAAGAGATGGTTGTCAAGTCCCTTGAGTCCTCAAGTGATGAGATTTTGGACTCAAATCTCTCAGGAAGTGTGGTGATAACCTTTTCAACAACCTTGTTATCACTGAAATCTTCACCAAGCAACCTTAAGCTATTGACAGTGGCCATGATCCTGTCTAAGTATTGCTTGATGCTTTCTGATTCTTTTATTTTCAAGTTCTCAAAATCTCTTCTCAAGTTAATCACTTGTTGCTGCCTTGTTTTATCTGACCCCATGAACTCCTCCTTCAGCCTTTCTCATGCTTTCTTAGGTGTGCTACAGGCCATGATTTGAGTGAAGATTACATCTGTCACTCTATTTTGTAGACAAATTTTCAGTCTTCTTTATTTCAATTTTCCCTCTACCCATCTTAAAATTTTCTTCTTTCCTTTACTTTTTCCCGGAAAATTTTTAAAAGAAAAGATAAACCCCAGATTTTTTTATTTATCCTTTCTTTTTTCTTAAATTTTGAAAAAAAACCAAAGGTTTTTATAACAACAAATAGATCAAAGAAAATAAGGCAAAAAAAATTAGGGGATTGTAAAAAGATTCTTTTTTTAAGAGAAAAAAAAATAAGTAAATAATGTTTATATATAACAAATGTTTTCTTAAATGGAAATGGAAAATGAAATGGAAAAAGAAAATATGTGACCAAAATTAGGGTGAAATTTGAAAGGGGACAGATTAGATACTATATCTAGTAATTATCCAACTATGGAAACTCTATTTATTATAGGTTTAGTTTTTTTTTCTTTCTATTTTTCATAATTTCTTTACTTTTTTACTCTGCTGTTTTTGGCATTACAACTCAAAATGGAATTTATTTTTTCTTTGGGTTCCTTTTTTTACATATAAAAAGTGGTTTTTTAATTATTTATATATTATTAATGTGTTTTTAACAATTATTTACTTGAAACGACTCAATTATTGATACATACATTGTTTTGATAAACAATTATTAATGCCAAGTTTTCTTAAATTCAACCTTTACACTACACAATTTAAAAAAAAATAACTTTTGTATAATCTTAACCATAATTATAATATATAAATTTTGCATATTAACCTAAATTTCTAATCAACCCATTTTTAATTAAAAATTAGTTTACTAAAGTATCTACACATATTTTAATAACTGAAACTCAGTAAGCCTTGATCATATTAGAAGGACATAAATATAAAAGCTATTAAATGTTAAAGGATTTGAAAGTAAGTTTAGCCAAAATTGTAAACTAACGTTTAATTGAGAATGAAAATAGAAAAAAATAGTTTATTCCAAAAAATAAATCAAACTTAAAAAGATTAAAAAACCGTAAATATAAAAAAATTATTTCATTGATGTGCAATTTTTCAATAAAAAATTGAAAATTTAATTTAAAAAAAAGGGTTGTGAAGATATTTATCAAAGATTTTGAAGGAAACAAATAATGATTTTAGTTTTAAATTATGTTGCAAAACTAATTATTGGTTCTACGTATTTCATATGCATTTTAAAACAATAATCATATTTTAATAATAAAAATTGAATTGAGCATTGAATTAAAAAGGGTAAATTATCAAAATAGTCACTTTTTTTTAGCTTAGGTTATATTTTAATTATTATATGTTTGAAATATTATGTTTTAGTCACTTACGTTACCATGTGGTAACATTTTAGTCATTGAGTTGTTAATTGCCGTTAACAGTATAATGTTAAGCTGACATGGCACATTAAATCATTATTTCAAACAAAAAAATTAAGTTAAATTACACAATTGGTTCCCATAATTTTTCGTTTTTTGTTTTGAGTAATTAAAATTTTTTTTATGTTCTTTTAATTTTCCTATCCCCTATCAAATAACCATCTCTAACAAGGTGGGATTCAAATGGAGAAAAAATAGGAACCATAGCTCGCATTAGATTAGTTGGTCTCATGAACAGTTCTCCTTCCAGGGTTTGAGAAAAAACAAAATACTCAAGAACCTGCAAGCATGAAGATACATGAAGACCTAAGAAAGAGTAAATAACAATAATATCCATAAGATACCTTATGAAAACCAAATACAAATTACTAACTCAATGCAAAAAGGCAGTAACTCTACAATCTAAAGGCAAGTAAACCAAATATAATCAACAAAATATTCAGCCATTTACCTTTTCCTGTGGACTCCGCAATCTTAATTGCTTCTCATTGTTAAAGAAAACTTTACATCTCTACAATGGAAAATGAAAATGTACCATCATTTTTTTTTTTTACATTTTACTAGTAATTAAAAGCAACGAAAGATTGAAAGAAGAGCAATAACCTCTAAAGATGAGCTTAGAGCTATAGTCAGGGAGGGATAGTTTATGAAACATGATTTTTCGAACCATCGATAGTAGATTAATCACTTTCCATTGACCATTTGGATGAATACAAAAAGGGTTTCTTGAAGAAAGAAAAACCCCAAATCGAACTTGAAGTTGAGTACCACCAGTAGACTTCACCTAAGCTTGAACCAATAGTGATTCTGGAGACCCATCTTACGAAAGGGTCGAAAAAGGAATCCTTTTTATTGTTGGGGTCGATGTTAATTTGAAGCGTCAGTAAGAGGCAAGGATGAGAATTGGTAGGTTAGGAGTCATTGTTGGATAGGGGAGAGATGGAGCATCGATAGAAAGGATGTCTCAAAGAGAGAAGGGAGAAGGGAGAAAAACAAAGAGATAATCAGAAGAGAATGAAAAAAAATCACAAAAAAAAAGCAAAAATGCAAAAAAAAAAAAAGAACAAACTAAATTACAGAATATATAAATGTTAAGGGTTAAATTTTATAAAATCAAGACTAAATTGACATAAGGTATAAATGTTGAGGGTTAATATTGTTATTATGCCAAATTTAAAAACTGTCAAATTATCTTCATGTTAGTGATTTAACGATTGGAGACAGAAAAACAAAAAAAAGAATAATTGGGAGAATAATAATATAGTTTACCCTTATATATATATATATATGTAAATACATATACATGTACGTATGCACATATGTGTGTATGTATGTAGTAGTTGATTATACGTATGATCTACGTACCTGTTTGCGTAGATCTTCATTCTCCATTATAGTCTTTTGTTCCTGAAAGTATACAAATATTAAACCAGAAATCATTTAGTATTAAATGTTAATTACAATTATTTGATTGCTAAACATATATGATTCCTTTATAAGAATACTCTTTCAAAAGTAAATATTTATACTCTGATGTGTATCTATAATTTTGTTTTTTAAGTTGAGGGTTTTAGAAGATCATATTTCCGTACTTATATACATAGTGGGTAAATTAAATATTGGATTGATATACAATGATCTTTTATGTCAAATGTTTGAATCTAGACTTGAATTAAGAATAAGAGTCAAATATCGATATATGTTAATATAGATGTGATGAATTTTTTAAAATCGAGAAAACAAATATTCAATTTTGTGTCAAACACGTGTATCAAATATAATTACTTTAAAAAAATTTGGATTAATATAGGAATATAAAATATACCTGTAATCGAGCTCTTTTAAGCTGCTCCATTAGAATTTGCTCCTACAACAATAAAACTTCAGATTCAACTTCTCACAATTAGGCTCCTAAGAAATTATTTTAAATTTGTGTTTGTAGGAGAGTTACTAAATTTACTAAAATTATGTTTGTTTGGAGTTAATATTGATTAAAATTAGAGATAAATTATGGAAATCAATCAAATTATAGGTCAACTTACTTTCATGCTTACAAAAAAATTTGTTAAAATTAGAAATAAAAAAAAACCCAGATTTTGATTATTAAAAATCATCTATAATATATATATATATAAAAGTATTATAGTATATTATATACCTGGTGCTGGACCATTGATAGACCTTGCCGGTGCTTGAAAAAATAATAACCCCAACCTCTGCATCACATAAAATGGACAATTCTTTAGCTTTCTTCAACAACCCATCTATTCAGATTTTCAATCTTTTTTATTTCAATTTTCCCTCTACCCATCTTAAAATTTTCTTCTTTCCTTTACTTTTTCCCGGAAAATTTTTAAAAGAAAAGATAATCCCCAGATTGATTTTATTTTCTTAAATTTTGAAAAAAAACCAAAGGTTTTTATAACAACAAACAGATCAAAGAAAATAAGGCAAAAAATTTAGGGGATTGTAAAAAGACTCTTATTTTAAGAGAAAAGAAAATAAGTAAGCAATGTTTATATATAACAAATGGTTTCTTAAATGGAAATGGAAAATGAAATGGAAAAAGAAAATATGTGACCAAAATTAGGGTGAAATCTTGAAAGGTGACAGATTAGATACTATATCTAGCAATTATCCAACTATGAAAACTCTATTTATTATAGGTTTAGTCTTAATTTCTCTACTTTCTTACTCTGCTGTTTTTGGCATTTCAACTCAAAATGGATTTTATTTTTGCTTTGGGTTTCTTTTTTTAAATAAAAAAAGTGGTTTTTTAATTATTTATATATTGTTAATGTGTTTTAACAATTATTGTTAGTGAATATTATTTTTTTTGTGAATTACAAGAGGGCAAAGTCTTAACAGCAACACGAATAACGCGACTCGAATTTAGGTCACACCAGAGACAGTGAACACCCTGACTATCAGGTCAATACAAGAGATTCAGTGAATATTGATTTTGATGACATAAAAAAATTATTTTTAACTCATGAGATTTGTAATTTTTTTTTACTTAAGAAGGCCATTGGATTTAAATTAAGTATTTCATGAGGACATATAACACATTTTTTTTTAAAAAAATTCATGGCTAAAAAAAAAACCTCTTTACTCTTATTGTATTCAAACGAGCCATTAATTGCTTCAGTCGTACCGGTCGATGCTGCCGTTCTAGTGTTATAACGCAACAAGCAACACCCTTTTTCATACTATTGAAAATTTTGGTCTGTACTATTCGCATTGGCCGGAACATAGTACACCATGAATAATGTTAAAATATAAAACTTTTAACTATGTGGCATACTTTTTTTTTTGAAAGAAACTACGTGGCATACTTGTTTGCAAAGAAATGGGTTAAAACATGTTGAGTTAGTATTGTGGGTGCCTATAATGTTTGATGCTTTGTTTTCTTTGAATATTTTACTTTGAAGCTTTTGATCTGTACTGATTTTTTAGTGTAACTATTGAGATATATATGGCTATCTGAATTTTTATGATTTACTATGCATTAAGTGGATGTTTTATTAATAAATTTATGTTTTGGATTGAGAAAAAAAATTAAAAAATTCAAAACACAAAAATGAAAGTAGAGAAAGTGAACACAATGATATACGTGGTTCAGGAATATTCCCTACATTCACGGGCAAAACCAAAATAATAAAATAACTATCCACAAACTTGGAGCAATTTTCTAAATGAACATCAGCTATACACTTTCTGCGTAAGCGAATTGAGAAATACTTGACAATAATAAATAACTAGTGACCAACAATCTCAAAATTTCAAAAACAATACTTTATTTAAAACATCCTAGCCTCTTATCAATCATCAATGGAGACCTAAGACAGATTCATGATTTGTGTAGATAGAAATAGATGATACTAAAAGCATTAGAAACCATACTTACCACGTTGTGCCGTTGTTGTGCCCATAAGCTGTTATTGCCCTCTTTGGATGCCCACCATTCAGGGTTTATCACCCAAAGGTACGTACACCTCCCCAGTGGTACCATTTGGCCTTTTATCTGCTACCAATGGTTCCCAAAGCTGAATGAAAGTACAAGGCTAAATAAATAAACATATTTGGCTCCTCAACTACAACTATATACCAAGCACCAAAATATGATCCAACACAGGAAAGGAATGTCAGAAGAACAAATTCTCCATATAACCTATACTTACCCTATCATAAACATTGATAACATCACAGTTGAAACCTTTCAAAGCAGGGAAAATTCATATAAAGATTGGTAGAAAATTTGCCAATCTACCGTACCGGAAAGCTGAGAAGCAACATTAAAAGAGAGCTGCAATGAAACTAGTTCCAAACTGCTGCAGTATATATATCATTTGATTCACTTAACTCATACCTCAAAGTCAAAAGCAAGAGTCGAGATATAGTGAGTCACTTAGTCACTGCTATTTTTGGCTAGAAAATGAAATCATATAAAGTATTTTTGTAAAGTCACTTAGACAGTGAGTTTGATTATGTCGCTCAATCCACATGATCAAAGAAGCAATTCCTCATCAAGTGAATCGATGCAGCCTTTGAATGGATTCATGGTCTGAGAAATTCGGAAAACTAAGATGGACATCTTTGAGATTGGACAGAATAATATTTTGGGAACTCTGTTGTCTTACATGTGTTAAATTGAGCTCTCTAATGCCATGTTGTAACGTGTACTGTATCCCTCCATTAATCCTGGAAGGATCAAACGATCACGTAAAAGACTTGTTCTTCTGAAAAACCATTGGTTAATAGTACTAAGAAATGTCAAATATTTTTAACTAAAATCCCATTCTCATATACCAAAATAGCTTAGAAATTAGAAGATGCAAATGAAAACAGAACATTCAATTTGCTGAATAAATGTTGCAGAGAATTGACTAACCACTTTACTAAATCAAATAAGCTAAAGCGGATGAGTTGAAGTTCACTATTTTTCGCCAATTTAGCCTTCAATGCTTGCAAAAATTGAATACAAAATATATAAGAATGATTTATGTTATCATGTTGTTCATGAGGACAATCAGATATAAAAAAAAAAAAGCTATGAAATTTATAAATGTTTAAAATGCGTTTCACACCTGTGGTTTGAGTGTGGAGAAATCGATACCAGATTTTGCTGCTTAAATTTCAATCTAAATCCCTCGGGATGACTTTTTTATCATTAATTTCCACTAAAGGTATGTGGGAATTCTTGGACCACTCTCGTCCTTTACCCCTACTGCACCCTTCTTCTAGCAACGGGCAACGCGCAATACGTAGATGCTGAAGCGAGAGAAGCATATCTTTTTCTGGAAGAGAGGCGAGCTTAGGACAATCATAGATGCCCAATTGTTGAAGAGAGGTGAGGTGTTGTAAGCCCTTGGAGCACATGAATTCCAAATTTTCAAATCTACGGATGATGATATAGGTGAGGGAAGGTGGCAGCATCATTCTTATTGCTTCTTCTGGAAATGACACCACACCTGAGCATCCTTCACCTTTGATTTTGAGTTCTTGAAGAGAGGTGAGTCTGTTGAATCCCCATTCAACAAGTGATGTATAAATTTTGGGTGCGTTTGAGATTGTAAGTGATGTGAGGTTGGTAGGAAAACCCTCTTCTGGAAAGGATATGTCAGCCGAACACTCCCGCAGCTCTAAATCTCGAAGGGAGGTGAAGTTGTTGATGCACTTGGGAAGGGATCCAAAATATTCACAATTGGCAATCATGAGTTCTCTGAGATTTGTGGTGGGCAACCCACTTTCTTCAAATGAAACCAGATTTGGACACTCAATAAATCGAATCTCCTGAAGATGCTGAGCTTGTCTAATCCCCGCGGTAATGATTTAATTTTGTGAGCACCCACAATACAAATGCTTTCGAGATCAGTGGTTTCAAGGAAGTCTTGGGCTATGCATTCCAACACCGGACAATTCCCAATATGAAGCTGTTTAAGCATTAAGGGTAACTTGGCATTTAAAAATAAGCTACTTAGCTTTGAACAATTGCTAATCTTCAGATGTTGAAGCCGATTGCATATATCGCCCCTTGATGATAACCGTATTAGAGATGGACAGCCAAATATATCTAAGCTCTCAAGAAGACAAGTGTTGCTACTCATACTCTTATTATTATTTTCTGTTTCATCAACCAAATATTGCAAATTATGGCACTCCCAAATCCACAGCTCTTTTAAAGCAGAAGGAAAGTTACTCTCTGCAAAACAAACCAAGCCTGGACAGTTTTGAAGTTGTATTCTCGTAATGAATGGGAAAGCATGTAAGACTTTTGGTAGTCTATTAAGCCTTTCACAATTATCTATTACCAGAGATTCAACACCTGGAATCTTGTCAAGTTGCAATATCTCCTCCTCTGTTTCCAAAGAGACCAATTGCGGACAATTCCTAATCCTGATGAAACGATGCCCAACTATGCTTAACCCATTTTGCGATAAAGATCCCAACTCCTTCGAATCAGAGATGTTGAATGTTTCAAAGTTTGCAAATCTCAACATTATCCTCTCTGCTGAAATATTAAACTTTGAAATATTTGAAAGAGACACATCTTTCAAAGAGGTAACCTTCTGTACAGACAAAGAACCTTCATCCACCAATTCCTCGCACCCTTCAACCCTTAATTCACACAGCAAGGGAAAACTTGAAATTGAAACTACCAGTCTCTTACACTCATAGATTTCAAGTTTCTGCAAGGATTGAAGGATGGTTGGCAACCTTCCCAGCAATAGAGGACATTCATTGATTGAAAGAAAACGAAGGCTGGGGAATTTCGATACTTGCTCATCATCTTCACATAGGTCCCACTCCTCCCAATTCAGCATATTGCCAAAACGCAGAGACTCTAATGATGTAAAAGCATTTGATTGATTTTCTCCAAACAACTCAGCACCAATCTTGTGTACTTGATCCAAACCACTAATTGAAAGATCTTTTAACAACAACAACCTTCCAATCGATGGTAGAGATTTGCAATTTTTACAATTGTGAAGCCCCAATGACAACATATTCTTGAAGGAAGAATCTGCAATCCAAGTAGAGAATTTTGTACCGCCATAATTCAGAATGACGAGTTGCTCAAGCTTTTTCGAAGGATGAAGAGAGTCTAACACCCGTTCTTCAACTTCCTTTTTTCCTTGTATCTTTCTTAAAGTCCCAACTCCATTCCAATACGAATCGATCAATCCTCTGCTTCTCATTTAACCTGGCTTCCACTGCATCATCACCATTAACATTCTCCAACCCAGAAAGAAAAAAAGCACCTTTGAGGTTTGACAAATATTTCAATTCTCTGATACAATGTCCATCACCTTCCCCTAAGATAAAATTTGATAGCCTTTGAAGATTGGTTAGCTTACCAATTCCGAAAGGCATCCTTTCTATTAAGTTTGCACCTCTGATATCCAGATATTGCAAGTTAACAAGCTTTTCCATCTTCGAGGGTAGCTTTTGAAGCTTGGAACACTTCTTTAATAATGAAGTTTCCAAATGGTAGAGAGTGCACAAAGAATCTGGTAAGCATCTGATACGGGTGTAAGAAAAATTCAAGTAGCGAAGATGTTTTAAATTTTCAAAAACATCAGGCAACTCAGTGATTTTATACCTACTCAAAGAAAGCACCCTTAAGTAGCCAAGTCTCGGTAACAAATCAACCAAAACAACATTAGTTAAAAAAGGCCCCCATAAACCACCAGAAAACATTAAGGGTAAAAACGCACGTAATGATTTCGCTTGAGTAAAAGCTTCAAACTTCTTCACTGTGTCATATGTACTGACAATATAAGAAGAATGTCGAGTGCGATTTGAGAACTTCTGTTGCCTATCACCCTTTAATTTTGAGCATATTTCTTTTGCAACTACTTGAGCTAAATCATTGATAAGGTCATGCATTACAAATCGGGACTCATCTTTACTGGATATCTGAAAAAATGACCTCGACACTAGATCTTGAAAATATTGATTTCCAGTATCTTTAACTTGAGGCATAGCTTTTTGTTGCAAGAGACCTTCTGCTCCCCATAACAAGATAATTTCTTCTTCTTCAAATTCATAATCTTTAGGAAGTATGGAGCAATATGCAAAACATCGTTTCAAGTATGACGGAAGATGATGGTAGCTTAATAGCGAAGCTGGAATTATGCCACACTGCTTTTCTGGTAAGTTCCATATCTCACTCTCATATATTCTTTCCCATTCTCGATGATATTTAACTGTGCGTAGCAACCATCCAATAGCTTTTGCAGCCAAAGGCAAGCCATTGCACCTTCTAATAATTTTCTCTCCAATTTCTTTGAAGTGGGGATGTCCATCGAAATTTATTGCTTTTAGTGCATGCTGTGTAAATATGGATAAACAATCATCATCTGATATCCAAATGAAAAGCTTTGAGCGGATCCACAATAGATGTGTTGAATTTAGTTCCCATGCAAGACATGCAAAGGTGGCCATGCAAGGAGAAGTGGCAGCAAGCAGTCGAGCTATGAAGTGCAGAAACTGGAGCTTGAAATTGCCTAACTACTTGTTATGCTTTGATTGTATTTTTAATTATTATTTTGTAATCTAGTTCATGTTGAACTAAGTTGGTAAACCTTATGATGTTTTTTTTTGTTGATTGATTGACTGAAAAATTAGCAAAGAAACTTAAGCAAGCTGATTAACAATTTCCAATGTAAATTTAGTGGTGTTAGGTATGTCATTAGGTAAAGACTTGTTCATTTTGTTGTTGTTATCTATTATATGTAATGGCATTATGCCTTCTGGATTTGTTAATGAAAATATCAGCTCTTTTCATTCAAAATACTCTCTCTCATTTTCTTTTGTTTTCCATTCGCATGTGTTTCTGTTCTTGCTTCTGAGTTTGTTTCTTCAACAAGGCTCGAGGCTTGCTATACAAGCAAGATTGAAAATAGTCTGTTGTTGTCTCTTTGCACCAACAATTGGTATCTAGAGCTTCATTCTTAGTGGACCTGTTTTATCAAACTAAGAAAGCTGAATGTCTTCCTCAAGTTTTTCACCAGCAGCCCCACCAGTCTTCAATGGAGAAGGCTTCCACATATGGCTGGTCAAGATGAAGACTTACCTACAGGCTTTTGATCTGTGGGAAGTTGTCAACACAGATGTTGAGCCAGCACCACTGAGGGCCAATCCCACAGTAGCTCAGATTAGGCAACATGCTGATGAGAGGACCAAAAGGCACAAAGCCATGTCCTGCATTCAGAATTGTGTGTCAGATGTCATCTTCACCAGAATTATGGCCTGTGAGACTCCAAAACAGGCATGAGATAAGCTTAAGGAGGAGTTTCAAGGCACTGAGAGAACAAGGCAACAGCAGCTATTGAATTTGAGAAGGGATTTTGAGAACTTGAAGATGAAGGAAGAAGAAACAGTGAAGTAGTATGCAGATAGAATCATGGCAGTGGTTAACAGTATAAGGCTCCTTGGTGAGCACTTTGATGGGGCAAGGATAGTAGAGAAAGTTCTCTCCACTTTGCCTGAGAGATATGAGGCCAAGATATCCTCTCTTGAGGACTCAAGAGACCTTGCTACCATCTCTTTGACTGAGCTAATCAACACTTTCTATGCTCAGGAACAAAGGAGAGCTAGCAGAGCTGAAGACCACCAGGAAGGTGCATTCAATGCCAAGGCCAGAGAAGCCTCGAGCATCAATGCTCCAAGAGGTAAAAAGCCTTGGAAAAGTAGGCCTAAGCCTGATACTGCAAGGAGCAATGACCAGCCCTGCAGACATTGCAAGAGGCCAGGTCATCCAGAAGACAGATACTGGTTCAGGCCAGATGCAGTATGCCAACACTGCAAGAAGAAAGGCCATGTTGAAAGGGTTTGCAAAAATAGAACCAAGTCAAGGCAGAGTCAATTTCAACAACCAAAGGTTGAAGCTCGAGTAGCTGAGGACAGTAGTGATCAAGAAGAGCAGGTCTTTGCTGTTTCTTGCTTAGCTGCTGAGAAGAGATGCTCAAAAGGCTGGTTATTGGACAGTGGTTGCACTAACCACATGTCACCAGATGCCTCCTTATTTAAAACCTTGGATAGAAGTTGCAAAACCAAGGTCAAGGTTGGAAATAGTCAGTTCATAAGGGCTGAAGGAAGAGGAGAGGTGCTGATATGTACCCCCACAGGCAACAAGATCATTCCAAATGTGCTGTTAGTGCCAGAAATCGACAGAAACCTTCTCAGCATAGCTCAATTGCTCGACAAAGGCTATTCTGTTGTGTTCAAGAACAAACAGTGCCACATTGCTGATCCAAGTGGATCAAGCCTTATGACAGTCACAATGACTGACAAATACTTTGAGGTACACTGGCCAAATGACTCAAAGTCTGCATATACAGCCTCTGTTGATGATTCCAAGCTTTGGCATCAAAGGCTTGGGCATGCCAACTTCAGATCATTGGCTCGAATGGCCAAAGAAGGCTTGGCAGAGAACTTTACTAGCTCAGTGGAGCATGATGATGTGTGTGAAGTTTGCCAGATGGGGAAACAGGCAAGACTGCCATTTCCTACAAATTCAGCTTGGAGAGCTACTGAAAAACTGCAACTGGTGCACTCTGATGTATGTGGCTCGATGAGGACTGAATCACTCAGCAAAAATAGGTATTTCATCCTCTTCATTGATGATTTTACAAGGTTCTTCTTAAAACACAAGTCTGAGGTAGCTCAAGTGTTTGTGAAGTTTAAAACTGCTGTAGAGACAGAAACAGGTTGCAAGCTGAAATCGATAAGGTCAGACAATGGCACTGAGTACACTTCAGCTCAGTTTCAAGCCATTTGCAATGATGCTGGTATCAAACACCAGCTTACAAATGTCTACACACCTCAGCAGAATGGGGTATCAGAAAGAAAGAACAGAAGCTTGATGGATATGGCCAGGTGCCTGCTGTTTGAGAAGAAACTGCCCAAGACCTTGTGGGCTGAGGCAGTAAACACTGCTGTCTACCTTCAAAATAGGCTTCTTACCAAAGATCTTGCATCCAAAACACCTTTCGAGGCTTGGTCTGGTTTCAAGCCTTCCTTGGCACATCTGAAGGTGTTTGGTTGCCTGTGTTATGCACAAATACCAGCAGCAAAGAGAGACAAGCTCTCTGAAAGGGCTCAACCAGGTGTTCTAGTAGGCTATAGCTCAGTTAAGAAGGGCTACAGGGTGCTGGATCCTTTGACAAACATAGTTCAAGTAAGCAGAGATGTCATCTTCGATGAGAAGGCTTGCTGGAATTGGGAAAAGAATGAACCCGAAGCTGCTTCAGAAGACCTGGTGCCTAATCAAGCTGAACTTGAGCAGCTAGGACTTGAAATGGATGTTGATGATGTACCTGTGAGAGGCACAAGGCCCCTAGATGATATTTATGAAAGGGCACAGGTTGCAATAGCAGAACCTAGCAGTTTTGAAGAGGCTGAGGCAGATGAAGGCTGGAAACAAGCTATGGTCGATGAAATCAACATGATTGAGAAGAACCAGACATGGGAGCTAGTTGATAAACCTACTGGAAAGAAGACCATTGGAGTAAAATGGGTCTATCGAGCAAAACAGAATGCAGATGGCAGTCTGAACAAGCTAAAAGCCAGGCTTGTTGTCAAAGGTTTTAGCCAAAGGTATGGTCTGGACTATCTGGAGACATTTGCACCAGTAGCTAGGCTTGACACAGTTAGAATGATAGTTGCCTTGGCTGCTCAACATCAGTGGACCATTCATCAGCTTGATGTTAAGTCTGCATTTCTCAATGGTTTCCTGGAAGAAGAGATCTACATCGAACAGCCTCAAGGATTTGTGGTCACTGGCAAAGAACACAAGGTGTACAGACTGAAAAAGGCTTTGTATGGCCTGAAACAGGCTCCTCGAGCCTGGTATGCTCGAATTGATTCTTACTTGCTCAGTTTGGAATTCGAGAGAAGTCTCAGTGAACCAACACTGTATGTGAAGAAGAACCAAGCTGAAACTCAGCTTATCCTGTCACTCTATGTTGATGATTTATTGGTGACTGGAGGAGATAGAAGAATGCTGGAAGATTTCAAAAGAAAAATGATGGAAATGTTTGAAATGTCTGATTTAGGCAGAATGAACTACTTCCTTGGAATGGAAGTGAAGCAAACAGCAAAGGGAATCTTTCTTAGTCAGAGTTCTTTTACTATGAAGATCCTGGATAAGTTCTCTATGAAGAACTGCAAGCCAACAAGCACACCAATGGTTGTTGGAGTGAAGCTTTCGGGGCAAGGGAGTGGTGAACCAATTTGCGAGACTATGTACAAAAGTCTCATTGGTAGTCTATTGTATTTGACTGCAACAAGACCCGATATCATGTTTGCTGTTAGTGTGCTATCCAGATACATGAATTGCTGCAATGATCAGCACTTTAAAGCAGCTAAAAGAGTGCTTAGATACATCAAAGGCACCATTGATCATGGTGTATTGTTCAAAAGGGCTGAAAACATGAAGCTGATAGGCTATGTTGATAGTGACTGGGTTGGATCTTGTGATGACATGAGAAGCACATCTGGATATGCCTTTAGTCTTGGCTCAGGCATGTTTTGCTGGAGTTCTAAAAAGCAAAGTCTGGTAACACAGTCAACAGCAGAAGCTGAATATGTCGCTGCTGCATCTGCTGTAAATCAAGCCATATGGCTTAGAAAAATCCTAGCTGATTTAAATCAAAATCAAGGAAAGGCAACAGAGATTTACTGTGACAACAAATCTGCTGTTGCAATTGGAAAGAATCCTATCTTTCATGGTAGAACAAAGCACTTCAACATCAAGCTACATGTCATAAGGGAGATGGAGCAAGCTCATGAAATCGAGCTGGTTCATTGCAATTCAGAAGAGCAAATTGCTGATATCTTTACAAAGGCACTAAATGTGTCTAAATTTGTTAAATTAAGAAGGCAATTAGGTGTCACTAGCATGGAAACTAAGGAGGAGTGTTGAATTTAGTTCCCATGCAAGACATGCAAAGGTGGCCATGCAAGGAGAAGTGGCAGCAAGCAGTCGAGCTATGAAGTGCAGAAACTGGAGCTTGAAATTGCCTAACTACTTGTTATGTTTTGATTGTATTTTTAATTATTATTTTGTAATCTAGTTCATGTTGAACTAAGTTGGTAAACCTTATGATGTTTTTTTTGTTAATTGATTGACTGAAAAATTAGCAAAGAAACTTAAGCAAGCTGATTAACAATTTCCAATGTAAATTTAGTGGTGTTAGGTATGTCATTAGGTAAAGACTTGTTCATTTTGTTGTTGTTATCTATTATATGTAATGGCATTATGCCTTCTGGATTTGTTAATGAAAATATCAGCTCTTTTCATTCAAAATACTCTCTCTCAATTTTTTTGTTTTCCATTCGCATGTGTTTCTGTTCTTGCTTCTGAGTTTGTTTCTTCAGCAAGGCTCGAGGCTTGCTATACAAGCAAGATTGAAAACAGTCTGTTGTTGTCTCTTTGCACCAACAAGATGAAACAATTTGAAGATGAGTGGTTACAATGATAGTGGTCCCTGCTCCAAATGGAGACCGTAAGATGGTCCAATCATTATAATTCTCATTCCAAATGTCATCTAAAACAAGCAAGAATCTTTTCCTAGACAACTTCTCCTTCAACTTAACTTGAAGTAAATCCAAGTTACTGTAATCACATGACTCAGAAGTGATGGACTGTAAAATTGCCTTTGTTATAGCAATTGCATCAAAATTATCAGAAACACATACCCATGCCTTGAGATCAAAAGACTTGTTGATGGTGGCGTCATTGTAAACAAGCTGAGCAAGAGTTGTTTTACCCATCCCTCCCATGCCCACGATGGAAAGGACTGAAACTCCATTGGAGGTATCGCCTTTGAGCAACTCAGTCATTTCTGTCTTCTCCTTGTGTCTACCGACATACTCCACAGCTCCATCCACCACGGAAGTTGGTTGCAGCCTAGGTTGCTTTCCCTTGGAGGTTGGAGCTTGAGACAAGATGTCACTCAACCCCAAACTTCTTCTTCTAGTGGTCAAACTATTCAGTCTATCAGTGATCTCTTTCACCTTTGGAATCATGGAATTCTTAAACAGGAAAGAAGTGGGAGTGAAATCACTACTGGTACAGCAGGTAGGAATGAGTTTCCGTACCTTGCTAGTGCTGGCTTGAGATTGAGGTTTTTGGAGCTTGAGACGTAACTCTTCATAAGCGAACTCGTCCAAGATGTTATCCACATCGTAAGCCAAGTCCTGGAGGTCGTCCAACCATTTCTTCACACCCTCGTTCTTGATCTGCTTCTCCTCAGCATCGGTTAACACTGCTTGGATATCAGGCAATATGGACTGCCACTGCTTGAGCTGGTGGCGGAGTTGCTTATGATCAGCAACAAAGTTGAGTGCAGAGTTGAGCAACTTGCCCCCCAACAGCTCCAAAAACACAGACAGAGCAGCCTCTCCAATGACAGACATGATGAAATAATGATAAAGAAGGTGAATAGAGGATTGAAGAAGCCAAAAAAAGGAAATTCAGGGAAGAAAGAAGAAAGAAATGGAGATGGATTCTGTATAATTAGTGAAAGTTGAAGAAGTTAGCTCAATAATTTTTTTGAGCATCTAATAATTCAGACAACGAGGCAATAAGGTGGAAGTCAACGAATTCTGATAAATAAAATAGAAAATGGCTGAGGCATCCACCGACAGTGTTTATAATATGAAGAAATGGAGATGGAGAATTTGTATAATTAGTGAAAGTTGAAGAAGTTGGCACATGATTTTTTTAGCATCTAATAATTCAGACAATATCTTGATCAATTGACACTAATATAGCAAATATAAACCTGTGGTAAAAAGCAATGACAACTATAAAAAATAGGAAAGAAAATGAATTATTTGGTACTTAAAAAATTGATTAAAAAATATATGGATTTTTTTTGTATTTTTCTTTTTAATTAAAAGGGTTAGGTATATTGCACTCCCAAACATATACGTAGGTTTGAACATTAGAAATGATATTTTTAAAAGGGAAAGTTGTGAACTAATGTATTGTTGAACATTAGAAATAATACTTCTTTTTAATCTTCTGGATTTCACAAATGTTTGTTCTTCGAAATCGTGCCCAAGAAAACCTGCATATCTTGAAAAACAATGAAAAAAATAGAATTAAAAGTTTTGATCTGGAAAAAAAATAAAATAAAAACAGAATTAAAAGTTTAAATTGAGATAGCGAAAATTTAAAAATATAGTTGAGGAAAAAGATTTCTTATGGACAGATTCTAGGCTCCAGTTGTCTCGATCCACCTAGGTTCAATTCTCGGTTTTTAGGTGACCCTTCTCAAACAGAATAAGTCAGTTATAATGGAAGAGGACACCTACGACCACCAGCTCCAAAATTTTAGACTTAAGATTTGGCGGAACCTGACTTTAGCCAACAATCGCTTCTGTGGGACTATCTTATACCACGCCATTTTGTCTCTTGGGCTCGCCAACCTCTGACGCAGTAAGCTAACGAATTGACTGTGCAAACTTCCCAAAACGTACTGGGAAACCTAGTCTATTACTAATTAAATTCTAAAAGATAAATAAAAGATAAATAAAGATAAATGCTAAAATTGAATCTAAATAATAATCCTTAATAATTATCCTAATATAATTGGAATTTAAATAGAGTCTTTGTTATAAACTCTTTTCTTTGCACTTTTGCCCCCAAAATCTTCCACACTTTGTATTTTCGGCACCACTTCTCTCCTACTTCGCATGCTGGCCCAATTTATCTTTAAATTCATGTTTTTGCCCCCAAATTTCCTTTTGTATTCAATTTAGTCCCTATAAGATAAAGAACCATAAATAGCTCAAATTATTAGGATCATACTCCAAATAAATATGTAATTAATACATAAAAATATGTCATTCTAGAGTATTATCATGAACCCCAAACGTTAACTATAAAACAGATATGATAATACAAATTAAAAAAGGTAACAAAGATAAAGAAATCATAGTTAATATTAAAATGTACAAAACAAATTTAAATAAAGCTTTGATTACAATGACAAAATTGAGGTATTATTGTTTCTAACAACATAGGTTCAAATATCATTATTTGTAATTTTTTATTGATTTTATTAAAAATAAGAAAAAGACAAAATACCTTTATAATAATATAACTTATTTAAAACATACAAGATTATTTTCATAATTTCCCTAACTGAGTTAGTATCACTTAACTCGTGACACCGAACCCAATCAGGATTATAGAAGAATAATAAATATAAAAAAAATTAGAATAAAATTAAGACTACATTATGCATATATGCCATTTTTTTTGGTTAATTGGCCAAATAGGCCATTTTTTTCAATATTTAGGGAAATAAGCCAATTTTGGAGAGAGTGTGTGAAAGCGTATCCAATTGGACGAGCTTTTGCTAACATGTCAAGAAACCGCGTGAAGCTGGAAGCGTTTTCTGAAAATACCAAAGAAAATGCGTTCTGTTAGGCGTGTTTTCCTTGACATGTCAACAAAAACTCATCCAGTTGGACGTGCTTTCATAACAACTGTGCCTGAGCTTTTCTGCCAACTGTGCAAAAAGTGTGCTCAGTTGGGCTCTTTTCATACTCTCTCTCCAAAATCGGCCTATTTCACTAAATCTTCAAAAAAAAAAAGGACCTATTTGGCCAATTAAAGAAAAATAACAACATATATGGCTAATATAGCTTGAAATTAGATCTTATAAAATATTTTAATTTAGTATTTGTAAATAAAATATTATTGGAATTCATTTTTTATATAATTTGAAATGGTACCCATGACCCCCAACCCTTAAATTGAAAGAAAATATGCGTGCCAACAACTTTTTTGTAACGCCCCAATTTTCAGGAATTCTGTGAATGTTGGCATAGGTTTAATTATGTTTGTAGGCCTCTAGAAGGCCCAAGCTTAAGATAGAACCCGGTAATTTTAGTTAATTTTTGTTCCATAAGAAAAATGGAGTGAAATTATGAAATAGGACCTATGTGAAAATGTTTGAAAATGCTATAGGCTAATTTGTAGTGGCCAAATAAATAGTAGTGCAAAATAGGAGGATTTGCATGTCAAATTCCCCACTTTTAATGTAGTGGCCGGCCAAGGTGATGGATAGTTGATAATGTATGCATTTTAGCATTTTAATAGTTAATGGATGATGGGCATTAGCATTTTAATAGTTAATGGATGATGGGCATGGTAAGCATTATGGGCATATTTTTATTGGAATTATGGCATGAGTATAGCACAAATATTAGTATATCATTTATGTGTCATAAAATGTTGAGTGATAAGAATAACAAAAGGAAGTAAAAGAAGGTTTTTGTTCATTCTTTGTTCTTCATAGCCGAATTTGAGAGAGAGCAAATAGGGGAGGAAACCCTTGAATATTTGGTCACTAGAAGGGGGAAAAATTGAAGGTAAGTTCTTGGTACTTTGCTTCTATCTTGATGTTCATGAGTTCTTCTTGATTCTACCCTAACTCATGAAGCATATTTTGGTTTTTGGTTGTTGTTTCATGTTCTTTTGATGAAAAATGGAAGATAGGTGAAGTTGAGCCAAACAAATGATCATGCATGTGCCTTTGATGCTAAAGGGAAAAATCGGCTAACATGTTGTGCTTTAAAATGATGAAATGGAGATTATGCTTAAGTAAAAATCATAGATATGTGATGATTGATTGGTGATATACATGTTTAAATAACATGCATGCAAGATAGGTGTATGAAAGAGTGATTTGGTAATAAATCTGCTTGGGACAGCAGCAGTAATGTGACTTTGGAAAATCACCATAAATTGTGGGAGATGAATTAGAAGCTGAATAAATTATGTAATTAAAACTTAATGAGTCTAGTTTCAAATGAAATAAACTAGAACATATTTTGAATTCTGTACATTGAGAAATTTGATTTGTAATGAAGAGTGGTCAGATTAGTCAAACAGTGAAACATGGGAAACTTTAAGAAAAATCTGGTATTGATTGGCCATACCAAAAATTTTGAAAATTTTATGGATAGAAGATACATGAGTCTATTTTCAGGGAAAATTAACGGAACTTGATTTGGAGTTTCGTAGCTCCAGTTTTAAATGATTTAGTGACTGTTGCTTAGGAAGACAGCTTGCAGTGAAATTATTATTATGTGATAAACATTGACAAAAATTTGTTAATGAGTTGCTTATTGATTTCTTATAAGCTTACTATGATCTGTAGGTGTGGTTGGCCGAATATTGTAAGGGGTTATTACGTAGTTTGTATTTGAATAGTTAGATTAACGTGTTAGTAATCCAATTGTAGGCGGTTCGTGTGTGGATCTCGTCAGCATATCGTCGCAAACAGGTGTGTAACTAACACCCTCTTTCTTAGTCTAGATCGGAAAAAGTCGAAAAGCCAAAATGCCGAAAACCGGTATTTTGTAGATTTGCGAGTGTGCGAATGCTCGTGAGGTAAATCGATTAATGTTTTTGGTAAGCTGCAATGTTTGGACTGCAAAGTGCATAATTCTGTGCCCTTGATATTTTTGGGCTTAATGGGCCAAAATTGGAATGATGGGCCAACGGGCCCAATTCGGTAAGAACCCTCGGTAGTGATTCTGTTAGTACGTGAAAGGTAGGAATATGCATGAGAAACCCTAAAATAGATAAATTAATGAAATACCTTTAAAAGTGGAAAATTTATAGCTTTACCCCTAGGAGATAAATTATCGAAATACCCCTAGGGTTAAATTGACCTAAATGCATGTTTGACTGTTGTTATTTACTGCATGCCATGTTGTTATTATCTGATGCATGGGACTGGGATATTGACGGAGGAAGTACTGAAAGTGGCTTGTCCACATACTGGAGGCTTTGCCTCAATTTACTGTGAACTAAGCAGCAAGGCTACAACTGTGGAGTGTTGGGCTGGGTGGGTTGAGCTATTCCCCGCATGGAGTGTATGGCTGGTACGGGTGGAGTGTAGTGGTTGGTGGGTTGAGTAGTCTCCCCAAATGGGCTTGCATATGTTTACTGATGTTGCATGTATTTTGAAATGGGCCTATGGGCCATACTGTTATCTGAATAAGAGGCTAAGGCCCAGTTTATTGTAATCTAAAAAGGGCTCTGGCCCAGTACCACTGTTACCTGAATGGGCTTAGGCCCAATGGGCTTGAGCTGACTTGGGCTTTGAATGGGTTTTCCTTACACACTGAGTTTCCCCAAACTCACCCTTTCTTTAACCTTGCGGCGAGCCTTGATGTGGGTGATTTGGAGCTGGAGGGGATTTAGAGTGGCCATGGTGAACACTTTTGGGTTTGAAAAAGAGACTGGTTTTCTTAAGTTATTTTTAATTACTATTTAATTTTTGGGTTGTAATAAGGCCATTTTAACTTTTTTTCTTCTTTGATTTTCTGGGATTATATTATTTTAAACAACTTTAAATTGATGGATAATAATTCAAATGGGCTAGACTTAGGGCACGATTTCAAAATGATACTTGTTTTTTTTTAAAATAACACGATGTCACGAATATTCAATTTACCAAAGATAACCACTCGAAGAAATTTTAACTTGTTATAACCAAGTGTGGTAATGGATGTGGACATGTCTAGGATTGGATCCAATCGGAGAGCTTGGTACTTAAGCAGCCTTCATGGCTCACCTTCTCTTTTCCGGTTTCCTACCTGGTGCCCAACTTCCATTCACTTGGTTAGTTTGACAAAAGTCGGCTTTTAAAACACTGAAAAGGGAACACAGGTTTTTGACTTCAATGTGGCACATCGGATTCGGGCTTAACGTCTGGGTCGGGTTTGGGGTGCTACATTTAGTGGTATCAGAGCCTGGTTACAACAACTCGGCTGTGGATCGGGTCTAAAAAGGGTTTTCAGAACTTTATGCCAAAAAAAAAAGATGGCATTTTTGGAAAAATCTGACTTTTGTAATTTCCTATTTAAAGTAGATAATCTCCGAACTTGTTTTTTTTTAACAAAAATGTTTGGAAAATGGATTTCAAAAAGTCTAAATCTTTTGAGTTTATCTGAAAACTGCTGAGGTGGCACATTGAATCCCCGGCACCAAGGCTGTAAGTACTATTCTGTTTTATATACTGAACTTTACTGTAGTTAGTACTAAACCTTAGAGATAGTACTATAGATAATTATAGCGTAAAGGCTACGAAACTGAGACTGTAGGGTAAAATAAGCCCTTGGAAACTAAGACAGTAGCTAAACTGTAGTTATGCGAGAACAACTCTGAAACCTTATCTGTTCATAAGATATTCTGTAATAAACAGTGGAAACAGTAAACTAACTGCATAAAATTCGTAATCAGATAAATCAATATGAGTACGAGAGCTACTCGAGGAAGAGGCCGTGGTCGAGGCCGTGGTCGAGGCCGAGGTAGTATTCAAGCTGGATCTTCGTCTTCTGAACACATACCCACTAGAGTAGCACGACCACCACCGGTGGATGAGAATGGGACGTATGATTGGGCCGCGGGGGATGACGCTCTATCCTAGGCCATGTTAAGAGTTTTGGAAAGGGTGGCCGGAGCTAATATCGGGCCCATGAATAGGGAGTCCATTTCTGAGCGACTCCGGGCCAACGGAGTGGAAGTTTTTAGGGGTGTATCTGGAGTAGCCCCAAATGTGGCTGAGTACTGGCTGGAAGCCACGGGGTGGATTATGGATGACTTGGATTGCTCAGTAGAACAAAAGTTAAAAGAAGCAGTATCCTTACTACGGGACGAGGCGTATCAATAGTGGATCACTGTGAGAGAGGGTACCCCAGCTGAGAGGGTAACTTGGGAGTTGTTTAAGTAGTCCTTCAAGGCGAAGTATGTCGGAGCTAGCTATGTGGATGTGCGAAGGAAGGAATTCCTGAACCTGACCCAGGGTGGTAAGACCATTGCTGAATATGAGGCAGAGTTTCTGCGATTGAGCCGGTATGCTAATGGTATTGTCTCTACTGAATACAAGCACAGTGTTCACTTTGAGAATGGCCTCAGGGATAAGGTAAGGGTGCTCATAGCTCCGCAGAGAGAGCGCGATTTTGCTGCACTGGTAGAAAAGGCTAAGATAGCCGAAGAGGTGAAGCAAGCTGAACGAAGGAACCGCGACAGGGATCGAAACCGGTTCAGGAGAGATGCTGGACCAACTGGTGTTGCAAACCGGAATGTTAAGAGAGCTAGGATGGAGGAACCAGTTCGAGCAGTTCCGGTGAACACTGTTAGACCACAAGCTTGTGGAGATTGTGGTAGAATGCATCTGGAGGAATGTTGGAAACATTCTGGGGCTTGTCTTCGTTGTGGATCAAAGGAACATAAGATCAGGGATTGTCCTAAGAGGCTAACTCAGGCTCAAGTGGTTGAACAAAGGGCTGTGCAACTCGTGCAAACAGCGCGAGGTAGACCGTCGCCGTCGAGAGGTCATGGCTGAGGTCGCGGTGGCAATGGCCATGGACGTGGGGCACCTGGCAAGGGTACTGTTAACACTGAGGCTCGTCAGCCAGCTTTGGTATATGCTGCTCGTCGCCGCGATGAGGGTGACGCACCTGACATCATAACTGGTACGTTTTTTTATTTCTAACATGCCGTATACTGCCTTGGTGGATGTTGGATCTACTCATTCCTATGTTGCATGTGCCATATCTAGGTCGTTGGGTGTGCACTCTGAGGAGATTGTGAGTGGGGTATCTGTACTAAGTCTTTTGGGTCACTCGGTTAGGGTAGACAAACTGTATAGGGATGTACCCTTAGGAACTCAAGGTAAGATTTTCCCTGGAGATCTGATGGAGTTACCGTTCGGAGAGTTTGATCTCATTTTGGGAATGGACTGGCTTGTTAAGCATAAAGCGACTCTAGATTGTGCTGCTAAACGAATGGTGTTAAAGACCACAAAGGATGAGGAGGTTATGGTGATAGGTGAGCGAAGGGATTATTTGTCCAATGTGGTGTCAGCATTAAGAGCCGAAAAGTGGATTCGAAAAGGTTGTGAGGTCTATTTGGCATTTGTAAGTCAGTCAGAAGAGGAGGGACTGACAGTGGATAAGGTTAAGACCGTAAAGGAGTTCCAAGATGTTTTTTCGGAGGAGCTTTCAGGATTGCCTCTGAACCGAGAAGTTGAGTTTGGAATAGACTTGTTGCCTGGAACGGCGCCCGTGTCTATCGCACCGTATAGGATGACACCGAAGGAGTTAGTGGAGTTAAAGGCTCAAATTCAAGAGTTGTTGGATAGGGGATTCATTAGGCCAAGCGTGTCTCCATGGGGAGCACCAGTGCTATTCGTGAAAAAGAAGGATGATACGATGCAGATGTGCATTGATTATCGCCAGTTGAACAAACTGACGATTAAAAATAAGTATCCACTGCCAAGGATTGACGATCTGTTCAACCAGCTTAGAGGAGCTTCTGTATTTTCCAAGATCGACCTTCGATCTGGATATCATCATTTAAGGGTCAAGGAGGCAGATATCCATAAGACAGCATTCTGGACTCGGTATGGTCATTACGAGTTTCTGGTTATGCTATTTGGACTGACGAACGCTCCTGCAGCGTTTATGGATCTGATGAATCGTGTATTCCAACCATTTTTAGATCAGTTCATAGTCGTCTTTATTGACGATATCCTGGTATATTCTGAAAATGAAGCGAAACATGATGAGCATCTCCGTATAGTGCTGCAAGTGTTAAGGAAGAAGGAACTCTTTGCGAAGTTCAGTAAGTGTGAATTTTGGTTGAGGGAGGTAACCTTCTTAGGACATGTGTTATCTGCTGAGGGGATTAAGGTGGACCCTCGGAAAATTGAAGCGATTTTGGAGTGGAAGCCGCCTAGGTCAGTGTCGGAAATACGGAGTTTCGTAGGACTGGCAGGATACTACAGAAGGTTTGTGGAAGGTTTTTCTGTGATGGCAGCACCCTTGACAAAACTCATAAGGAAAGGAGTACCGTTTGTATGGACTAAGAAGCAGCAGGAAGCTTTTGAGAAGTTAAAGAAAGTTCTGACTGAAGCACCTGTGTTAATTCAGCCGGAGTCTGGGAAGGATTTTAGTGTGTACAGTGACGCATCACACTTGGGTTTGGGCTGCGTGTTAATGCAAGAGGGTAAGGTGATTGCATATGCATCACGACAGCTTAAGCCTCATGAGGGGAACTATCCGACTCATGATTTAGAGTTGGCAGCAGTGATATTTGCACTTAAGATTTGGAGACATTACTTGTACGGAGAAATATGTATTATATACACTAACCATAAGAGTCTTATGTATTTGTTGACTCAGAAGGAGCTAAACCTTAGGCAAAGAAGATGGATTGAGTTACTTAAGGATTATGACTATTCGATCGAGTATCACCCAGGCAAGGCTAATGTGGTAGCCAATGCTCTAAGTCGTAGAGCTGTATCTGATCTGAGAGCAATGTTTGCTCGTCTGAGTCTGTATGATGATGGAAGTCTGTTGGCTGAGTTGCAAGTGAAGCCAACCTGGGTGGATCAGATTAAGGAAAAACAGTTGAAGGATGAGTCTTTGGTCACTCATTTCCAACAAGTTAAGGAAGGGGAAACTTCTGAGTTTGGGTTAAATGGCGAAGGAGTTCTGTGTTTCTGAGGAAGAATTTGTGTTCCGAAGGACTCTGATTTGAGGCAGACAATATTGAAGAAAGCTCATGGAGGACTTTGTGCCATGCATCCTAGAGGACAAGTTGTATCACGACTTGCGAGAATTGTACTGGTGGCCTGGACTTAAACGAGAAGTAACAGAGTTCGTGGGGAAATGTCTGACATGCCAGCAAGTGAAAGCTAAACATCAATTTCCTTCTGGATTACTAAAATTCCATTGTGGAAGTGGGAGAGAGTCACTATGGACTTTGTGAGTGGGCTACCTTTGACACCCACCAAGAAAGATTCTGTGTGGGTAGTGGTGGATAGGTTAACAAAATATGCCCATTTCATACCAGTTCGTACTGATTACTCCCTGCAAAAGTTGGCTAGCTTGTATGTGGCAGAGATAGTGTGACTACAAGGAGTGCCAGTGTCGATTATTTCCGACCGAGACCCTAGGTTTACATCTCGGTTCTGGAAGAAGTTGCAGGAGGCATTGTGTACACGTTTGGATTTCAGTATTGCCTTTCACCCACAGACAGATGGACAGTCGGAGAGGGTTATTCAGATTTTGGAAGATATGTTAAGGGGTTGTATCATCGATTTTCGTGGGAGTTGGGAGGACTACTTACCATTAGTGGAGTTTGCATACAATAACAGCTACCAAGCAAGTATTCAGATGGCTCCATATGAGGCACTTTATGGGCGGAGATGTCGTACGCCTACGTGTTGGACAGAGTTGGGTGAACTACAAGTGCTTGGACCAGATTTGGTGGCAGATACTGAAAGTAAGGTTAAGTTGATAAGAGATCGATTAAATGAGGCATCTGATAGACAGAAGTTGTATGCGTATCTAAAGCGCAAAGAGATAGAGTTCGCAGTTGGGGATATGGTTTTCTTAAAGGTTTCACCTTGGAAGAAGATCTTGAGATTTGACAAGAAAGGCAAATTGAGTCCGCGGTTTATAAGGCCTTATCGAGTTCTTAAGCGGGTAGGGCCAGTAGCGTATCAGTTAGAATTACCACCAGAGTTAGACAGAATCCATGACGTTTTTCATGTGTCTATGTTAAGACGATATCGATCGGATCCCTCACATGTTGTGCCAGTAGACGAGATTGAAGTAAGGACTGATTTGACCTTTGAGGAAGAACCCATACAAATTTTAGATCGAGAGGTTAAAGTTTTAAGAAGGAAGTCGATTCCGTTGGTAAAAGTATTGTGGCGTAATCATGGAAGGGAAGAAGCTACTTGGGAATCAGAAGAGACTATGCGTCAACAATACCCTCATCTGTTTGGATCAGGTAAATTTCGAGGACGAAATTTCTTTAAGGAGGGTAGAGTTGTAACGCCCCAATTTTCAGGAATTCTGTGAATGTTGGCTTAGGTTTAATTATGTTTGTAGGCCTCTAGAAGGCCCAAGCTTAAGATAGAACCCGGTAATTTTAGTTAATTTTTGTTCCATAAGAAAAATGGAGTGAAATTATGAAATAGGACCTATGTGAAAATGTTTGAAAATGCTATAGGCTAATTTGTAGTGGCCAAATAAATAGTAGTGCAAAATAGGAGGATTTGCATGTCAAATTCCCCACTTTTAATGTAGTGGCCGGCCAATGTGATGGATAGTTGATAATGTATGCATTTTAGCATTTTAATAGTTAATGGATGATGGGCATTAGCATTTTAATAGTTAATGGATGATGGCATGGTAAGCATTATGGGCATATTTTTATTGGAATTATGGCATGAGTATGGCACAAATATTAGTATATCATTTATGTGTCATAAAATGTTGAGTGATAAGAATAACAAAAGGAAGTAAAGGAAGGTTTTTGTTCATTCTTTGTTCTTCATAGCCGAATTTGAGAGAGAGCAAATAGGGGAGGAAACCCTTGAATATTCGGTCACTAGAAGGGGGAAAAATTGAAGGTAAGTTCTTGGTACTTTGCTTCTATCTTGATGTTCATGAGTTCTTCTTGATTCTACCCTAACTCATGAAGCATATTTTGGTTTTTGGTTGTTGTTTCATGTTCTTTTGATGAAAAATGGAAGATAGGTGAAGTTGAGCCAAACAAATGATCATGCATGTGCCTTTGATGCTAAAGGGAAAAATCGGCTAACATGTTGTGCTTTAAAATGATGAAATGGAGATTATGCTTAAGTAAAAATCATAGATATGTGATGATTGATTGGTGATATACATGTTTAAATAACATGCATGCAAGATAGGTGTATGAAAGAGTGATTTGGTAATAAATCTGCTTGGGACAGCAGTAGTAACGTGACTTTGGAAAATCACCATAAATTGTGGGAGATGAATTAGAAGCTGAATAAATTATGTAATTAAAACTTAATGAGTCTAGTTTCAAATGAAATAAACTAGAACATATTTTGAATTCTGTACAATGAGAAATTTGATTTGTAATGAAGAGTGGTCAGATTAGTCAAACAGTGAAACATGGGAAACTTTAAGAAAAATCTGGTATTGATTGGCCATACCAAAAATTCTGAAAATTTTATGGATAGAAGATACATGAGTCTATTTTCAGGGAAAATTAACAGAACTTGATTTGGAGTTTCGTAGCTCTAGTTTTAAACGATTTAGTGACTATTGCTTAGGAAGACAGCTTGCAGTGAAATTATTATTATGTGATAAACATTGACAAAAATTTGTTAATGAGTTGCTTATTGATTTCTTATAAGCTTACTATGATCTGTAGGTGTGGTTGGCCGAATATTGTAAGGGGTTATTACGTAGTTTGTATTTGAATAGTTAGATTAACGTGTTAGTAATCCAATTGTAGGCGGTTCGTGTGTGGATCTCGTCAGCATATCGTCGCAAACAGGTGTGTAACTAACACCCTCTTTCTTAGTCTAGATCGGCAAAAGTCGAAAAGCCAAAATGCCGAAAACCGGTATTTTTTAGATTTGCGAGTGTGCGAATGCTCGTGAGGTAAATCGATTAATGTTTTTGGTAAGCTGCAATGTTTGGACTGCAAAGTGCATGATTCTGTGCCCTTGATATTTTTGGGCTTAATGGGCCAAAATTGGAATGATGGGCCAACAGGCCCAATTTGGTAAGAACCCTCGGTAGTGATTCTGTTAGTACGTGAAAGGTAGGAATATGCATGAGAAACCCTAAAATAGATAAATTAATGAAATACCTTTAAAAGTGGAAAATTTATAGTTTTACCCCTAGGAGATAAATTATCGAAATACCCCTAGGGTTAAATTGACCTAAATGCATGTTTGACTGTTGTTATTTACTGCATGCCATGTTGTTATTATCTGAAGCATGGGACTGGGATATTGACGGAGGAAGTACTGAAAGTGGCTTGTCCACACACTGGAGGCTTTGCCTCAATTTACTGTGAACTAAGCAGCAAGGCTACAACTGTGGAGTGTTGGGCTGGGTGGGTTGAGCTATTCCCCGCATGGAGTGTATGGCTGGTACGGGTGGAGTGTAGTGGTTGGTGGGTTGAGTAGTCTCCCCAAATGGGCTTGCATATGTTTACTGATGTTGCATGTATTTTGAAATGGGCCTATGGCCATACTGTTATCTGAATAAGAGGCTAAGGCCCAGTTTATTGTAATCTGAAAAGGGCTCTGGCCCAGTACCACTGTTACCTGAATGGGCTTAGGCCCAATGGGCTTGAGCTGACTTGGGCTTTGAATGGGTTTTCCTTACACACTGAGTTTCCCCAAACTCACCCTTTCTTATACCACGCCATTTTGTCTCTTGGGCTCGCCAACCTCTGACGCAGTAAGCTAACGAATTGACTGTGCAAACTTCCCAAAACGTACTGGGAAACCTAGTCTATTACTAATTAAATTCTAAAAGATAAATAAAAGATAAATAAAGATAAATGCTAAAATTGAATCTAAATAATAATCCTTAATAATTATCCTAATATAATTGGAATTTAAATAGAGTCTTTGTTATAAACTCTTTTCTTTGCACTTTTGCCCCCAAAATCTTCCACACTTTGCATTTTCGGCACCACTTCTCTCCTACTTCGCATGCTGGCCCAATTTATCTTTAAATTCATGTTTTTTGCCCCCAAATTTCCTTTTGTATTCAATTTAGTCCCTATAAGATAAAGAACCATAAATAGCTCAAATTATTAGGATCATACTCCAAATAAATATATAATTAATACATAAAAATATGTCATTCTAGAGTATTATCATGAACCCCAAACGTTAACTATAAAACAGATATGATAATACAAATTAAAAAGGTAACAAAGATAAAGAAATCATAGTTAATATTAAAATGTACAAAACAAATTTAAATAAAGCTTTGATTACAATGACAAAATTGAGGTATTATTGTTTCTAACAACATAGGTTCAAATATCATTATTTGTAATTTTTATTGATTTTATTAAAAATAAGAAAAAGACAAAATACCTTTATAATAATATAACTTATTTAAAACATACAAGATTATTTTCATAATTTCCCTAACTGAGTTAGTATCACTTAACTCGTGACACCGAACCCAATCAGGATTATAGAAGAATAATAAATATAAAAAATTAGAATAAAATTAAGACTACATTATGCATATATGCCATTTTTTTTGGTTAATTGGCCAAATAGGCCATTTTTTTCAATATTTAGGGAAATAAGCCAATTTTGGAGAGAGTGTGTGAAAGCGTATCCAATTGGACGAGCTTTTGCTAACATGTCAAGAAACCGCGTGAAGCTGGAAGCGTTTTCTGAAAATTCCAAAGAAAATGCGTTCTGTTAGGCGTGTTTTCCTTGACATGTCAACAAAAACTCATCTAGTTGGACGTGCTTTCGTAACAACTGTGCATGAGCTTTTCTGCCAACTGTGCAAAAAGTGTGCTCAGTTGGGCGCTTTTCATACTCTCTCTCCAAAATCGGCCTATTTCACTAAATCTTCAAAAAAAAAGGACCTATTTGGCCAATTGAAGAAAAATAACAACATATATGGCTAATATAGCTTGAAATTAGATCTTATAAAATATTTTAATTTAGTATTTGTAAATAAAATATTATTGGAATTCATTTTTTATATAATTTGAAATGGTACCCATGACCCCCAACCCTTAAATTGAAAGAAAATATGCGTGCCAACAACTTTTTGTAACGCCCCAATTTTCAGGAATTCTGTGAATGTTGGCATAGGTTTAATTATGTTTGTAGGCCTCTAGAAGGCCCAAGCTTAAGATAGAACCCGGTAATTTTATTTAATTTTTGTTCCATAAGAAAAATGGAGTGAAATTATGAAATAGGACCTATGTGAAAATGTTTGAAAATGCTATAGGCTAATTTGTAGTGGCCAAATAAATAGTAGTGCAAAATAGGAGGATTTGCATGTCAAATTCCCCACTTTTAATGTAGTGGCCGGCCAAGGTGATGGATAGTTGATAATGTATGCATTTTAGCATTTTAATAGTTAATGGATGATGGGCATTAGCATTTTAATAGTTAATGGATGATGGGCATGGTAAGCATTATGGGCATATTTTTATTGGAATTATGGCATGAGTATGGCACAAATATTAGTATATCATTTATGTGTCATAAAATGTTGAGTGATAAGAATAACAAAAGGAAGTAAAGGAAGGTTTTTGTTCATTCTTTGTTCTTCATAGCCGAATTTGAGAGAGAGCAAATAGGGGAGGAAACCCTTGAATATTCGGTCACTAGAAGGGGGAAAAATTGAAGGTAAGTTCTTGGTACTTTGCTTCTATCTTGATGTTCATGAGTTCTTCTTGATTCTACCCTAACTCATGAAGCATATTTTGGTTTTTGGTTGTTGTTTCATGTTCTTTTGATGAAAAATGGAAGATAGGTGAAGTTGAGCCAAACAAATGATCATGCATATGCCTTTGATGCTAAAGGGAAAAATCGGCTAACATGTTGTGCTTTAAAATGATGAAATGGAGATTATGCTTAAGTAAAAATCATAGATATGTGATGATTGATTGGTGATATACATGTTTAAATAACATGCATGCAAGATAGGTGTATGAAAGAGTGATTTGGTAATAAATCTGCTTGGGACAGCAGCAGTAACATGACTTTGGAAAATCACCATAAATTGTGGGAGATGAATTAGAAGCTGAATAAATTATGTAATTAAAAATTAATGAGTCTAGTTTCAAATGAAATAAACTAAAACATATTTTGAATTCTGTACAATGAGAAATTTGATTTGTAATGAAGAGTGGTCAAATTTGTCAAACAGTGAAACATGGGAAACTTTAAGAAAAATCTGGTATTGATTGGCCATACCAAAAATTCTGAAAATTTTATGGATAGAAGATACATGAGTCTATTTTTAGGGAAAATTAACGGAACTTGATTTGGAGTTTCGTAGCTCCAGTTATAAATGATTTAGTGACTGTTGCTCAGGAAGACAGCTTGCAGTGAAATTATGATTATGTGGTAAACATTGACAAAAATTTGTTAATGAGTTGCTTATTGATTTCTTATAAGCTTACTATGATATGTAGGTGTGGTTGGCCGAATATTGTAAGGGGTTATTACGTAGTTTGTATTTGAATAGTTAGATTAACGTGTTAGTAATCCAATTGTAGGCGATTCGTGTGTGGATCTTGTCAGCATATCGTTGCAAACAGGTGTGTAACTAACACCCTCTTTCTTAGTCTAGATCGGCAAAAGTCGAAAAGCCAAAATGCCGAAAACTGGTATTTTATAGATTTGCGAGTGTGCGAATGCTCGTGAGGTAAATCGATTAATGTTTTTGGTAAGCTGCAATGTTTGGACTGCAAAGTGCATGATTTCTGTGCCCTCGATATTTTTGGGCTTAATGGGCCAAAATTGGAATGATGGGCCAACGGGCCCAATTCGGTAAGAACCCTCGGTAGTGATTCTGTTAGTACGTGAAAGGTAGGAATATGCATGAGAAACCCTAAAATAGATAAATTACTGAAATACCTTTAAAAGTGGAAAATTTATAGTTTTACCCCTAGGAGATAAATTACCGAAATACCCCTAGGGTTAAATTGACCTAAATGCATGTTTGACTGTTGTTATTTACTGCATGCCATGTTGTTATTATCTGATGCATGGGACTGGGATATTGACGGAGGAAGTACTGAAAGTGGCTTGTCCACGTACTGGAGGCTTTGCCTCAATTTACTATTAACTGAGCAGCAAGGCTACAACTGTGGAGTGTTGGGCTGGGTGGGTTGAGCTATTCCCCACATGGAGTGTATGGCTGGTACGGGTGGAGTGTAGTGGTTGGTGGGTTGAGTAGTCTCCCCAAATGGGCTTGCATATGTTTACTGATGTTGCATGTATTTTGAAATGGGCCTATGGACCATACTGTTATCTGAATAAGGGGCTAAGGCCCAATTTATTGTAATCTGAAAAGGGCTCTGGCTTAGTACCACTGTTACCTGAATGGGCTTAGGCCCAATGGGCTTGAGTTGACTTGGGCTTTGAATGGGTTTTCCTTACACACTGAGTTTCCCCAAACTCACCCCTTCTTTAACCTTGCAGGTGAGCCTTGATGTGGGTGACTTGGAGCCGGAGGGGATTCAGAGTGGCCATGGTGAACACTTTTGGGTTTGAAAAAGAGACTGGTTTTCTTAAGTTATTTTTAATTACTATTTAATTTTTGGGTTGTAATAAGGTCATTTTAACTTTATTTTCTTCTTTGATTTTCTGGGATTATATTATTTTAAACAACTTTAAATTGATGGATAATAATTCAAATGGGCTAGACTTAGGGCACGATTTCAAAATGATACTTGTTTTTTTTTAAATAACACGATGTCACGAATATTCAATTTACCAAAGATAACCACTCAAAGAAATTTCAACTTGTTATAACCAAGTGTGGCAATGGATGTGGACATGTCTAGGATTGGATCCAATCGGAAAGCTTGGTACTTAAGCAACCTTCATGGCTCACCTTCTCTTTTCCGGTTTCCTACCTGGTGCCCAGCTTCCATTCACTTGGTTAGTTTGACAAAAGTCAGCTTTTAAAACACTGAAAAGGGAACACGGGTTTTTGACTTCAATGTGGCACATCGAATTCGAGCTTAACGTCTGGGCCGGGTTTGGGGTGCTACATTTTTGGTCTAATTGTAAGAGTATTATGTTGTAGGCATTGTGACAGCCCTAAAGTGACCCTAGTCGAGAAATGGTTTCGGGGCCACAAAACCGAGTCATAAAAATAATTAGCTGTCATATTTGATGCTTATTATATGTATATATGCATGTGTGAAAATTTCATGTTTGAATTTTGTCAATTGTAAGTGAATTTTATCAAATAGGACTTATGTGAGAAAATTTAGAAATGTGATAGGCAAATGTGAAATGGCCTATTAATGCATGTTGTGAAAATGATGGGTTTGCATGTCAATTTACCCAAATTTAAGCTTAGTGGTCGGCCATGCTATGAGTGGAAACATGTCACAAACATGTTATGTTAGTGATGTATGTTAGGAAAAATAAAATAAGGAGTATGGGTAATAAAGAAATGGAAAAAAAAAGGAAAGAATGTGTGTGATTGTCTCCCCCCCTATTGCCGTGAGTGGAAGAAAAGAAAACAAAAAAAAAAGTGTTCATCCTTTGGTTCATCCTTGGCCGAAAATTCTAAGGAAGAAGGAAGGAGTTCTTGCTTCATGTTTGGTTTGGAAGAGGATTAGGAGGAGGTTCGGCCATACTTGTATCTAGATTAAGGTATGTTGATGTTGTGCCATGAGATTCATGCATGTTTTTAGTTGCTAGCTTGAGTTCTAATTAGCCATGGTTCAAATCTTTGCTATGTCATGGGGATGATATTCGGCCAAGGTGGATTTTGTATTAATGTCATTGCATGCTAAATGTGAAGCTTGTTAATGATACATGTGATGGTGGATTGATTAACTCTTGGATTTTCTTTTTAGCATTTTTGAGTGAGACATTAAGTTCTTTGTTTAACCATGATCAAAATTGAAATGGTAAGGTGTTGTGATGTATTCGGCCATGGTATATCCATAAGTATGATTTATGCTTATTGCATGGTGGGTAAGATTTGTGTTTTGGATTTATGTTTATGTTTGGTTATAATCAACCTTGTGATTCGGCTCTTACACATATATATATGTTCACACATGATGTATTGGCATGACATATATAATATCTCAAGGTATATATTTTCATATGATGGTGTTTCGGTTATGGAGTAAATGATGGATGCGTATTGAGTTATAATATGTAATGCATTAGTTAGAAAAATGTATGCCATTTGTGTGTGGTATTAAGTATATAATTGGCCTCAACATAAACATGCATATTCGGCCACATGAATGAGTACATAGGTTGATGTGTTTGTTCGGCCATAGGTAAGCATATTGAAGGATTTATCTTGACTTAGAAAATTCGGCTAAGGAGAATACTAACTAATGTGTGGAGTTTGATTCATGATTCCGTACATATGTGACTTTGATGTCTAATGAATTATATATGGGCTAAGTACCTTGAGTTCCTCTTTTCGATGCTCAAATGATTAAATCAATTTATTTGTTAAATTAAGCTCAAGAGCAAAGGGGAACTAAATCCGATAAAGGGAAGGAAAAAGTGGTCGAATAGCCATCGAAATCGTTCGACAACATCCGAGGTAAGTTCTTGAGTAATAGAGCTTAAATTATGATTTGATTAGATCATGTTTTAAGCAAATCAAAATAATGCTCTTTGTGTGTGGCTATTGAGCCGAAATTGCAAGAGTGATAAGTGTCTTATGTTTGAGTTTTGCTAATGAAAATGAAATACGAATGTGTCATGATTTATTGTTAAATGTGCATGGTTATTCGAATGATGTCCGGGCTAAGTCCCGAAGGCTTTGTGCTAAGTGACCATATCCGGACTAAGATCCGAAGGCATTTGTGCAAGTTACTAATTCCGAGCTAAGCCCGAAGGCATTGGTGCGAGTTACTAAATCCGGGTTAAGTTCCGAAGGCATTTGTGCGAGTTACTATAACCGGGCTATGTCCCGAAGGCATTTGAACGAGTAGCTATATCCGGTTAAATTCCGAAGGTACGTGATTCGGGAATGAGCGATCTTGCTGTAAAAATTTCAGTTAATACACTTGTAAAATCCCAACAATGAGGTATGTTTCGTGTGTGCATTGGAATAGTTGATTCCCTTCGAATAATATTCGCTCAGTAAATTTATGAGTTTCCGGCCTTGGCTAAGTTGATCTTTTGTGTGTGAATATAAGGGTTGGTAATGTGAAGTAATTATGATATTGAGAATTTGTGCATATGAAATTATCCGTTTAGTTATATGAATGCTATACTTCAGTTGTGCTTAAATTCTTTGCCCAAACTTACTAAGCACTAAATGCTTACTCCGTTTCTTTGATTCTCTGTTTTATAGATTTTGGTTCGTCAGCTATCGGACTCGGGAATTTTGAAGTCGAAGTCGCCCACACTATCAAAGCCCCTTTTGGTACACTTTTGGTTGAACTTTGAAATGGCATGTATAGGACTACCCTTTTTGTTGTGGGTCATGGACCCTTTGGATTTGTATAATTTTGGATAGCCATGCGAAAATGGCTTATATATGTTTGAGCATAATGTTATAATCATTTGGTATGGATATGGTTATTGAGAGGTGTGGATATGCTTAACAAGGATTGGTCATGGGAATGGTTAATCACTATCATAATTGGTGCTATTTATGCTAAAAGGGCTAGTTGAATCATGGAAACTATGAAATAGGTAAAGTCTACCTTAAAGGCAGATGCTGACAGCAGCAGTGATGTAGATTTGGAAAATCAGTAAAAATAATAGGAATGGAATTAAATAGTGAATAAATTATGTAAACGAACCTTGATGAATATATTTTCATAGGAAAGTAATGAAACGATCATATGAACAATATGTTAAGAGATATTCAGGTTTTTGTGAGACAGGGCCAGAACGGTTTCTGGATTCCCTGTTCCGACTTTGGAAATTCATTATAAATTAACCAGAGATAATTAGAAGTCATGCCATATATGCATAGATTCCTTTTTGAGTCTAGTTTCTATAGAAACAAACGGAATCAGTATTGAAGCCCTGTACATGGAGATATACAAGTCGTAATGCGCAAAAGTCAGTGTAGTCGATCCCTGTAACATGGGATACTTTGACTAATAAACTGTACTAATTGGCCCGACCAAAAATTCTAGAAAAAAATTCGTAGATGCATATATGAGTCTAGTTTCAGGGAAAAATCACGAAACTGATTTTCAAGTTTTGAAACTCAAGATATGATTTTTAAGGTGACAGTGACGCAGTTAGCCAGCTTGCCTGGAAAATTTAAAATGGATTGTGCAAAGAAGTGATTTAAGTCTGCAAACCCCTCGTGTCCGACACCGGCGACGGACTCGGGTACGGGGTGTTACAGGCATGAGAGCTTAGGTTCGATCTCAATCAACTCTATTCCCTTCTCTCAATTATAAAGAAAATAAAAAAAATAAATTTAAACGCTTTCAAACACATCCTTTTGATTTCCATAATAACAATGGTGCCAACTAAGTTAAAGCTCAATTAATTGTTGGAATTCATTATTATAATGGGGAGAGTAAAAAAGAAAAAAAGTAAACTAGGACACATTTTTTTTATTGTAATAATAGCAATGGTACCGAATTAAAGTTCAATTAATTGTTGGAATTCGTTAATAATGGGGAGAATATAAAAAAGATAAACTACCCCCATTAATCACTCTTAATAGGGATTATTCTTATTTTAGTCATCTTATTTTTTTTTGTTAATTTGGTCAATAAAAAAAATCGATCAAATTAATCAATCCACTGTTAAAAGTTGATAGTGTATTTCCACATTAGTTACTCAAATTTAAACTACTTATTAATTATTCTAAATAGTAGTTGTTCTTAATCCTTAAAATACTATTTAAAGATAAAATGATTAATTTTCTTTCAAGAGCGACTAAATTAATAATTTTTTTTTGAAATGATTAAAATAGAAAAGAAAGGAGCATTAAATAGTTTGCTTAAAAAGCACATGAAGACATCAAAGCTTCACAATAAATTAAGTAATCCAAACAAAGTTAAGGAGCTGAAGAGTGACATTAAGAATCTCATCCTATTAACACTTCATTTCTTAAATAAATTAATTAAAATTATGGAGAAGCGATAAGTAGTTAGAGCTTTTTTGTTTAATAATAGCAGGAAAAAGAATAAGGGAATAAATTATATTAAAATAATCTTAAAAAATATAATTTTTAAGTGTCAATAAAATAATGACACATCATTAATTTTAAAAGTAACAAAGTATTATTCTACATTTATCTATATTTAATATCTTCTCCACTTAATTTAAATTTGATTAAATTACTTAAATTAATTAATTTTTAAATTATAAACAAATAATTTTTATTCCTTTACAAATTTTAATCATTTTGTTTTTTTCATAAGTTAATTTATTTTTAATTTTGTGCAACCAGTTTTTAAAAAATTAATAATTTTTGTGCAATTTTTTCTATGTCATTAACACATAATTTTGGTAATTATTTTACTTTGAACCCTGAACCCAGAACTGTAAATCTTGAACTCGAACCTTGAACCCCAAAGTTTAAGGTTTGGGTTTTAAGGTTCAAGGATTGGGTTTGGAGTTTAAGGTTTAGGGTTTAAGGTTTTTAGTTATGGGTTTGGGGTTACGGATTATGAGTTTGGGGTTCATGGTTTAAAGATTCGTGGTTACGAGTTCATGTTTAGGGTTCTAAGTTTTGGGTTTGGGATTCCATATTCAGGGCTCAAGGTAAAAATTACCAAAATTATGTGTCAATGGTATGGAAAAAATTGTTGAAATGTGATTAAATAATTAAAAAAAGACCATGAATAATGTGGTGAAAAATGTCCATAAAATAATTTCTCTATGGATGAGTATATAATAATTTCATATATTTAAAATTTGATGATGTGTCAAAATTTTATTGGTGCTTAAAAATTTTAAATTTTAGAATAATCTTTATGTAAGTTATTCCCAAAAAATAAATATATATTTTTACAAAAAATTATTATTTGTTATGGTTTAAGTAAAACGATAAAATTGATAACATTATTATAAAAACAACATTTTAGGTGAAATATAATAGACAAAATATAACATAATAGACAATATTAATTTTCTACTATTAATATTACTTGAATTATAAATAAAATAACTGAAATTTATGTTATATATAAAATATTGAAATTTATGGTTAGTATTTTTTATTACTTCATTTTCATTTAAGTACATGAAAAAAAGAATTATTAAAAATAAGCGTGAAATACCAAGGAAATGTAAGATTACTTAAAAAGAGAGATAAAATTGAAATTACCCTTATATTCCAAAATATTGGTATTATTGAGAATATAAAATTATTGGCTCAATGTAATCTTTAAAACTCAAACGATCGAATATTATTACAGAATCTTACATTACCCTAAAAATGTGAGCTTGAATCAAATACTACTCTAAAAATTTATAAAAATCAACCGTGTTTGGGAGAAGTGAAAATTGACTTCTTTCCCAAACATTTAGATCAAATTTGAATTGTGTAATCAATATTATCGAGAGGTTTTACTTAAATACCATCTCAACAAGATTATTCTTAGACTGTAAAATGGACGAGAACACCTATGATTATAAAAATATATATATATAAGTTAAAAATTCAAATGCTTATTCATTTGTACATAAAAGCATTGTTGGGACGTTTTACCTAAATATCATCCCGGTTAAAATAAGATTAATATTTAACAGTGCAATGGATGAAAACACTTATAATTATATATATAAATTAAAATTTTAAATTGCACAGAAAGGTGGGGACTTATTTAAATAAAGTCATAAAATTTAAGAACCTTTTTATTATTTTAACCATGTCTTTTAAAAATATGGTAAAAATAATATTTAATACTTTAATCATTGTCCATTGCACTAACCTTAATCAAAATATATAAAAATTCTCCTTGATTATTTCAGATACATTATTTAAACTTATTCCGATGATTATCAATCACCATTAACATAAAATAGAAATAACTCTTTTTTATATAAAATTAATATACTATAAAACCCTTAATCTATTACACCTTATTTAAATAAGTCCTTGTTCTTGGTCCCCAAAAAACCCGTCTTGATTTCAATTGAAGTATTACTTTTTAAAAAAAATTAAATAAAAATTAAATGTGGTTGTTAAAGATAGGAGGATCTACGAGGGCAAAGGCCGAAGGCCCCCGCGGTACGATACAGGCTGCACAAGTGAAATCCATATAGAAGTATGCTTCCTCTATTTGATGTTGATTAGAACAAGGCGTTTTAACCTTGCTGCTACTTCTATTTGACTTTGAATAGAATATGGTTTTACAAACTTATAAATTTATAGTCCTCTCTCCTATTGTATCATTCAAATTCGACATGGTAAATTTTCTTCTCCTCTATCCATGATTTTTTTTCCAAAAAAGTTTCCACGTAAATCTATGGCTCTAACTACTTATCGCTTCTCCATCAAGAATTTGATTTTTCACGTTTTGTAAGAACATTAATTTCTTTTAATATTTGTTTAAAACAACTCAATTATTGATACATACATTGTTTTGATAACCTGGACTCAATTATTAATGCCAAATTTTCTTAAAGTCAACGTTGCACTACACAATTTTAAAATAATTAAAAATTAAACTATTTTTTTTAAAATTGAACTAATATAACAAATTATTTAAAATAATATAAAATCAAATACTTATGGAGCACATGAACACAACTTTTTTTTTATTTGTCATGAAAGATAATCAAGAATAAAAAGCAAATGTGAACTTAATCAAACATTGTCAAAAAAGAAGAAGTAATTAAGCTCTTTTTTTTATTAACACTTAATTAGGTACTTAAACTTTTAAAATGCATCAAAAAGATCCTCAAACTTTAATAAAAAACAATTAAGCCACTACTTTTTTTACATTCAATTAGATACTTAAACTGTCAAAATGCATTAAAAATGTTCTTTGACCGTTAAAATTAATTGCCCCTAATTTTTTCAGTTAAACTCACCACGTGTTACAATCATGGCGTGACATGTGACAAAAAATGATAAAAAATTAATAATAGTTATAAAAATTATTAAATTTTAATAAAAATATAAAATATTAAAAATTATAAAAATCGTAAAAGAATTATAAAATATATAGAAACATAAAAAATTATAAAATTTTATAAATTCGTAAGAAAATTATAAAAATTTATTATTTTATTCACCCTTAAACCTAGAAAACATATCTATAATTAATTTTGGTTTCAATTATGGCGGGGAATATTTTGTATATAATCAAAATTAAAATATTTATTCAATAAATCTTTTTAAAAATGTATTATTTTATTAAAAATGGTACTAAATTGATTGTAAATTAAGTTAAGATTAGAGGTTGATAATGCTCTAGAATAACGTATTTTTATGTATTAATCATGTGTTTATTCTGAGCTTGATCTTACTAATTTGAGCTATTTATGTCTTTTTATCTTTTAGGAACTGATTTGGAGGCAAAAGCAAAATTAAGGGACAAAAGTGCGAATTTGGAGACACAATGAGCTGACATGTGACACAGGAAAAAGATTGTGCCAAAAGTGCGAGCATGGAAGACACAAGGACTAAAAACGCAAAAAGAAGAGATTTTATTTTATAAGACTCTATTTTATTTATATTAGGATAATTAATATTAAGATAATTATTAGGATAATTTAATTTTAAGATTTTATTTTAATTATCTTTATTTATCTTTAATTAAATGTATTTATCTTTTTAGAATTTAAGTTAAATTATACTATCTCCCTAGCACTATAAATAGGGGGTGAAGTGACTCTATTTAGGGTGTTCATCTTTTTTTGTAAACACTCTCCCCTGAAAGTCTAGGCTTTTGTTTCTTCATATTTTCTTTCAATAAAATTCCCTTTTCCATTTTTATATTTATTTTCTTTTCCACCATTATCATGAGCCACTAAAACCTATCTAGCCGAAAGTTGTCAATATTCCCCAAAAAGGGTTCTTGAGGCCTAGGATCCGTACTTAGCCTTCTCGCCAAGTAGTCATCGTTTCTCCGCACTACGGGCTGACGCTTCCATCCATGGCCTTTGAAGTAAGCTTTTCAGCATATGCAAAGGCGGCCGCTTTGTATGTTTTAGAAGGATTGCACAGTCAGTTCGTTAACTTACTGCGTCAGAGGTTGGCGAGCCAAAGAGACAAAATGTTGTGGGATTCGCCATTGAGAAGCATTGATCTAGCATAAATTACTAGCTAGAGTCAGGTTCCTTAAAAATCATAAGTCTAATCTTTGGAGCTGGTGGTCGTAGGCGTTCTCTTCCACTATAACTGGCTTACTTGAGTTGAGAAGGGTTATTTAAAAGCCGAGGATTGAACTCAAGGCGGAATGAGACAATTGGAGGCTGGAATCTACCAATAAGAATTTCTTTTCCTTTAACTCTCTTTATTATTTTTATTATTTTTGTAATCACAATTTCAGTCAACTTTAGATTCTGTTTTTTTTTTTATTTTTTTTCCAAATCAAATCTTTAATTCTGTTATTTTTATTTTTTTGTCACACAGGTTTTCTTGGGCACCATTCTGCCTAGGATTTCGAGAAACAAGCATTCGTATAATCCGGTCTCTGAGGATTCGACCCTACTTCCCCTTTACTTTTCTTTTTCATTATTTTGTCGGGAATAGGATATTTTTGGTGCTCTCAACGACACATCAGAGGTGCTCATGAGTCAAGTTCGGGTCGGGTCTAAGTATGATATTAACATATTTTATACTTGCCCAAGCCTAGCTCGGCCTAAAATATAGACTTAAAATTTTGTCCAAAACCGCCCATATTTATAAAAGACTAACCTCAAGTCCATTTTAGGCCCGCCCATATTATTTTTAATTTTTTTTAAAAAATTTTATATTATATTTGTAGCGACGTAAAATTTTTTAGCTTGGCTTGGTCGTTAATTGTGGCGATTTATTGAAAACTTGAAAACTGAAATTTGATTTTGAAATAAAAAAAGGAGTCGCCACCGTTCCTTTTTTATAGGTATGATCGGACACCTAATAAATTTGTTTTTAAAATAAAAAGGAGGCCGAGTTTAGGTCTACGTCAAAATTCAGATAAAAATTAGGGTTCGGGAGTCGGTTACGCGCGAGGAAAGTATTAGCACCCTCGTGACGCCCAAATTTGGTATATTATAAAACACGTGTTGTCTTGATTTTCAAAAATATGAGTTCAACGTAAGATTTAATTGAGATCCGACCAGAACACGAGAACTTTTAATTTTTTATGTTTTTGAGATACCGTTTTAACACGAGTCACTTGATATTCACCCAACATAGCGATGAAATCGATGACATAGTGTATAAATCGGCATGTTACCTTATTTATTAAAAATAATTAGAAAACAAGAATATGATTTTCGAAGTAATGCAAAGCAATATTGATAAAAACAAATAAATGAAAGAATTAGAAATATATTGAAGCAAATAACAAATGTGATAATAATTTTAAAAAATGATAAAAATGTATGCGATATTAAACGTAATACTAGCATTGAACATGAAAGGGAAACAATGAGCGTATATACATAATAATGATATCAAGAGCATGTACGTAAAATATATATGTATATATATATGTATAAGTAGTAATAGTGTTAGAAATATACTACATATAGTGTTTGAAGTATATACTTAAGATAGTAATGTTAAAATATATACATATATATGTATAAAATAAATATCGAAAAGTGTATAAACATAAGAAAATGGTACCTTAATAATAAGTACATGAAAATATCTATACATATACGTAAATAATAACAATAATATTAAAAATAAGTAGTAATAATGAAAATAGTAAGAATAGTATGGTATTAAGAGTATACATATAAAAATAATATTGAGAGTATGTACATACAAAAAAACGCGCTAATATTAATACTGATAATAAGGATAATATAGAAAATATATACATGAAATAGTATAAAAATATACACAATTAATTAAAATATATACATATGCGTATTACAATACATACATAACAAATAAAAATATATGTAATATTAAAAATAAAAATACACCATTAAAAGATATAATATATATATGTACATTCGATAAAGATGTATACATAAAACACATGCTAATATTAATAATGATAATAGGAGTAGTAAAGATATATACGTGAGATAGGATAAAAACATATAACTAATAATACTAACAATATATACAAACTATGTGCAAAAGCATATGCGATACATATATATATTAGCAATGATAATAATGTAACAAAAAGACAATTATTGACAATATTACATAAAGATATATTAAAGTGAATATATGATAGTATTAAAAAAACACGTGCATAATAATATACGTACTATATATAAATAATATATGCATAATATTAAAATAGAGACATAATATACAGAGAGAAGTATATATATATAAAAAAAACAAATGTACGTAATATAATATTAAGATATACGCGTAAATGTATATATATTTAAAGAATACATATGTGACATACAAATATATTTAATATAACAATAATATTAAACTATTAATAATACTAAATAACATATATATGTAAATATTAAGTAAAAATGACAATGATAAAATAATAGTAATGACATTAATAAAATGTATTTGTATAAATAATATTGAGATTAAAACAAAATAATGAGAAAAAGTAAAAAAAGGATGAAAATCGAAAACAAACGAAATTTGGGGCGAATTTGAAAAGAAACAAAGAGAAAATGACCAAATTGCAAATGCGCGCAACCTAAGAGTACTGAAAACGCAATATTTCCCCATCTTAAAATGCAGCACGTGGCCGAGGACCAAATTGAAGAGCGCGACAAACTCCACGATCGAATTAAAAGTAAAAAAAATATCTGATTGTAATTGCATGAAAAAGCGGAAGGGCTAAAAGCGCAATTAGCCCTTCCATTTAAAAACACGCGGATCCTAAGCCGGAGCGGGTCGGAGCGGGTCGGGCTATGGCAAAACGACGTCGTTTTGGGGCTAAAGGGCAGCCTCCAAAACAACGTCATTTTGGGAGGCTATATAAGGCCAAAATTTGTTTTAAAAATTTCATTTGCAACAAACAAAGGGAAAAAAAAGAGAGTGTGGGAAAGGGGAGGCGATTTCCGGTGGGAATTCCGGCCTTGCCCCGGTCATCCGGCACCGGCCACCGTACACGGTGGCCGGAAAGGTAAAAATTTTACTTTTTTTTACTTTTTTTTTGTATTTTTGTTATGTAATATATATATAGATTTGTAGTAGATGAGAAAAAAAGAATGATTCGATTTCTTTTTTTAAAGTAAAATCACCTTGTGCTTGAATTTAGTTTTTGTTGTTTTGCCCTTCGATTTGCTGTTTTGTTCTTGCTTTGGAGTCCCTGTTTTATTTGTATTTAGAAATACTATGTTTGTATTGACTGGAAATTTGGCCGACCTCCCTTACAACATTTTGATTCGGCTTTTATAGCCTATTTACAAGCTATTTTTCTATTGTTTTCTATCCTTTCGTGTGTTTCTCTCGCAGGGCAGTTGAGCGGCGCTGCAAAGTTGGTGGCCGGTGCACAGGAGGTGTCAGGGGGTAGGTGGTTGCTGAAGTGTTTGGGTGGTGGCTAGGGTTAGATAGCTTTTTTTGAATTTGGTTTAGGGTTTGGGTGTAATTGGGCTGTTGGGTATTTGGGTTTTTTGATGGGTTAGTGGGTTTAGGGGTTTGTATTGTTAGTTGGGTTATTTGGGTTATTGGGTAGTGGTTAGGTTGTAAATGGGTTTAGGGGTTATTTATCTTGGGTCCAAGCCCGGGCAAATATTGGACTATACAATATTATTTAATATTTAATAATTTTATACATTTTTTATTTATTGAAATGTTTTATATAGTCATCTTAACTTTATTTTAATGTTTGTATTATATATTTAGTATATGTATTTTTTTAATGTGTTCTAAATTACACAATATAAAATATTATAAACTTAAAAATGGGCCATCTTGGGCATTGAATGTTCAAGCCCGAGCGCATCCCATATTTTAAGTGGGCCTAATTTTTTTGTTCAAACCTATTTTTTGAGCCTAATATTTTTATCCAAACCCCCCTAAATTTTAGACGGAATTGTGCGGTTAGCCTAGCCCATGAACATGCCTAGTTAAGATATACTAAAATGGAAAGTGAAAAATTAGTATTAATGTATCTAATATATACTAAAAATGAATGAGAAAAAAATGTAAGATAGGAAAGATTACAATTATGAAGAGGACATAAATATAAAAGCTATTAAATGGTAAAGGATTTGAAAGTAAATTTAGCCAAAATTTTAATCGAAGGTTTAATTGAGAAAGGAAAATTCAAAGCAATTAGATGGTAGCTGCAAATTTTTAATTTCTTTTAATGTTGTGCTTATGCTTATTTAGAGGGTGTAGATAATACTTTTCAAAGGACTTATGTTATCACCAAAATCAAATCATACCATTTCTTTAGATTTATTATCATCAATATTACTTACCATTGATATGTATGAAATGAATTTGTGATTTATTATTTACAATATTTCAAATTATACAATTTAAATAATAATAATGCAGTTATATTTATATATGGGTAAAAGACTATCAAATTATTAATCATAATTCCCCTTTATGTTTGTAAAATAAAATATTTGAACCATTTTAAAGGACTTATGCAGGGATCAAATATTAAAATTTTGTATTTTATGCGTTATTAAAATTTGAAATTCGTATTGATTTTGTTTTATTGAAGATTGAATAATCGATTTAAATCAATTAAAATTCCCGAATTTGACACCATTTTTTTTACCTTGCCAAAAATGCGTAAATCAGAAAATTTGTGATACATTATTTAGAAATTTTTAAATCATACTATTATGGTTCGAGATGGTCAAAGTAATTACTTGTTTTATCCTATCTCACTATATGAAATTATCATTTTATCTTTATAAATATAATGATTATAAAGAAAAAAATGTAATAACGTGTTATAAAAAAATTCATAATGTAATAAATAGACTTGTTATTTTCTTTGTTCACTCTTGATTATCTGAGCATGTTTAATTAAATGCTTGAACGAGTTTTGAATTCTTAACACAATTACGGTTTAAAGTAACCCATTATCAGGAATTTTATGACTATATGCTGATGCTCTGCTTGAGTCACCTTTTTTTTTTTTAAATTGGAAGCAACACGATATGAAATTATCATTTTATTTTTGTAGATATAATGATTATAAGGATAAAAATGTAATAACATGTTATAAAAAAAACTAGATGTTTTATATGTAAATTTTTTTGAACAATTATGTTTAAATTGAGGCAAAATAGAGTAAAGTAGGATGAGATGGGGTAGGAATGGATGCTTGCAACATCCATGGAGATGATAGAGATTTTCAAAATTATATATCCATAATGAAGCGGGTTAGATGATAGTATACAACGTGCCAACTACAAAACAGTGATAGATTTATCCTAGTCTTGTTTCATTGTCATTCCTAAGGGTGCATCTCAATTGGATTAACTTTTGATTTCGAATTTTCAATTTTATAGTTCTAATACAAATTTGATTTTTTTTAATTCACTTGAATTAAAATCCGATTCAATTTGGTTTAATACTAAAAAAACAACAATCTAAAAGCTTCAATTGCTATTTGAAACTTGAAAGTCAGTACTAAATAAAACAACATTTAAGGGTCTCTTTTTCACTTTAACAAAGTAATTATAAACCCAACCATTTTCATAAGTACATATTCTAATGTAACATTTTGTTGTGGGTATCAGCAGAGGAAGTCCCCTGCAATTTTGGTATGAGGACTTTTTCAAAGCACTTGGTGATGGATGGGGGAAAGTTTGTAAGGTTGAGGAGCAAACTAGGAACAGCACCAAATTCGATTAAGCGAGAATGGTGATCCAAGTCGATATCAGTTTGGCAATTCCATCAAAAGTTTCGGTATGCAATGGGACAAGAAGTTTGGCATACGCATTTCCCTTGAAAATGCGGAGCCAGATAGTGAATGGATTGATGCAGGGTAACAAATTCAACAGCTGCTCCTATAGGAATAAATGGTTTCCAGCCAATAAGCCTTGTTGGGTGTGCTTACAAGATTCTAGCAGAAGTGTTAGATGAACAGCTTAAAGTTCACATGACTATGAGAGATGTGCTTACAATAAGCACTATTTTTGAATAATCATGTTGGTGCTTCCTAATATTTTAAGTAATGGGTGGAGATGTAGAAAAATTGAAATGGAGTAGTAACTTGGAAGTGGCCATGTTAGCTCGACCTTTTTTTATTTTTTATTTAATCATATTTTAACATTTTACAAATATTTCTTTAATGGCTTGGATTATATGAAATTCATTTTACAAAGCATCAAGCTTTTCTTAATGGGAACCAACTATGATAGTCGGTTCCGCACCATGGTTTCAGTCGTACCAGCTGGTGCTACTGTTCTAGTATTATAGCGCAACAAGTAATAACCTTTTTTATATCGGTGAAAAATTTAGTTTATACCGTTTGAACCAATTTGTTTCAGTCAATTCTAATCACACCAGTTGAAATATGGTGCACTTGTTGCTACATGAATAATATTAAAAATATAAAATTCGTAACTACTTTTTCATTAAGTTAAAGACTTAATTAAAATGTATTCAACAATAAAAAATATTACACTTAAAAAGTAAATTAGTTTAACATTTGAAATTTTTCTAGAACATACTTTCATATTTAAAATATAAAAATTAAAATATAATTAAAAAAGCCCACCCACCTTACTATCAAAGAAAAACTATTCACTCATCGTTTAGATTCTTTTATTGAAAAAAATCCCCTTTACCTTTTCACTTTTTTTTGTATTGTTGATTTTAAATTTATTGAATAATGAAATTTAATTTGTGAAGTTCACTAATTAGTATTTTATATAAAAAAAACAATCTATCCACCAGTTTGGTATTGACTACTATGTTTGTAAACTTTTTAGCAAAGAAATGAGTTAAGTGCGTTGTGTTGGTATTTTATAACTAGTATTTTATAATGTTTGATGTCTTGTTTTCTTTTAGTATTTTGCTTTGATGCCTTTGATTTGTGCTGATATTTGAGTGTAATCATCGAATATAGATAGAAGCGAATATAACCTTAAAGTACACACTTTAGAGCCTTATCTTATTTCTTCATTTTCTGGTTGAGTTTTATTTGCGTGTGTTTGAGATTTTCCTTACCGGTGATTTATACTAACATGCTATGCAATGACTGTGGTTGCTTTATTCATAAAATTATGTTTTAGACTGAGAAAAAAAAGTTAAGAAATTCAAAACATTAAAAAGAAAGTAGAGAAAGTGAACACAATGATTTACGTAGTTCAAGAATATTCCTTACATCCACGGGTAGAACTAAAGGTAAAATTCAATATTAAAAAATAGAGATTACAATGAAATTACATCATAAAGTAAAATACCTCGCCACAATAACTATTCACAAACTTTGAGGAATCTTTTAAATCAACATCAACTATACACTTTCCACATATTGAGAAATACCTGGAAATAGTTGTTGGTGCAAGAGGTAATAGCAAGATGGTTTCAGCTTGCTTGCACAGCAAGTGTCGAGCCTTGCTGAATAAACTATTGAAGAAGAAGAAAGAAATTTTGCAATGGAGAACAGAAAAGAAAGAGATAAAATTGAATGAAAATGAGCTGAATTTTCATTGACGTTTTTTAAGGCATAATACCAATACATATATATGAGATAACAACAGCAAAACAAACAAGTTACCACCTAATAACATACCTAACACCACTAAATTGCCTAGTAACTTGGTAAACTTGATTGAAAACATAAACTTCTACCTAAACTTGTCATTCAGCACCTAATTACATCAAAATACAGTTACCGACTTAGTTCAAAACAAACTAAAACACAAAATGTTCATTTGAGTAACCAAATGAAACAATGCAGTTTCGGTTTGCTGTTAAAGCACGATCCCTGTATGGTCACCTTGCATGGTCACCTTGGCTGCTGCATGGGGGTTGACTTCAACACTCCTCCTCAGCTTCTATGCAGCAGACTCCTAGTTGCTTCCTTAGGTTTAGAAATCTCGATGCACCAAGTGATTTTGTGAAGATATCGGCGATCTGACCTTCTGAGCTGCAATGAATTAGCTTGATCTCTCGAGCTTGTTCCATTTCTCTTATCACATGGAGTTTAATGTTGAAATGTTTTGTCCTGCCATGGAAGACAGGATTTTTAGCAATAGCAACTGCTGACTTGTTGTCACAATGTATCACAGTTGCATCATTCTGCTGTAGATTCAAATCGCTAAAAATTTTTCTCAGCCACATAGCTTGATTAACAGCATTGGCAGCTGCTACATACTCTGCTTCTGCTGTCGATTGAGCCACCATTGTTTGTTTTCTTGAGCTCCAACAAATCATAGCTGAGCTAAGTGTAAAAGCATAGCCAGAAGTGCTCTTCATGTCATCCTTTGAACCAGCCCAATCGCTATCAGTGTAGCCAATCAGTTTCAACTCTTCAGCCTTTCTAAACTGTATTCCATGGTTTAAGGTACCTTTGATGTATCTTAGCACCCTTTTCCCAGCCTTGTAATGTTGCTGGTTACAGCAGTGCATGAACCTTGATAGCATGCTCACAGCAAACAGAATGTCAGGTCTTGTTGCTGTTAAATACAGCAAACAACCAACAAGGCTCCTATAAAATGACTCATTGACAGGCTCATGTTCTTCTTGGCTCGACAGTTTTATGCCAACTGCCATAGGTATGCATGTTGGCTTGCAATTTTGCATTGAAAACTTGGATAAAACTTTCAAAGCAAATGCCTTTTGTCCCAAAAAGATTCCTTGATCAGCTTGTTGTATCTCTATTCCAAGGAAATAAGTCATCAACCCCAAATCTGACATCTCGAACATCTCCTTCATTTTTCTTTTGAAATCTTCTAACATAGTCTTGTCTCCTCCTGTTACAAGGAGATCATCCACATAAAGAGACACAATAAGCTGTGTTTCTGCTTGATCCTTCTTAACATAAATTGTTGGCTCACTAGCACTCCTTTCAAATCCCAAACTGACCAAGTATGAGTCAATTCGAGCATACCAGGCTCGAGGGGCCTGTTTTAGGCCATACAAGGCCTTTCTTAGCCTATACACCAAATGTTCCTTACCAGGCATTATAAAACCTGGGGGTTGCTCGATGTATATCTCCTCTTCTAGGAGTCCATTGAGGAATGCAGACTTGACATCTATTTGGTGGATTGTCCACTGGTTCTGAGCAGCAACTGCAATCAGCAATCTGATTGTATCGAGTCTGGCTACTGGAGCAAATGTTTCCATATAGTCCAGACCATACCTTTGACTGAAGCCCTTTACAACTAGCCTGGCCTTTAGCTTGTTTAAACTTCCATCCGCATTGTGCTTCACTCGATAGACCCATTTTACACCAATGGTCTTTCTGTTGGCAGGCTTTTCAACCAACTCCCATGTCTGATTCTTCACAATCATGTTGATTTCATCAACCATGGCCTGTTTCCAACCTTCATCTGCTTCAGCTTCTTCAAAACTACTAGGTTCTGCTATAGCAACTTGTGCTCTTTCATAAATCTCATCTAGGGGCCTTGTGCCTCTCACAGGCACATCATCAACATCCATTTCAGGACCAAGGTGCTCGAGTTTAGCTTGATTAGGCACCAGGTCTTCTGAAGCAGCTTCTGGTTTACTCTTCTCCCAATTCCAGCAAGCCTTCTCATTAAAGATGACATCTCTGCTCACTTGGACTTTGTTTGTCAAAGGATCCAGCACCCTGTAGCCCTTTTTAACTGAGCTATAGCCTACTAGAACACCTGGTTGAGCCCTTTCAGAGAGCTTATCTCTTTTTGCTGCTAGTATTTGTGCATAACACAGGCAACCAAACACCTTCAGATGTGCCAAGGAAGGCTTGAAACCAGACCAAGCCTCGAAAGGTGTTTTGGATGCAAGAGCTTTAGTAGGAAGCCTATTTTGAAGGTAGACAGCAGTGTTTACTGCCTCAGCCCACATGGTCTTGGGCAGTTTCTTCTCAAACAGCAGGCACCTGGCCATATCCATCAAGCTTCTGTTCTTTCTTTCTGATACCCCATTCTGCTGAGGTGTGTAGACATTTGTAAGCTGGTGTTTGATACCAGCATCATTGCAAATGGCTTGAAACTGAGCTGAAGTGTACTCAGTGCCATTGTCTGACCTTATCGATTTCAGCTTGCAGCCTGTTTCTGTCTCTACAGCAGTTTTAAACTTCACAAACACTTGAGCTACCCCAGACTTGTGTTTTAAGAAGAAAATCCAGCAAAACCTTGTAAAATCATCAATGAAGAGGATAAAATACCTGTTTTTGCTGAGTGATTCAGTCCTCATCGGGCCACATACATCAGAGTGCACCAGCTGCAGTCTTTCAGTAGCTCTCCATGCTGCATTTGTAGAAAATGGCAATCTTGCCTGTTTCCCCATCTGGCAGACCTCACACACATCATCATACTCCACTGAGTTGGTGAAGTTCTCAGCCAAGCCCTCACTGGCCATTCGACCCATTGACCTAAAGTTGGCATGTCCAAGTCTTCTATGCCAGAGTTTGGAGTCATCTATCGAGGCTGTATATGCTGACTTTAAGTCATTTGACTAATGAACCTCAAAGCATTTATCAGTCATTGTGACTGTCATAAGGCTTGATCCACTTGGATCTACAATGTGGCACTGTTTATCCTTGAATACAACAGAATAACCTTTCTCAAGCAATTGGGCTATGCTGAGAAGGTTTCTGTCAATCTCAGGCACCAAAGCACATTTGGTATGACCTTGTTACCTGTAGGAGTACATATCAGCACCTCTCCTCTTCCTTCAGCCTTTATAAACTGGCCATTTCCAACCTTGACCTTGGTTTTGCAACTTCTATCCAAGGTTTTAAACAAGGAGGCATCTGGTGACATGTGGTTAGTGCAACCACTGTCCAATAGCCAACCTTTTGAAAATTTCTTCTCAGCAGTTAAGCAAGAAACAGCAAAGACCTGCTCCTCTTGGTCACTACTGTCCTCAGCTACTCGAGCTTCAACCTTTGGTTGTTGAAATTGGCTCTGCCTTGGCTTGGTTCTATTTTTGCAAACCCTTTCAACATGACCCTTCTTCTTGCAGTGCTGGCATACTGCTGCTGGCCTGAACCAACATCTGTCTTCTGGATGGCCTAGCTTCTTGCAATATCTGCAGGGATGGTCATTGCTCCTTGCAGCATCAGGCTTAGGCCTATTTTTCCAAGGTTTTTTGCCTCTTTGAGCATTGGTGCTCGAGGCTTCTCTGGCCTTGGCTTGAAATGCACCTTCTTGGTGATCTTCAGATCTGCTAGCTCTCTTTTTTTCCTGAGCATAGAAGGTGTTGATTAACTCAGTCAAAGAAATGCTAGCAAGGTCTCTTGAGTCCTCTAGGGAGGATATTTTTGCTTCATATTTCTCAGGCAAAGTGGAGAGGACTTTCTCCACAATTCTTGCCTCATCAAAGTGCTCACCTAGGAGCCTTATACTGTTAACCACTGCCATAATTCTATCTGAATACTGCTTCACTGTTTCTTCTTCCTTCATCTTCAAATTCTCGAAATCCCTTCTCAAATTCAACAGCTGCTGTTGCCTTGTTCTCTCAGTGCCTTGAAACTCCTCCTTAAGCTTGTCCCAGGCCTGTTTTGGAGTCTCACAGGCCATAATTCTGGTAAAGATGACATCTGATACACAGTTCTGAATGCAGGACATGGCTTTGTACCTTTTGGTCCTCTCATCAGCATGTTGTCTGATCTGAGCTACTGTGGGAATAGCCCTCAGTGGTGCTGGCTCAGCATCTGTGTTAACAACTTCCCACAGATCAAAGGCCTGCAGGTAAGTCTTCATCTTTACCAGCCATATGTGAAAGCTTTCTCCATTGAAGACTGATGGGGCTGCTGGTGAAAATCCTGAAGAAGCCATCAGGTTCCTTGGTTTGAAGCAACAGGTCCACTAAGACAACGGCTCTAGATACCAATTGTTGGTGCAAGAGGTAATAGCAAGATGGTTTCAGCTTGCTTGCACAGCAAGTGTCGAGCCTTGCTGAATAAACTATTGAAGAAGAAGAAAGAAATTTTGCAATGGAGAACAAAAAAGAAAGAGATAAAATTGAATGAAAATGAGCTGAATTTTCATTGACGTTTTTTAAGGCATAATACCAATACATATATATGAGATAACAACAGCAAAACAAACAAGTTACCACCTAATAACATACCTAACACCACTAAATTGCCTAGTAACTTGGTAAACTTGATTGAAAACATAAACTTCTACCTAAACTTGTCATTCAGCACCTAATTACATCAAAATACAGTTACCGACTTAGTTCAAAACAAACTAAAACACAAAATGTTCATTTGAGTAACCAAATGAAACAATGCAGTTTCGGTTTGCTGTTAAAGCACGATCCCTGCATGGTCACCTTGCATGGTCACCTTGGCTGCTGCATGGGGGTTGACTTCAACAATAGTAAATAACAAGTGACCAATCTCAAAATGTTAAAAGCAATACTTTATTTAAAACATCCTAGCTCTTATCTATCATCAATGGAGATTTAAGCCAGGTTCATGATTTGTGTAGATAGAAATAGATGATACTAAAAGCATTAGAAATAAAAACTTACCACTCCATTCCTTTTGTCAACATCTGCCGACCAACGACGTTGTGCCCATTAGCTGGTATTGCCCTCTTTGGATGCCCACCATTTTCAAGGGTTTATCACCCAAAGGTACGTACACCTCCCCAGTGGTACCATTTGGCCTTTTATCTGTCATGGTTCCCAAAGTTGAATGAAAGTCCAAGGCTAAATAAATAACATATTTGGCTCTTCAACTACAACTATGTTCCAAGCACCAAAATATGCTCCAACAGAGGAAAGGAATGTCAGAAGAATAAATTCTCCATAGAACCTATACCTACCCTGTCATAAACATTGATAACATCACAGTTGAAGCCTTTCAAAGCAGCGAAAATTCATATAAAGATTGATAGAAACCACTGTAGATAGCCTGTGAAAATGATGAATATCACAATTACCATTATCTGTCTAACAAAAACCGAATATTAGTGAATCAAAATCTTTGCCTGTGTTTTAAAGGGTTTCATACATGTGGTCTGAGCGTGAAAAAATAAGGGATGCTCCGAAAATTTGTGATGATTCATCCATATATAATCACAATGGTTGCACCCAACTGATGCACTAGTAAGAGAAGCGTCTTGATATGATGCAGAAACAAGATGGAACTTCCTACTTTATATGCCAATCTATGGGACCAGAAAGCTGAAAAGCAACATTGAAAGAGAGCTGTAGTGAAACTAGTTCCAAACTGCTAGAGTATATATATATATTATTTTATTCATTTAACTCATGCCTCAAAGTCAAAAGCAAGAGAGTCAAGATATAGTGGGTCACTTAGTCACTGCTATTTTTGGCTACAAAATGAAATCACATAAAGTATTTTTGCACCTCTAAGTAAAAGCCTCGAGTTTGTTTATGTCGCTCAATCCACATGATCAAAAAAGAAATTCCCCATCAAGTGAACTGATGCAGCCTTAGAATGGATTCATGGTCTGAGAAATTTGGAAAACTAAGATGGACCACTTTGAGATTGGACAGAACAATTTTTGGGAAGTTCCAAGGATGTATAATCTCAATGTGACCAGTGTCTTACAAATGAAACCCCAAATAGCAGCTCAGTGAACTCTGTTGTGTTAATGTTAAATTGAGCTCTCTAATGCCATGTTGTAACGTGTTCTGTATCCCTCCATTAATCTGCAAGGATCAAACTACCACGTTAAAGACTTGTTCTGAAAAACCATTGGTTAATAGTACAATGAAATCTCAAGTATTTTTAACTAAAATCCCATTCCCATATACCAATTTCATAGCAACTTCTTAGAAATTGGAAAATGCAGATAAAAACAGAACATTCAATTTGCTGAATAAATGTTGCAGAGAATTGACTAACCGCCTTAATAAATCAAATAAGCTGAAGCAGATCAATTGAAGGTCTCATCTATTTTTCGCCAGTTTTGCCTTCAATGCCTGCAAAAATTGAATACAAAATATATAACACTGACTTCTATTATCATATTTTTCATGAGGACAATCATATATATATATAAAGAACAGGTATGAAATTGATAAATGTTTAAAATTCGTTTACACCTGTGGTTTGAGTGTGGAGAAATCAATGCCAGATTTTGCAGCTTAAATTTCAATCAAATTCCCGCGGGATGACTGTTTTGAAACCAATTCTAACGAAAGGTATATGGGCAATCTTGGATCTCTCTCGTCCTTCTTCTAGCAATGGGCAATTGCAAATATGTAGCTGCTCAAGCGAGAGAAGCATATCCTTTTCTGGAGAGATGTGAGGTTAGGACAACGATAAATTCGCAATTGTTGAAGAGAGGTGAGGTGTTGAAAGCCCTTCGAGCACATGTATTCCAAATTCTCAAAATTCCGAATGCAGATATATCTGAGAGAAGGAGGCAGCATTCTTCCTATCCCTTCTTCTGGAAAGGACATGACACTTGAGCATCCTTCACCGCTGATAGCCAGTTCTTGAAGAGAGGTGAGTCTGTTAAATCCCCATTGAACAAGTGATGTATAAATTTTGGAAGCCTTTGAGATTGCAAGTGATGTGAGGTTGGTAGGGAAACCCTCTACTGGAAAGGATATGTCAGCCGAACAGTTCCACACCTTTAATTTTTGAAGGGAGGTGAAGTTGTGGATGCACTTGGGAAGGAGTCCAAAATTTTCACATTCCTCAATTGAGAAAACTCTGAGATTTGTGGTGGGCAACCCACTTTCTTCAAATGGAACCAGATTTGGACACCTAGATAATCGAATCTCCTGAAGATGGCTGAGCTTGTTTAATCCCCGCGGTAATGATTTAATTTTCTCAGCACGCCTAATTAGAATGCTTTCGAGATCAGTGGTTTCAAGGAAGTCTTGGGCTATGCATTCCAACACTGGACAATCCCTAATATTCAGATGTTTAAGCATTACGGGTAACTTGGTGTTTAAAAATAAGCTACTTAGCTTTAAACAACTTTCAATGTGGAGATGTTGAAGCCGATTGCATATATCGCCCCTTGATGATAACCATATTAGAGATGGACAGTAGCGTATATGTAAGTACTCAAGAAGACAAGAGCGTATATGTAAGTGCTCAAGAAGACAAGTGTTGCTACTCATACTCTTATTATTATTTTCTTTTTCATCAACCAAATATTGCAAATTCACGCAATTCACAATCCTCAGCTCTTTTAAAGCAGGAGGAAAGTTACTCTCTGCAAAACAAACCAAGCCTGGACACTTTTCAAGTTCTATTGTCGTAATGAATGGGAAAGCATATAAGACTTTTGGTAGTCTATTCAGCCTTTCACAATTACCTATTTCCAGAGATTCAACACCTGGAATCTTGTCAAGTTGCAATATCTCCTCCTCTGTTTCCAAAGAGACCAATTGCGGACAATCCCTAATCGTGATGAAACGATGCCCAATTAATCTTAACCCAATTTGCGATAAAGATCCCAACTCCTTCCAACCATAGATGTTGAAGGTTTCAAAGTTTGCAAATCTCAACATTATCCTCTCTGCTGAAATATTAAACTTTGAAATATTTGAAAGAGAAACATGTTTCAAAAAGTTAACCTTCTGTACAGGCAAAGAACCTTCATCCACCAATTCTTCACACCCATTAACGCTTAATTCACACAGCAAGGGAAAACTTCAAATTGAAACTACCAGTCTCTTACACTCATAGATTTCAAGTTCCTGCAAGGATTGAAGGATGGTTGGCAACCTTCCCAACAATAGAGGACATCCACTGATTGAAAGAAAATGAAGGCTGGGGAATTTCGATACTTGCTCATCATCTTCACATAGGTCCCACTCCTCCCAATTTAGCATATTGCCAAAACACAGAGACTCTAATGATGCAAAACCATTTGATTGATTTTCTCCAAACAACTCAGCACCAATCTTATGTACTTGATCCAAGCCACTAATTGAAAGATCTTTTAACAACAACCTTCCAATTGGTGGTAGAGATTTGCAATTTTTACAGTCGTGAAGCTCCAATGACAACATATTCTTGAAGGAAGGGTCTGCAATCCAAGTAGAGAATTTTGCACCACCATAATTCTGAATGACGAGTTGCTCAAGCTTTTTCGAAGGATGAAGAATCAACTTGACTTGCCCAATTGAAAGGTATAATATTATCTCGACTAAATTTCATACATGATAGCTTGTTTTGTCTTCATTTATAAGATTTATTAAATTAGTGTTTGTTGGTAATATGCTATTTCAAAACAAACTTGTTAGCACTTACTGGAAAATAAATCAAGAATTAACAAATCAAAATTTATTGTGCCATGGAAGAACCACTTTCTTATAAATGAATTCGCCCTGGTCGGTGTAATCGTGTTGCGGATGTCGTCCATCAAGGTTAACGCGGTGCTTCAATATTCGTACACCCGAATAAAGAAGGTTCAATTGGTATTGCTCTTCTCAAGAAAATCACACTAGAATCAATTCCTAAGAAAGTTTGGAGGGATCACAGCCGATCCCTAATGTAATTTAGGGAAAATGGCAGAATTTTAGGAGGGAGTTGCGAGAGAGGGGAGGAGAAGAAAAGAGTTTTTTTATTTCTGTGTTTTGTGTTCTGTGTCAAAATGAAAAAAATAACGCTCTATTTACACTAGTAACTAAAGGGCAAAATAGTAAATATGTACAAAATCAAAGTTCATCTATACAATTGAACATTAAATTATAGTTCATGTATACTTTTGATATTTATCCCATTTGAATAATAATTGAACTCTCCAAAGAAAACGTCAATTTAAATTATTTTACTAAACAAATCTAATTAATAATTTAAATTGAAATATTTAATTCCTTTCAAATATTAATTTGAATAATTATTGAACTCCTATTATTTTATTTAAAGATATATATAAATTTGAACTCCATGAAATGATATGATGGTTAAGGTGTTCACTGCTTCAGATATGGCTTGGGTTCAAATCGCGTTAGTTACGTTTGTTATTCAGGTTTTGTCTCAAAAAAGATATATATAAATCTTATTAAAATATGTTTAAATTTCACTTCCAATTTATAAAACTCCTTCCCTAAGCCAAGAAAACATGTAAGTCCTCTTTACTATCTTTCATTAATTTTCTTCTCTTTTTCCTGCCATCCTCTTATATCTCTAAAGGGTGAGTTTGGATGGGCAGTGCGTTTATTTGCGGTTAGTGTAAAAACAGTGGTGGCGGGGAGATTAGATACTGTAACGATACTATAGCGTGAGACAAAAAATAAGCTAAACGCACCGCACCGCCCCGCCGCCCCAAACGAAGCCAAAGTCTTTAGCATCCATACCAAATAATAACAAATGATTATGATTAGATTTTTTTACTCTTGGAAATTTTCTTAGCATCATGATTATGACTAGATTTGATAATTGAAAGATAACTTTTTTTCAAAGTCATTGTTGAGAACAGAATAAAACAAAACAGTCTAGCAAATACTACTTAGCAGACAAAAACAACTTCAACAACAGACTTCCCCGTTATACTCTGCTGCATAAAACAGCAGATCATCCCAGCATCATCCACTCTGCTTCAGCAGCAAATCACCAAGCAGCTTTAAAAAAGTTTTTCCTTGACATGCCTACCTTTGCTAGAGTTTCCGCCATTCCATTCTTTTTATGATTAGTGACTGCAAACTGGATTTCAGCAATATGTCTACATCCATCTTTTATTTTCGCAAACAACTTCCTTAGCGACCATGGACGAAGACTTCTATATTTCAACCAATTAGAGACCGTATTCAAATCAAACTCTATAATCAAAGGAAGTTGCACCTTATGAAACTAACTTGAAAACATCTCTATTGCTACTTTTATAGCCATCAATACCACCATTTCCAAACCTCCATTGAACAGTTAATTGAAGGATAATGATGCACATAAAATGGCACCTTGGAAGGATAATGATTAAGACTTTCTTCTTCTTTTTTTAACACAGGTGTATCATAATGGAGCTGGCATCTTCTCTTATTTCAGGGGCAGAGGACGACCTTATTGATATAAGTTAACTTTTTAGGTATATAATATTCCCATTTACCTCTACAAAACCGTAACTAGAGGGATATTTTGATATAAGTTCAAAATTAAAAACACAAACCTCCAATTTTTTTCTCAAAATAATTAAAAACACCCCAATTTTCAATTATCAAAAGTGATCCAAAAATATATATAAGTTTTATCAACCCTTACGAGTCAATACACACCTACACACCTGTATAAATCAATATTTTATCTACCAAAATTATCTAGCAAAACCTGTTTTTTTTTTTAATTCATATTTTAACATTTTACAGATATTTCTTTAATGGCTTGGATTATATGGAATTCATTTTACAAAGAGTTGAGCTTTTTTTAATGGTGAGCAACCATGGTGGTTAGTTCTGCACCATGGTTTCAGTTGTACCGCTCGGTGTCACTGTTTCAGTGTTATAGCACAACAAGCAACACCTTTTTTATACCAGTGAAAATTTTAGTCTGGATTATTCGCACCAGCTCATTTTGCCCAATTCTAGTCGCAATAACTGAAACATGGTGCATCGACAGGCACATAAATTGGAATCTAAAACTTTTAACTATTTTCTGTTAGGCTAAAGACTTAATTGAAATGTATTAACCAATAAAAAAAATATTAGACTAGAAAGTAAAGTTTAACAATTTTTTTTGAGCATACTTTAACATTTAAAATATAATAAAAAAATTCACTCATCCCATTATCAAAGAAAAATTCACTCAGCTTCTTTTATTGAAAAATCTCCTCATTCTTGGGCTTCTGTTTTCTTGCTAATATTGAATTTATTGAACGATGAATTTTATTTGTGGAGTTCATTAATCAGTATTCTATATAATTGATAAATATTTTATATTTTGAAACTTATTCAGAATCATTTACTTGATATTTGTATTTTTTTATTTAGATATATTAAATATTTTAAAAAATATCGATAAATTCAAAACGGTACATGGAAATATACTAATACCAATAAGTATCAATTCTAGTAGAAAAGCAGTGCATCAACTAGTCTGGTATTGACTACGTTGGAAACAACTATGTTGCAGACTTGTTAGCAAAAAAAAGGGTTAAAGGGTGTTAGGTTAGTATTTTGGGTGGCTATAAAGTTTGATGCTTTGTTTTCTAAGTATTTTGCTTTAATGCATTTGATTTCTGCTGATATTTGAGTGTAATCATCATGATATACATGGCTATCTAATTTTTTATGATTTGTTATTCTGATTGTGGTTGTTTTATTAATAAAATTATGTTTTGGATTGAGAAAAAAAATTAAGAAATTTAAAACACAAAAATGAAATTAGAGAAAGTGAACACAATGATTTACGTGATTCGAGAATATCCCCTACATCCACTGGCAGAACCGAAAACGAAATTCACTAATAAAAAAATAGAGATTACAATAGATTTACATAATAAAATAAAATACCTTGCCACAATAACTATCCACAAACTTTGAGCAATCTTTTAAATGAACATCAACTATATACATTCCACATATTGAGAAATACCTGGCAATAATAAATTACAAGTGACCAACAATCTCAAATACAGGACATTGTCTGATTGAAAGAACACGAAGGATGGGGAACTTCGATACTTGCTCACCATCTTCACATAGGTCCCACTCCTCCCAATTCAGCATATTGTCAAAATGCAGAGACTCTAATGATGCAAAAGCATTTGATTGATTTTCTCCAAACAACTCAGCACCAATCTTGTTTACTTGACCCAAACCGCTAATTGAAAGATCTTTTAACAACAATAACCTTCCAATCGATGGTAGAGATTTGCAATTTTTACAGTTGTGAAGCTTCAATGACAGCATATTCTTGAAGGAAGAATCTGCAATCCAAGTAGAGAATTTTGCACCACCATAATTCTCAATGACGAGTTGCTCAAGCTTTTTCGAAGGATGAAGAGAGTCTAACACCCATTCTTCAACTTCTCTTTTCCTTGTATCCTTCTTAATGTCCTGACCCCATTCCAATACCAATCGATGAATCCCCTGCTTCTCATTTAACTTGGCTTCCCCTGCATCTTCACCATTAACATTCTCCAACCCAGAAAGACGGAAATCACCTTTGAGGTTTGACAAATATTTCAAATCTCTAATATGACAACCATCACCTTCCCCTATGATAAAGTTTGATAACCTTTGAAGATTGGTTAGCTTATCAATTCTAAAAGGAATCCTTTCAATTGAGTTCGCACCTCTGATATCAAGATAATGCAAATTGACAAGATTTCCCATCTTTGAAGGTAACCTTCGAAGCTTGGAACACTTTTTTAATAATAAAGTTTCCAAATGGTAAAGAGTGCACAAAGAATCAGGTAAGTATTTGATATCAGTGCCAGAAAAATTTAAGCAGCGAAGATGTTTTAAATTTTCAAAAACATCATCAGGCAACTCAGTGATCTTATACCCACTCAAAGAAAGCACTCTTAAGTAGCCAAGTCTTGGCAACAAATCAACCAAAACAACATTAGTTAAATAAAGCTGCCAATAACGTGACAACTGTAAAGGTAGAAAAGTACGTAATTGTTTCACTTGATCAAATGCTTCGAACTTCTTCACTGTGTCATATCTGCTGACAATATAAGAAGAATGTCGAGTGCGATTTGAGAACTTTTGTTGCTTATCGCCCTCCAATTTGGAGCATATCTTTCCTGCAACTACTTGAGCTAAATCATTGATAAGGTCATGCATTACGAACCGGGACTTATCTTTACTGGATGTCTGAAAAAATGACCTTGACACTAGATCTTGAAAATACTGATTTTTCAAATTCATAATCTTTAGGAAGTATGGAGCAATATGCAAAACATCGTTTCAAGTATGACGGAAGATGATGGTAGCTTAATCGCAAAGCTGGAATTATGCCACATCGCTCTTCTGGTAAGTCCCATATCTCGCTCTCATATATTCTTTCCCATTCTCCATGATATATAACCGTGCGTAGCAAGCTTCCAATGGCTTTTGCAGCCAAAGGTAAGCCATTGCACCTTCTAACAATTTTCTCTCCAATTTCTTTAAACTGGCGATGTTCATCGAAATTTCTTGCGTTTAATGCATGCTGTGTAAATATGGATAAACAATCATCATCTGATAATTTATCCAAATGAAAAGCTTTGAGCGGTTTCACCATAGATGAAACAATTTGAAGACGAGTCGTTACAATGATATTGGTCCCTGCTCCAAACGGAGACCGTAAGATGGTCCAATCATTATATTTCTCGTTCCAAATGTCATCTAAAACAAGCAAGAAACTTTTCCCCGACAATTTCTCCTTCAACTTAACTTGAAGTAAATCCATGTTACTGTAATCACATGACTCAGAAGTGATGGACTGTAAAATTGCCTTTGTTATAGCAATTGCATCAAAATTATCAGAAACGCATACCCAGGCCTTGAGATCAAAAGACTCGTTGATGGTAGCGTCATTGTAAACAAGCTGAGCAAGAGTTGTTTTACCCATCCCTCCCATGACCACGATGGAAAGGACTGAAAATCCATCGGAGTTATTACCTTTGAGCAACTCAATCATTTTTTGCTTCTCCTTGTGTCTACCAACATACTCCACAGCTTCATCCATAACGGAAGTTGGTTGAAGCCTGGGCTGATTTCCCTTGGAGGGTGGAGCTTGGGACAAGATCTTACTCAACCCCAAATTACTCCTCCGAGTATTCAAATTATTTAGTCTAGCAGTGATATCTTTGACCTTGGGAATCATGGAATTCTTAAACCCAAAAGAAGTAAGAGTGAGACTAGTACCAGTAAAGCAGGTAGGAATGAGTTTCCGTACCTTGCTAGTGCTGGCTTGAGCTTGAGTATTTTGGAGCTTGAGACGTAACTCTTCATAAGCGAACTCGTCCAAGATGTCATCCACATCGTAAGCAAGTCCTGGAGGTCGTCCAACCATTTCTTCACACTCTCGTTCTTGATCTGCTTCTCCTCAGCATCGGTTAGCACTGCTTGGATATCGGGCAATATGGACTGCCAGTGTTTGAGCTGCCGGTGGAGTTGCTTATGATCAGCGACAAAGTTGAGTGCAGAGTCGAGCAACTTGCCCCCCAACAGCTCCAGAAACACAGACAGAGCAGCCTCTCCAATGACAGACACGGTGGAATTATGAGAAAGAAGATGAAGAGAGAAATGAAGAAAGCCAAAATGGAAATTCAGGGACCAAAATAGAAAGAAAGAGAGATGGGCTCCGTATAATTAGTGAAAGTTGAAGAAGTTGGCAGAATATTTTTTTAAGCATCCAATAATTCAGACTATGAGATGGAAGGCATTGGATTGTGATAAAGAAGGTTGACCCCAAGTGGCTGTTGATGGGGAAAAGACAATGAAAGTGGAATAGGTCCCACTCCAAGAAATTATTGCACCCTCTCATTTCTTAGGGTTTTTTACTAAAGAGTACAAAAAAATAAAAAAATTCTAAAATAATACAATATAAAAATTAATTACGAAAATAGTATGTTTAGGGTGGTCACGCCACTGTGAGAGGCGGCACCATCCTAAATCTGACATGCAACAGTAAAAAAAATGTTGAAAACGAAAAAAAATGAAAAAAAGGTGGTGTAGGTGCCAGAGGCGGCACCGGTGGTGTGGGTCGCATAGGCAGCACCTTTGTTTCTATTTCTAAAATATTCGGATTTTATTTTTTAAAATATACTATTTTTGTATTTTATTTTTATCTTATTTTAGTACATAATATTTCAAATATATTATTTTAGTGTTTTTTAAATAATCCTAATTTTGCCACTTTGTTTGTATTTTTAAAATTTTCAGATTTTATTTTTTATATTATTTTTTATACTTTTTTCATATTTTATTGTATTTTTTTCATATTTTATTTCTTTTCATATTTTTTTTTTCATATTTTATTTTTTATATTATTTTTGTAAAATAATATAAAAACCACATCACATAAAAAATAAAAAAATTAAAATAATCAGAATATAACATGCCAAAGAAATTTTATAAGAAATAATATATCTAATCAACTTGAAAGACACTTAACAAATAAATTACATAAAATAATAATAATAATAAAACGTTCTTTACACATAAAATACATAAACTTTTTTACTTCAATAAAAATTAAAAATAAATTAGGAATGAACGAAAACATAAAATAAATATAAACATGCCTTAATATCTCTTTTTAACCAAAAAATACCTTGAAAAAAATAAATTTATAAATTAAATTTAAATTAAATTAAAATTAAATCAACAATAATAACAGTATCTAAAAGAAATAAATTATTTACTTAAAAAAATTTACCCCTTTTTTTCCTTCTTTTTCCTTCCCTCCCTCTTTTTCTCCTTCTCTTTTTCTCTCTTTTTTCTTCCCTTCCCTCACCGTCTGCTTGCTCCTTCTTCTCTTCTTTTCTTCTTCTCTTCTTTCTTTTCTCTCATTTCTTCCCCAAATGAGTTAGGACCATAACATATGGTCCAAAACAGAGAAGAAGACAAAACCCCTATCCATGACCGGTCATGTCACGGTGCCGCTGGTGGCAGTGGCACCATCGGTGCCGCCTCTACCACTGGCATCATTGGTGCCGCCTGTGGCAGGCCCATGACCAGTCTACTTCAGCTTTTTTCTTTTCAGCAGCCTTTTTTTTTTCAACAGTTTTTTTTTTCAGCATCTTTTTAGCGTTTCTTTTTTTTTCTTTCTACTGTTTTTTTTATTATTGCATGTCAGAATCAGGGTGGTGCCGCCTCTTACAGTGGCGTGACCACCTGAACATATCATTTCCGTAATTACTTTTTATGTTATATTATTTTAGAATTTTTTTATTTTTTTTGTACTTCTTTAATAAAAAACCCCATTTCTTATCTTCCTGCAATTATTTGTATACTTTTTTTTAGCTATTATAATTTATTTGGCGGTCTATCTTTATAAAAAATTATTTTATTTTATTTTATTTTTTAGTTTTTAAATTCAATTTTCTTTTAAAATTATCTCAAAAGATCAAAGTGAGGAAAGTTATTTCACAGTAATATTTATATTTTTTTTAAAATTAAATAATATGATTTTATTAATTAAATAGTAATTGAATCAGAATGAATATATTGATAATACTTAGTTCTTTTTAGAAGGTAAAAAACTTAAAAATAAATTATTTGATTATTAACGATTGTGTCATTTTGGCCTTCCTTGGAGTTGAGAAGAAAGCAAATAGAGAAATTGGAAGCACTACTTAACCCATAATGGTAAAGCAAATGCAACTATGGTTAGGTGGAAATGTAATAAAAGTAAGGCTTTCAAGCTTTAGATTGCCTGTAAAAACGATCAAATAATATATCACATTTACCATATTATCTGTCTTACAAAAACCAAATATCAGCGAATCACCATCTTTGCCTATCTTTTAAAGGGTTGGTCTGAGCATGACAAAATAAGGGATGCTCTGAAAATTTGATGATGCATCCATCTATAATCACAGGGATTATATTGATATGAAATAATAAACAAGATGGAGCTTCCTTCCGTACCTTCAAGTAAAACTTGGTTAAATGAAGTCACGCAGTCAGTCACTTAAACACTGAGTTCATTAGTGTCATTCAATCCACATGATCGAAAAAACAATTCTTCATCAAGTGAATTATTGCAGCTCAAAAGTTGCTTTCGAATGGATTCATCATCTGAGAATTTCTGAGAACTAGGATAGACAACTTTGAGATCGGTAGACAATAGTTTGTGGAAACACTAAGGCTGCAAGTTCCAACGAAGTACAATCTCAATGTCACCAGTGTTTTACAAGTGAAAACACCAAAATTGCAGGTCCGTGAACTCTCTTGTGTTAATGCTTAAATCGAGCTCTTTAACTACATACCATACTGCGTAGTGTATCCCTCCCTTTTAATGCATGTTGAGTAAATATGGATAAAAAATCATTGGATAGTTTATCCAAATGAAAAGCTTTGAGCGGATCCACAATAGATGAAACAATTTGAAGACGAGTGGTTACAATGATAGTGGTCCCTACTCCAAATGGAGACAGTAAGATGGTCCAATCATTATAATTCTCGTTCCAAATGTCATCTAAAACAAGCAATCATTCTAAGACCTTTGCAACTTTTAAATTTGATTAGTTCTATTTAGAAAATTTCAAAGTGATATACAGATCCTTTTATACTTTGACATTGTTAATCCACTAACCGCTATTTCAATGCAAAAATGCTTAAAAAGGTCGTAAAAAAATAAATAAGACTAAAATTTATTAAGAGCAAAGCCCTTAATGAAAAGATTAATCAAAGTGACAAACATTGCCAGAATACAAAATGAGTGAAAATAAAATCAGGTGCCCCAGATATCCTAGTATGAGCTTTTCCAAGCAAACTTGCTAGGCCCATTCCAAGGCTGATATATGTTTAGGATGTCTAAAATACTTTGTTGATGCCTCAAGATGTAAAGTTTCTCTTCTTTGTTGTCTCTAAGGGGAAACGACTATTTCATGCCCATTCTTCGGTCAATATTTGAGTTGCCTTTTTTGAATTTTCAACTTAAAATCCCTTTGGTCTCAATATACTCTTTATGGGTTTTCGCCTTGGCATCTTCTTTTTTTTAAAGTAAAATATTTCATGCCATTGTTGTGCTCATATGTTGGTATTGCCCTCTTTGGATGCCCACTATTCAAGGCTTCATCACCCCAAGGTATGTACACCTCCCAGCGGTACCATTTCCCCTTTTCTCTGCCACCAATTTCATGGTTTCCGAAGTTGAATGAAAGTAGAAAGCCAAATAAATAAAATATTTGGTTCCTTCACTTCAAGGTTCTCACCAATTATCTCCATGATTTCCAAATGCCTCCTGCAAAAGAAAATCAATGAAAAAGATAAAAGTGCAAATACAACTATGTTCCAAATACCAAAATATGGTCCAACACAGGAAAGGAATGGTAGAAGAACAAATTCTCCATTTACTTTATCATAAACATTGATAATATCACTGTTGAAACGTTCCAAAGCAGGGGAAGTTCATACAAAGATTGATAGAAAACTCACTGTGACACATTTAGCTTTGAAGCTTCATAAAAAAGATTAGTCTTTACCAACCCATTCAAGCAGTTTTACAAAATTACTAGTTGTTGAACTATTTCAGTATGGGTCTGATATATATATATATATATATATGTATATATACACCTCAGCTTGTTGCTCATCAGAAGGATGTTCTTGAGAATGATCTTCTTCCATTTCTTTGTTGTATCTTGAAAGAGTGTGTTTCATGCTATATTCATAAAATATCATGTTTAAAAAAATAAAAATAAATTAAAAATAAAATTCTAACTTAGGGTTTAGGTTTTTTTTAACCTATATTGTTTGGACTTGAGCCGATCAAATTTATGACAAATTATTCTTAGCTTATCGTAACTATTTATGTATCGTTTTTGTTTTAATATGAGTGTGCGTTGTTGTGTTTTAGTATGTAGTTTTGTATTTATCATTTTTTAAAATATTATATATAATATACTTGCAAATATTTTTTAATTATAATATGTAAATATAAAATTTAAAATTATTAATTAAGTTCAACAATTTAATGAATATTATTTTTAAAAGCAATTATATAAAGAAGTAGTTAAGAAAGAAATGGGAAATATTAAAAATTCCTTTATAGGAATCAATACTCACCGATAGAAGCAAATATTAATTGAAATGAATCAAAGCTCAATGAAATTTTAATTGAAGTAAAACTTAAACTATTTTATTCTAGTTCAATATCGAGACGATTTGCAACGATTGATATAACCAGTATCGAAACTACAGACTACCATGCTGCAAAGTGAAAAGAAAAATAATGGAAATCAATCAAATTACAACTCAACTTACTTTCATGCTTAAAAAAAAAGTTCCAAAAAATAATTGTCGAAACCATTTTCAAATCGAGTTTTGGAAAATGGGAATCGATTTTAAAAAACGAAAACGGGAGTCGCCACCAATCTTTTTAGGTGTGATTGGATCACCTTTAAAACATTTTGTTTTAAAATCATTAGTTTTGGTCCATGAAATAAAAGAACGGATTCGGGAGTCGGTTACGTACGAGGAATGATTAGCACCCTCGTAACGCCCAAAAATTGGTACCTAATTGATTATCAAATGTCTTTAATGTGAAAGAAAAAAAAATTTAAGATGTAGTCCTCTTTAAAATATTTTAACTTTGAAAATTGGGATTCACTAGCGTCAAAGTATTGACATTAAGTTATCCCTTTTTTGAAATTCCTATCTCGAAACAGCAAAACGCTATATCCAATAAGTTAGGATATATTGCTTTGAAATTCCAAGATAGTGGCTTGCATTTAGAAAACCTCTAAAAAAACTTAGAAGGGTACTTAATTATTCGAATTCAACGAGAAAAGTGGCAACCCAATAAGTTAGGGCACTGCTTTCTCAAAATTTCCAAACACCAAGCATTGCCTTATTTGCAAAAAATCTTATTTCGAGGTAACAAATAAATGAATAAAACGAATAAAAAGATAATAACAAATAAGCTAGGAAATATTCGAGATTAAAAAAAACTAGTAATAAATAAACAATCATTATGTAAGACTAAAGAATGATAGTATAGTGAAGATAATAATAATATTAATAGTAATAATACAAATAAAAATTTTGGAATGATGTGTGAAATTATATATATGTATGTGAATATATAGATAAGTAAACAATATATATATAGTGAGTGAAGAGTAAAAGGTAAAACAAGTGTATTTAAAGAGTAATGGGTAAAAATATAATAATAGTGTAATAGTACTAATAACGTAATAGTATTAGAAATATACGATATATAATATTGAAGGTAAATACATAATATATACATATTAGAAATAATCATAATATTAGAAACAACTATTAATAATACTACATAAATAGATATAGTTAAAAAATATATAAAGTAAGATAATATGGGAAATAAAAAAAATATAAACGATATAATATTAGGGCATATGCAAAACAATAAAAATACAATATTAAAAGATATATATATATATATATAATGTATACATAATATAATATTAAAATATTTACATGGTATATACATAATAATGTAAAAAATAAACTATTAGTAATATTATAAATATACATATAGTAGTAATAATAATATAAAGGTATTTCATATAAACAGATATGCACGTAAAAAAAAAGAAGAAAAGAGAAAAATAATAATTACAAAAGTATGAAATCAAAATAATATCTAGAAACATGTTTATTCTAAAAAGAATAACTGAAACTTAATTGAGAGAAGAAACAAAATCCAAGAGATAACTTACAAGTAAAACAAATTATTGAAACAGAATTTTGGGCTAAAATTAATTGCGTATAAATGTCCGAGATGTAAAATTAAAAATGCCCCAAATCTTAAAATACCGCGCAAAGGGGGCAAATTGAAATAGCACACAGATTGCATGGCCAATTTAAAATAATATAAAACTTAAATATGGCCCGATTGAAGGCTAGCACAAAGGAGGGGACCAATTGCGAAAATTACCCAATTAAAGGTAACATGCATGGTCCCAAGCAAAAAAGTTGATTCCACTCCCCCCATGCTACTTTGTTTTATTATTAATTAAAACTACTCTCCCATACTATTTTGTTTTATTATTAATTAAAACTATTCCCTCATACTATTTTGTTTTTATTATTAATTAAAACCATCCCCCCATACTATTTTGTTTTTATTATTAATTAAAACCATACTTTATTTTCTCTTTTTTTTATCATAAAAAACCTTTTTTTAAGGAAAAAAAACAACAAAAAAAAAGAGTTAAAACACCACCTTACCACCCTACATTCATTTTTCAAAATAAAAAGAAGGCTCTCAACTCTCTCAACCCTTCCCCTCCGGTCATCGGACCGGCCATCAATCGTCACGCCGGTCACCAGCCACCGGCCACCGACGGCGACGCCGCCGTCCACGGTGGGCGAAAAATCTTCCGAGGCCTTTTTTCGCTTCTCTTCTCGAGTAGAGCCCAGATTTAGGGTTAAAACAACCCAAAAACCTTCAAAAATTAATGAGAAACACCATAAAACTCAAGAATCCATTCGGATTTCGGCCACCGATCCTTGGCGGTGGCTTCCTCGGTCGTCCACAATGTTGGAAAACCGAACATCGATAAGTTCCTTCCCTCTTTTCCTCTTTTTTATTTTTCAAGTTTTTTTTGTGTTAAAATATTTGTAAAATAGATAAAATGAACGAATAGAAAGAAGATCAAAAATAAAAATAAGGACAAACACCTTTTGAACTTGTTTTCTCCTTTTGATTTCTCCCGAAAATCTCTGTAATACAACCCCCCTTAATACAATGTCTTCTCTCCAAAAATCAATCGATTCTTCCTCAAAATACCATCGATCCCCCCTTTTACAATCGGTTCTAGTATGGCTTTTATAGCCATTTACAAACTTTATTATATATATTTGCTATCTTTTCTTCTTTTTGTATGGCAGGCAAACGGTGGTGGAGGCATGTGCCACTTGGTAGTGGTTGGAAGTGGGTGGTTGAGGCTTGCGGCTAGGGTTTCTAATTTCTGAAAATAGGTTGTGGGCTAGGGTTTCTAAGCTTTTGGGCTTCTTTTAGGTTTTAATTTTTGGGTTGTAATTGGGTTGGTAGCTTTGTTTGTAAATGGACTTCTAATGGGCATTTTGATTTTTTTCTTTATTTTTTTTTCAAAATTTGGTTTATTTATTTTAAGGCCCGGGCAAAATATGGGTTCTACAGCTGCCCCTCTTTGCTCATTGTTGTGTTAACAGGAATAGAGCAAAGACTAAAAAGACCCAATTTTGCTCGGGCTTGTCGAGTTTTGAGTTCTTCGATCTGCTTCTTCGATCTGTTCCCTATAAACACAGGGACGCCAAATCTGCTATCTTCAACTTGTTCCCTATAAACACAGGGATGCCATGCTGAAATCTTCGATCTGCTTTACTGTAAGCACAGGAATGTCATATCTACTATCTTCGATCTGTTCCCTATAAGCACAGGGATGCCAAATCTGCTGTTTTTCAACTTGTTCCCTATAAGCACAGGGATGCCATGCTGAAATCTTCGATCTGCTTTACTGTAAGCACAGGAATGTCAGATCTGCTATCTTCGATCTGTTCTCTATAAGCACAGGGATGCCAAATCTGCTGTTTTCAACTTGTTCCCTATAAGCACAGGGATGCCATGCGAAATCTTCGATCTGCTTCACTCTAAGCATAGGAATGTCAGATCTGCTATCTTCGATCTGTTCCCTATAAGCACAGGGATGCCAAATCTGCTATCTTCAACTTGTTCCCTATAAGCACAAGGATGCCATGCTGAAATCTTCGATCTGCTTCACTGTAACTCAGGAAGGCGATATCTGCTATCTTTGATCTGCCCCCCGTCTACTACAGAGACGCCAAATCTATTTCTTCGATTTTTTCCCTGACAATACAGAGATGCCAAATCATCTTAGATTTGCTTTAACGTAAGCACGTGAAAGCTAAATCAACTATGATTCGATTTGCTCCTTGTAAGCATAAGGATGCCAAACCATCTTGGATCCGCTTCAGCATAAACATCCGAAGGTGAGATCTGCTATGTGTCTGCTCTCCATCAAAGTGAAGATGCCAAACTTCGATTCGTTCTCTGACGATACAGAGACGACAAATCATCTTAGATTTGCTTTCTCGTAATCACGTGAAAGCCAAATCAGCTATGTCTTCGATTTGTTCCTTGTAAACACAAGGATGCCAAACCATCTTGGATCTGCTTCAGTGAAATCATCTGAAGGCGAGATCTGTTATGTGTCTGCTCTCCATCAAAGTAAAGATGCCAAACTTCGATTCGTTCTCTGACGATACAGAGACGACAAATTATCTTAGATTTGCTTTCTCGTAATCACGTGAAAGCCAAATCATCTATGTCTTCGATTTGTTCCTTGTAAACACAAGGATGCCAAACCATCTTGGATCTGCTTCAGTGAAATCATCTGAAGGCGAGATCTTCTATGTGTCTGCTCTCCATCAAAGTGAAGATGCCAAACTTCGATTCATTCTCTGACAATACAGAGACGACAAATCATCTTAAATTTGCTTCATCGTAATCACGTGAAAGCCAAATTAGCTATGTCTTCGATTTGCTCCTTGTAAACACAAGGATCCCAAACCATCTTGGATCTACTTCAGTATAACATCTGCAGGCCAGATCTGTTATGTTGCGGCCTATTACCCTACTGCTTAAGTGATTAAGGCGCGTCATCTTGTAGAATGATTATGCTTGATAATTAGGATGCCATGCTCGAAGTGAGTCAAATGTTCCTAATTAAACATGTTATGATGCAAAATGTCATGAATATGACCCCTATCCAAGACGTCATCATTCATTCTTTCATTTGCCTTTCTTTTCTCAAAGCTTCATTCACGCTCAGCCCGTAGGCCTGTACCCTTCCTCCAATGCTACGATCCGCTGAGGATGTTTGTAAAACAATCTTTTCTTAAAATTTAATCATTGATTTTGTTCATTTTCCCTTTAGACTGGATGAAAGAAATTCCTCGAGTTCCTTCATCCTTTACTTACGTGAATTTCTCAAACAATTGTCCTATTTTAGTTTCTTGTATTGTCTAGAAATTTCAGAGTAATGCGCAAAACTTCATTTGTAAACATATTTAGTTCATTTATCATTATTTCAATGCAACATGAAAGATGAATAAATCTTTATGAATAATTGAATTTGAATGAATTAAGAAGAAAGAATACAAAGGAAATTAATCTGAATGTCTATCTTTAGGAAGGAATAGAATCTAAAGATGGAAAACAAGATAGAAGTTAGATCCTCCAGATATCACCGCTTGAGTGCCTATACACCAGCTCTATGAAGTCTTTCTTGAGTTGAAAATGTGTTTAAAAGATCCCAAGTACTCTGTTGATGCCCCAGTTTGTAGCATTCTTCGCTCTTTGTAACAAGATTACTGTGTACTCTTCAAAATTTGAGCTGCCCTTACAGGTTTTCAACTCAAAAACCTTTTGGTCACAAGGTGCCTTTTGCGGGTTTTCACCTTGGCCTCTCCGTTTTTGATTTTTTTTTCAGGGTGCCCTTTGCGGGTTTTCACCTTAGATTCTCTTCTTCTTTAGACAAAGTATTTTTTAACTGAGTCCGAGTTCACTGGATTAGGTAAATTTTTCCCATCCATTTCTGCTAAGATCAATGCACCACCGGAGAAAGCTTTCTTTACAACATACGGCCCTTCCCAATTCGGCATCCATTTTCCTCTGAAATCCTTTTGAATAGGAATGATCTTTTTCAGTACAAGGTCTCCCTCATGGAATTCTCTTGGTCGAACTTTCTTGTTATAAGCTCGCATCATTCGCTTTTGATACATCTGACCATGTCGAATGGCTTTTAGCCTCTTTTCTTCAATCAAGTTCAACTGGTCATACCGGGATTGAACCCACTCAGCTTCATCTAACTTTACTTCTGTCAAAAGTTGAAGAGAAGGTATTTCTACTTCAATAGGTAATACTGCTTCCATCCCGTAAACTAACGAGAATGGAGTTGCCCCAGTAGAGGTTCTGACAGATGTTTGATAGGCCAAGAGTGCAAACGGTAACTTCTCATGCCAATCTCTATAGGTCTCAGTCATCTTCCCCACTATTTTCTTAATGTTCTTGTTGGCAGCTTCTACCGCCCCATTCATTTTTGGACGATAGGGAGAAGAATTGTGATGCTTAATTTTGAACTGGTCGCAAACTTCTGCTATCGTTTTGTTGTTTAGGTTTAATGCATTGTCGGATATGATCTCAGGCATTCCATACCGACAAATGATCTCCTTCTTCAAGAATCGACTCACAGCTGACTTAGTAACATTCGCATAAGAAGCAGCCTCTACCCATTTTGTGAAGTAGTCAATTACTACAAAGATAAACCGATGTCCATTCGAAGCTCTCGGTGATATTGGTCCAATAACATCCATGCCCCACATGGAAAAGGGCCATGGAGAAGTCATAACATGCAAAGGTGAAGGTGGTACATGAATTTTATCCCCATAAATCTGGCACTTATGGCATTTCTTGGTGTAACTGATGCAATCCCTTTCCATAGTGGCCCAATAATAGCCAGATCTCATTATTTACCTTGCCATCATGAACCCATTTACATGCGTCCCGCATACACCTTCGTGAACTTCTTCTAGAATTAACTTAGCTTCCACAGCATCGTCATATCTCAGAAGTACTTGGTCTTTTCGTCTTTTGTACATGATATCTCCGTCTAAAACATAGTCACAAGCTAACCTCCTCAAGGTTCGTTTGTCATTTTCACTGGCCTGTTCAGGGTATTTACGATCTCTCACGTATCGCAATATATCTTGATACCAGGGGTTATTGTCATTTCCCTCCCTTTCAATGTTACAACAATGAGCTGGAGCCTCGTAAACACTCATTTGAATTGGCTTCATTTCTTCTTCTTTATTTGCCTTGATCATTGAGGCCAAGGTTACTAAAGCATCTGTCATCTGATTTTTGTCTCGTGGGAGATAATTGAAGGTGATGTTATCAAATTCCTCAAGTAACCCCAAAACTACCTTTCGATAACTAATCAATTTAGGGTCCCTCGTCTCCCATTCACCTCTAAGCTGATAAACAACCACGCCGAATCCCCATATACTTCTAGAGTTTTTATACCTCGCTCTATAACTGCTTGAAGTCCCATGATGCATGCTTCATATTCAGCCATATTGTTTGTGCAATCAAAGTCCAACTTGCACATAAAAGGATAATGATCGCCATTCGGAGATACCAAGACTGCCCCAATTCCATTTCCGACTGCATTAGAAGCCCCATCAAAATTGAGCCTCCAAGAAGAATTTTCAGTCATTGCTATACACATCAACTCCTCATTTGGAAATCGAAGTTTAGTGGCTCATAATCCTCTAGAGCCCTACTATCCAAGAAGTCCGCTACCGCACTTCCTTTTATAGCCTTCTGACTTATGTAAACTATATCAAACTCCAAAAGTAAAATTTGTCATTCGACATGGTCAGATGTATCAGAAGCGAATGATGCGAGCTTATGACAAGAAAGTTCGACCAAGAGAATTCCATGAGGGAGACCTTGTACTGAAAAAGATCCTTCCTATTTAAAAGGATTTTAGAGGAAAATGGATGCCGAATTGGGAAGGGCCGTATGTTGTGAAGAAAGCTTTCTCCGGTGGTGCATTGATCTTAGCAGAAATGGATGGGAAAAGTTTACCTAATCCAGTGAACTCGGACTCAGTTAAAAAATACTTTGTCTAAAGAAGAAGAGAATCTAAGGTGAAAACCCACAAAGGGCGCCTTGAAAAAAAAATCAAAAACGGAGAGGCTAAGGTGAAAACCCGCAAAAGGCACCTTGTGACCAAAAGGTTTTTTAGTTGAAAACCTGTAAGGGCAGCTCAAATTTTGAAGAGTACACAGTGATCTTGTTACAAAGAGCGAAGGATGCTACAAACTGGGGCATCAACAGAGTACTTGGGATCTTTTAAACAAATTTTAAACTCAAGAAAGACTTCATGGAGCTGGTGTATAGGCACTCAAGCGGTGATATCTGGAGGATCTAACTTCTATCTTATTTTCCATCTTTAGATTATATTCCTTCCTGAAGATAGACCTTCAGATTAATTTCCTTTGTATTCTTTCTTCTTAATTCATTCAAATCCAATTATTCTTAAAGATTTATTCATCTTCCATGTTGCATTGAAATAATGATAGATGAACTAAATATGTTTACAAATGAATTTTTGCGCATTACTCTGAAATTTCTAGATAATACAAGAAACTAAAACAGGACAATTGTTCGAGAAATTCACGTAAGTAAAGGATGAAGGAACTCAAGGAATTTCCTTCATCCAGTCTAAAGGGAAAATGAACAAAATCAATAATTCAATTTTAAGAAAAGATTGTTTTACAAACATCCTCAGCGGATCGTAGCATTGGAGGAAGGGTACAGGCCTACGGGCTGAGCGTGAATGAATCTTTGAGAAAAGAAAGGCAAATGAAAGAATGAATGATGACGTCTAGGATAGGGGTCATATTCATGACATTTTGCATCATAACATGTTTAATTAGGAACATTTGACTCACTTCGAGCATGGCATCCTAATTATCAGGCATAATCATTCTACAGGATGATGCGCCTTAATCCCTTAAGCAGTAGGGTAATAGGCCGCAGCATAACAGATCTGGCCTTCAGATGTTATACTGAAGCAGATCCAAGATGGTTTGGCATCCTTGTGTTTACAAGGAGCAAATCGAAGACATAGCTGATTTGGCTTTCATGTGATTACGATGAAGTAAATCTAAGATGATTTGTCGTCTCTGTATTGTCAGAGAACGAATCGAAGTTTGGCATCTTCACTTTGATGGAGAGCAGACACATAGCAAATCTCGCCTTCAGATGATTTCACTGAAGCAGATCCAAGATGGTTTGGCATCCTTGTGTTTACAAGGAACAAATCGAAGACATAGCTGATTTGGCTTTCACGTGATTACGATGAAGCAAATCTAAGATGATTTGTCATCTCTGTATCGTCAGAGAACGAATCGAAGTTTGGCATCTTCACTTTGATGGAGAGCAGACACATAGCAGATCTCACCTTCGGATGTTTATGCTGAAGCGGATCCAAGATAGTTTGGCATCCTTATGCTTACAAGGAGCAAATCGAATCATAGTTGATTTGGCTTTCGCGTGCTTACATTAAAGCAAATCTAAGATGATTTGGCATCTCTGTATTGTCAGGGAACAAATCGAAGAAATAGATTTGGCGCCTCTGTAGTAGACGGGGGGCAGATCAAAGATAGCAGATATCGCCTTCCTGAGTTACAGTGAAGCAGATCGAAGATTTCAGCATGGCATCCCTGTGCTTATAGGGAACAGATCGAAGATAGCAGATCTGACATTCCTGTGCTTAGAGTGAAGCAGATCGAAGATTTCGCATGGCATCCCTGTGCTTATAGGGAACAAGTTGAAAACAGCAGATTTGGCATCCCTGTGCTTATAGGGAACAGATCGAAGATAGCAGATCTGACATTCCTGTGCTTACAGTGAAGCAGATCGAAGATTTCAGCATGGCATCCCTGTGTTTATAGGGAACAAGTTGAAGATAGCATATTTGGCATCCCTATGTTTATGGGAACAAGTTGAAGACAGTAGATTTGGCATCCCTGTGTTTATAAGGAACATATCGAAGAAGCAGATCGAAGAACTCAAAACTCGGCAAGCCCGAGCAAAATTAGGTCTTTGCTCTATTCTTGTTAACACAACAATGAGCAAAGAGGGGCAGCTGTAGAACCCATATTTTGCCCGGGCCTTAAAATAAATAAACCAAATTTTGAAAAAAAATAAAAAAAATCAAAATGCCCATTAAAAGTCCATTTACAAACAAAGCTACTAACCCAATTACAACCCAAAAATTAAAACCTAAAAGAAGCCCAAAAGCTTAGAAACCCTAGCCCACAACCTATTTTCAGAAATTAGAAACCTTAGCCGCAAGCCTCAACCACCCACTTCCAACCACTACCAAGTGGCACATGCCTCCACCACCGTTTGACTGCCATACAAGAAGAAGAAAAGATAGCAAATATATATAATAAAGTTTGTAAATGGCTATAAAAGCCATACTAGAACCGATTGTAAAGGAGAGGGGGGATCGATGGTATTTTGAGGAAGAATCGATTGTATTTTGGGGAGAGAAGAGATTGTATTAGAAGGGGTTGTATTACAGAGACTTTTGGGAGAAATCAAAAGGAGAAAACAAGTTCAAAAGGTGTTTATCCTTATTTTTATTTTTTTTGATCTTCTTTCTATTCGTTCGTTTTATCTATTTTACAAATATTTTTAACAAAGAAAAAAACTTGTAAAAAATATAAAAAAAGGGAAAGAGGGAAGGATCTTACCGGTGTTCAGTTTTCCAACATCGTGGACGACCGAGGAAGCCACCGCCGAGGATCGGTGGCCGGAAACCGAATGGATTCTTGAGTTCTAGGGTGCTTCTCATTAATTTTTGAAGGTTTTTGGGTCATTTTAACCTCAAATCTGGGTTCTACTCGAGAAGAGAAGCGAAAAAGGGCCTCGGAAGATTTTCTGGCCACCGTGGACTGCGGTGCCGCCGTCGGTGGCCGGTGACCGGCGTGACGGTTGATGGCCGGTCCGATGACCGGAGGAGGGGAAGGGTTGAGAGAGTTGAGAGCCTTCTCTCTATTTTGAAAAATGAATGTAGGGTGGTAAGGTGGTGTTTTAACTCTTTTTTTGTTGTTTTTTTCCTTAAAAAAGGTTTTTTATGATAAAAAAGGTTTTTTATGATAAAAAAGGTTTTTTTATGATAAAAAAAAAAGAAAAAATAAAGTATGGTTTTAATTAATAATAAAAACAAAATAGTATGGGGGAATGGTTTTAATTAATGATAAAAACAAAATAGTATGGGGGAATAGTTTTAATTAATAATAAAACAAAATAGTATGGGAGAGTAGTTTTAATTAATAATAAAACAAAGTAGCATGGGGGAGTGGAATCAACTTTTTTGCTTGGGACCATGCATGTTACCTTTAATTGGGTAATTTTCGCAATTGGTCCCCTCCTTTGTGCTAGCCTTCAATCGGGCCATATTTAAGTTTTATATTATTTTAAATTAGCCCTGCAGTCTGTGTGCTATTTCAATTTGCCCCCTTTGCGCGGTATTTTAAGATTTGGGGCATTTTTAATTTTAGATATCGGACATTTATACGCAATTAATTTTAGCCCAAAATTCTGTTTAAATAATTTGTTTTACTTGTAAGTTATCTCTTGGATTTTGTTTCTTCTCTCAATTAAGTTTCAGTTATTATTTTTAGAATAAACATGTTTCTACATATTATTTTGATTTCATACTTTTGTAATTATTATTTTTCTCTTTTCTTTTTTTTCATGTGCATACCTGTTTATATGAAATACCTTTATATTATTATTACTACTATATGTATATATTTACAATATTACTAATAGTTTATTTTTTACATTATTATGTATATACCATGTAAATATTTTAATATTATATTATGTATACATTATATATATATCTTTTAATATTGTATTTTTATTGTTTTGCATATGCCCTAATATTATATCGTTTATATATATTTTTTATTTCCCATATTATCTTACTTTATATATTTTTTAACTATATCATGTATATGCTACTACTATATATCTATTTATGTAGTATTATTAATAGTTGTTTCTAATAGTATGATTATTTCTAATATGTATATATTATGTATTTACCTTCAATATTATATATCGTATATTTCTAATACTATTACGTTATTACTACTATTACACTATTATTATATTTTTACCCATTACTCTTTAAATACACTTGTTTTACCTTTTACTCTTCACTCACTATATATATTGTTTACTTATCTATATATTCACATATATATATAATTTCACACATCATTCCAAAATTTTTATTTGTATTATTACTATTAATATTATTATTATCTTCACTATACTATCATTCTTTAGTCTTACATAATGATTGTTTATTTATTACTAGTTTTTTTTAATCTCGAATATTTCCTAGCTTATTTGTTATTATCTTTTTATTCGTTTTATTCATTTATTTGTTACCTCGAAATAAGATTTTTTGCAAATAAGGCAATGCTTGGTGTTTAGAAATTTCGAGAAAGTAGTGCCCTAACTTATTGGGTTGCCACTTTTCTCGTTGAATTCGAATAATTAAGTACCCTTCTAAGTTTTTAAGAGGTTTTCTAAATGCAAGCCACTATCTTGGAATTTCAAAGCAATATGTTCTAACTTATTGGATATAGCGTTTTCCTGTTTCGAGATAGGAATTTCAAAAAAGGGATAACTTAATGTCAATACTTTGACGCTAGTGAATCCCAATTTTCAAAGTTAAAATATTTTAAAGAGGACTACATCTTAAATTTTTTTTTTCTTTCGACATTAAAGACATTTGATAATCAATTAGGTACCAATTTTTTAGCGTTACGAGGGTGCTAATCCTTACTCGTACGTAACCGACTCCCGAACCGGTTCTTTTATTTCGTGGACCAAAACTAATGATTTTAAAACAAAATGTTTTAAAGGTGATCCAATCACACCTAAAAAGATTGGTGGCGACTCCCGTTTTTGTTTTTTAAAATCAATTCCCATTTTCCAAAACTCGATATGAAAATGGTTTCGACACCTGCTATTCAAATTTTCTATCTTTTTTATTTCAATTTTCCCTCTACCCATCTGAAAATTTTCTTCTTTCCTTTACTTTTTTCCCGGAAAATTTTTAAAAGAAAAGATAAACCCCAAATTTTTTTTCTTAAATTTTGAAAAAAACCAAAGGTTTTTATAACAACAAACAGATCAAAGAAAAGAAGGCAAAAATTTTAGGGGATTGTAAAAAGATTCTTTTTTTAAGAGAAAAAGAAAAAAAGTAATGTTTATATATAACAACTGTTTTCTTAAATGGAAATGGAAAAAGAAAATATGTGGCCAAAATTAGGGTGAAATCTTGAAAGGGGACAGATTAGATACTATATCTAGCAATTATCCAACTATGGAAACTCAATTTATTATAGGTTTGGTTTTTTTTTTCTATTTTTCATAATTTCTCTACCTTTTTAGTCTGCTGTTTTTGGCATTTCAACTCAAAATGGATTTTATTTTTGCTTTGGGTTTCTTTTTTTTAATATAAAAAGTGGCTTTTTAATTATTTATATATTATTAATGTGTTTTAACAATTTTTGTTAGTGAATATTGATTTTTTTTTGAATTACAATAGAAGGACAAAGCCTTAACAATAACATGACTAGAGTGATTTGAATTTAAGCCGCACCTGAGACATTGAATACAAATATTTCACAAGGACATATAACACGTGTTTTTCAAATTCATGGCTAAAATAATAAAAAAACCTCTTTATTTTATTGTATTCAAATAATAAAAAAATTATGGTTTTAGTCGTACTGGCCGGTGCCGTTGTTCTAGTGTTATAGCGTAACAAGCAACACTCTTTTCCATACTAATGAAAATTTTGGTTTGTACAGTTTGCATGGGGTAGAACATGGTACACCCACTGCTGCATGAATAATGTTAAAAAATATAAAACTTTTTATAAAACTCTAGAACGACATATTTTTATATGTTAATTGCATGTTTATTTTGAGTATGATCCTATTAATTTGAAAAATTTTATAGTTTTTTATCTTTTAGAGACTAAATTTAAGACAAAAGAAAATTTAAAGGTAAAAAGCGCGAATTTAAAGATAAAATGGGCCAACATGCTACATAAGGAAAAAGATGGTGCCAAAAATGCAAAGTATGGAAGATACATGGGTGAAGCCAGAAAATTTTTTTAGGGGGCCGGATGAAAATTTAATTTTTTATAGTTTATATTTTTATAATTTGTGTATAAACAGGAAAGAAGTGGGAGTGAAATTACTACTGGTAAGTTTCCATACCTTGCTAGTGCTGGCTTGAGCTTGCGATTTGTTGAGCTTGAGACATAACTCTTCATAAGCGAACTCATAAAAGATGTCATCCACATCGTAAGCCAAAGTCCTGGAGATCCTCCAACCATTTCTTCACGCCCTCGTTCTTGATCTGCTTCTCCTCTGCATCGTCCAACACTGCTTGGATATCGGGCAATATGGACTGCCACTGCTTGAGCTGTGGGTGGAGCTGCTTATGATCAGCAACAAAGTTGAGCGCAGAGTCGAGCAACTTGCCCCCCAACAGCTCCAGAAACACAGACAGAGCAGCCTCTCCAATGACAGACATGGTGAAATTATGAGAAGGAAGCAGAAGAGAGAAATGAAGAAGCCAAATGGAAATTCAGGAACGGGATGGAGATTGTGTATAATCAGTGAAAGTTGAAAAAATCAGAGTAGGAGGCAGTGAGCTGATAGTCTGATAAATAAAATAGAGCCCAAGTGGTTTTTTGGGCAGTGAAACGAATAAAGAAGGCGAAAAAAGACAATGGCTGAGTCGCCCACTCACTCAAATTGTTTATGAATTTTGATGCTTTTCTCTTGCTTTTCTCCATTATCCCAATTTCCAAGTAACAGACAATGGTTGAGTTCCATGGCAATGGCATCCAATGCCCATATTTGTACTTTAATTAACAGGCAATATAGCAAGCACATGCAAGTCTTTGTTTTTGGGAATGAAAAAAAATTCATCCCATTTTTTTTAAAATTTCCAAAATTTCATCCCATTTTAATTCTTTTTAAAATGTATATTATTTTTAATTTAATATTTTCTTTTATTTTGTTGGTGAAATTTTTTATTAAAATTTAAATATATCTTTTAATGTTTACATTATAATATTATATATTTAATTTAATTTTATATAAATTACATTCTATACATATATGATAAAGTAGAAAATGAGTTGGACTTAGGCATTTTAATTTTGGAGACCAAGCATGGCTCATTTTAAACAAGTTTAATTTTTTTTTGTCTAAACTTATTTTTCAAGCCTTATTTTTTTTATCTAAACCCTTTCATATTTTGAGCGTATTTAGAACAAGTCTATCTACAAAAGAAAAGCTTGTGAAAAGCACATAATTAATAATTAGAAATTGTTGCACATGTAAAAGTATAATATTATATAAATTTAAATTTTAAAAATAATATTTCATATATAAATTTTATATTTTTGAGAAATAATAATATTTTAAAAAAGATGGATAGATTTTTTTTTCTAATAATTAGAAATTAGTGAATAATAATGAGTAGCTTAGTTTTTGAGGAAAAAAATAAAGAAATAGTCTTAATTGAGAAAATGATTTTTTAAGAAGTTAGTTTACGAGTAGTGGAATAATTTAATTTATTTTATAAAATGTTGAAATGATATAGTCATCTCTATATTTAACAAAATAATAATATTATATTTTTCATGCTTTTTTACCAATTAGGTTTGTGTCACTCGACTTGAGGTACCAAATTTAATCAGATCATAGTATAAATAATTATCTTGTAATTATATGTATTCAAACTAACTTAATTTTTAAATCCGTCACCAATCTTTATAATTATTCTCTTTTATAGTTATATTTTTACATAATGTTTTTATAACATTTGAGATGATCATAAATTAAACCCTTAATTATAGTTATTAAGCTTCCATTTTTTCCACTAAAGTCAATAATTAATTTTTTATTGGGAAACATTTTTATATTAGTTAATTATGAGAAAACATTTTTATGTGAAAGTGTGTTTAACTAATTATATTATAGAAAAGTATGTTTGATAATAGCCTCAATTTAAATGTTTATTGTGCTTAAATTTGATAAATTCTTTAATGAAATATCATTAATTTTGAGTTTATTATTTGATTTTTGATTAGGTGCAAAAGTAAACTTAGAAAGTAAAAAAGAGTGGAAAATGCAAGTTGTCATAAAAGTTTTGGGCTAGGATTTATCTTTTTTTTTTTGGCACAATAAACTGGCAAAACCCGAATAACAAACATGACTAATGTGACTCAAACCCAAACCACACCTGGGACAATGAACACCATGGACCATCATGCCATCATATAGGATTTAGAAAAGAAAGAAAGTACTTTTAATTTTTGATTAGGATAATATTTTAATTTTCTAGTATTTTATGTTTTGATATATATTTAGATAACACTTTAATATTGGATTAGATTAAAGAAATTAAGTAGGATTAGGCAGTTTGAGTTTTATATATATTCTAAAAGGGACAGCAATTCAATTGCTTTCTTTTCTTCTCTGTTTCTATTTCTGTTCTTTCTTTGTCTTGCACAATATTCTGCCGCAACGCCACCCTCCCCTTTTTTTTCCTTTCTTTTATTTGTTTATTTCTTTTATTTAATTTTTGTTGAACCCTTTATAAGAGTATGCTTAATTTCATGAGTAATTAAAGTTCCTATCTAACTTTAAGTGGAGAGTCAATTTGGGAGAGAATCGTAAGATTTGAAATCCTACTTTAAAACCTTCATTCCAGTATTTGTTATTTTTCTATTTTAGGAAATAGAGTCTTATAAAGTTGTTTTGGCACCAAATCAAAATAAATTTGTTGATTCAGTATTGATAAGCTTATAGTTGAAAGAATCAATACTATCAATTGTCGTATTCGATTTACTAAAAAGCACATTTGCATAAATATTGCTTAAACAAATAACTACATGGATGCTAAGAATGAGTAAAAAACTTTTAATGAGTAAAAACTTTTAATAAAATCCATATCCTTTATAGATGGTGTATTCCTTTATAGAATACACTTAATGGGTTGACCCATATGAGTGTAAAGTAGAGTTGCTTTTATGATATCTTTGACAATTTCTAGAGCATATTTGAAAACTAGGTGCATGCATGGCCTATTAGCACACAATCGTGTTCAAGAATGAATCATATAATATGGTAAGTGAAAAACTTAGTTACAAATTAAATAATTATTTCACCAATTATTTAAATAAATTATATCTCATTTGTTAAAAATTCTGATTTATAGTCCAAATGACAATATGATTATTGCATATATCGAAACGCTCAGTTAAAATTGTAACTTAACTTTTTGAAATATGTGAGAGATTATTGAAAGTTTTCATGTATTTCAAGGAACTACAAAAATCACCGACACCAATAACCCTTACTCCAAACTCTTTGATTTCCATATCCTCCATCGTCATGCCATCAATTTAGGAACCAGTTGTGAAGCTGCTAGCATGACCTTCCATTAACTAGGCCTCCAAAACCTCATCCTCACCTTTATATCCTTATTCATGTCTACCCTCAAGCACAACTTCAAACATAACAAACTTGTTCAGGGAAATAACATGAAGACATTGACTTTTATCCATTTTGACCTTAAATTATTGTTTTTGACCCAACTTGAACATGGTGGTCGTTAATGCTAAAAAGAAAAGAGAAAAGTTGGATTTGTATAAGTCTTTTCATGGTTTTTTCCCCTTAAATTTTTTTATTTAAAAAGTTGTTATTTTAATAAATAAAAGTTAGGTTAGAAAATCAGGAAAATATATATTAATTTATTTATAAATGTTTTTAAAATTTTATATGTATTTTTATAAAATATTATTTTTTTATAAAGAAATGGACTTTTAAATAATTTTTTTTTATTTTTGAAATTTTAAGAATTAAGACTAAATTGACAGAATGTATGAAGTTGAGGGTTAAATTTGTTCTTTTTTAGAATTAAGACCAAATTGATAGAATCTATAAACACTGGATGGCTAAATTTGTTATTATACCAATAAAAAAGGCCACACCAACATTCCATTAGTAATTTAACGGAGGAGCTATCAAAATATTAAAACTTGATAACATTAATGACTAAAATAAGAAATTTTAAACTTAAGTAGCCAAAATAGAAACACCCTAATAATTGAGTGAGTGAATATTTATGTAACTTTCCCCTTTTTTTTCAACTTTTACCCTTAAAAAATTGAACCACTATAACAAATAAATTAAAATAAAATAATTATGGATCACAAACATTAATATAATTATTTTTTTTCTTTAAAAGTAATCACAATAATAAACGATGCAAAATATTAAAAGATTTTACCTATGACAAAATACAACACATAAAAAATATATGAATATACACGTAAAAATATATGCCATTAAATATCATAAGCACTGCACACAGGGCGTGTAGCCAGAGGGTTTGAAGGTTCCTCAGTCTCCCTAAAATGAAAAAAATTCACTCTTTAAATTCTTAAGTTTAAATTAATAAAGTTAAATTTATACTTTAATCTCTCCTAAAAATAATAAAAATTTAATTTAATCTTTTAAAACTTATAAAAATATAAGCTATTCAAATAGTAAAATTGATTATTCCTTTCTCTATGGGTGTGCTTGTGGGATCCAATCTGATCTTCCTAGGAATTGCACGCAAGCTGACAACCTTAGGTATTTATTAAATATTTAATTGGGAGGACTCAATTATTGATACATAAAAAGGTTTTAATAAGATGGACTCAGTTAATGATGCCTGTTGATGTCGTTGAAGGGTTGTTGGTGCATAGATGGGCTACAGAGATCTGAAAAAGGAGCGGAAAAGAGGTCAAAGGGCATAGGAGTTGAGTCTCTTTGTTATATTTTCACTTAATGCTTCCTCATCTTCATCTTCATCTTCAACTTCAAATGTGTGTTCACCATCCACAAGCTTATCGTCACTTCCGAAAATTCAATGTCTCGTCCAAAACATAAACTTTCAAGTAACTAACGGTAGCATCCTCAGGAGGCCCTTCCATTATAGAGTCTACAGATTTCTTAGGACAACCTCAAGGCAACAACCAGTCAAATTATAAGCTTGAGCAGCTCAAATTATCTCGAATTTTATTAATTTAAAGTAATTCACGTACTTATTAAGTTCTTATTTTGGTTACTATTGAAAATTTTCAATTTAAACTCTAGCCATAAAAAATATATCCTCAATATAATCGAAACTTGAGCATGAGAATCAAATTTATTTTTTTACTAGGCAATTAATTGATCTTACTTAAAACAGTTAGATTTTTAGCTAAAATTAAACTCAAGCTCTAAAAGTTAAACATGATGGAACTTAAGCTAAAATTTGAGTCTTGGACAAGACTCAAATAAGTATTTCATGAGGACATATAACACATTTTTCTTTAATTCATGGCTAAAATAATAATAATAAACCTCTTTATTTTTATTGTATTCAAATCAGCCATTAATTGCTTAGAAAAAAAAAACGAAGCCATTAGCTTTTATTTTTCGCCATGTTTTTGAAGCATCATGTTGGTGCTTGCTAATATTTGAAGTAATGGTGTTTCCTAAAAAAATATTACACTAGAAACTAAAGTTTAACATTTTTATTTCTTTTTAGAACATACTTTTTTCATTTAAAATATAAAAATTAAAATATAATAAAAAAAACTCACTCACCTCGTTATCATAGAAAAATCTTTACTCACCCTTCAGCTTTTTTTATTCAAAAACCCCCCCCATCCTTGGCTTCTTTTTTTTCTTATTAATTTTGAATTTGTTAGAATGATGAGTTTTTATTTGAGGAGTTTATTAATCCGTATTTTATATAATTGATGAATAGTTTTATATTTAAAATTTATTTAGAACCATTTATTTGATATTTATTTATATAAATATATTAAATATTTAAAAAATATCGATAAATTGAAAATGGTACATGAAATAGACTAATTCCAATATGTACCAATTCCCATAGAAAAGTGTTGCGTCCATTAATGTGGTAATGGCTACCTTGAAAGCAACTATGTGCCATACTTGTTTGCAAAGAAATGGGTTAAAGCATGTTGAGTTAGCATTGTGGGTGGCTATAATGTTTGATACTTTATTTTCTTTGAATATTTTGCTTTGATGCTTTTGATCTATGCTGATATTTGAGTATAACCATTGGGATATATATGGCTATCTGAATTTTTATGATTTGCTATGCATTGTGGTTGTTTTATTAATAATTTTATGTTTTGGTTTGAGAAAAAAAAATTAAAAAATTCGAAACACAAAAAAGAAAGTAAAAAAAGCGAACACAATGATATACGTGGTTCGGGAATATTCTCTACATCTACGGGCAGAACCAAAAATGAAATTCACTATTAAAAGTTGGAGATTACATCATAAAATAAAATATCTTGCCAATAACTATCTACAAACTGGGAGCAATTTTCTAAATGATGCTTTCCGCATATTGAGAAATACCTGGCAATAATAAATAACAAGTGACCAACTCAAAATGTAAAAAAAAAAAAAAACTTTATTTAAAACATCCTAGCCTCTTATCAATCATCAATGGAGACCTAAGACAGACTCATGATTTGTGTAGATAGAAATAGATGATACTAAAAGCATTGGAAACCAAACTTACCACGTTGTGCCGTTGTTGTGCCCATAAGCTGGTATTGCCCTCTTTGGATGCCCACCATTCAAGGCTTTATCACCCAAAGGTACGTACACCTCCCCAGTGGTACCATTTGGCCTTTTACCTGCCACCAATTTCATGGTTCCCAAAGCTGAATGAAAGTACAAGGCTAAATAAATAACATATTTGGCTCCTCAACTACAACTACGTACCAAGCACCAAAATATGCTCAACACAGGAAAGGAATGTCAGAAGAACAAATTCTCCATATAACCTATACTTACCCTATCATAAACATTGATAACATCACAGTTGAAGCCTTCCAAAGCAGGGGAAATTCATATAAAGATTGGTAATATGGCAATCTACCGACCGGAAAGCTGAAAAGCAACATTAAAAGAGAGCTGCAATGAAACTAGTTCCAAACTGCTATAGTATAGATATCATTTGATTCATTTAACTCATACCTCAAAGTCAAAAGCAAAAGAGTCGAGATATAGTGAGTCACTTAGTCGCTGCTATTTTTGGCTAGAAAATGAAATCGTATAAAGTATTTTTGTACCTTTAAGTAAAAGCGGGTTAGATAAAGTCACAGTCAGTCACTTAGACAGTGAGTTTGATTATGTCGCTCAATCCACATTATCAAAGAAGCAATTCCTCATCAAGTGAATTGATGCAGCCTTTGAATGGATTCATGGTCTGAGAAATTCGAAAAACTAAGATGGATATCTTTGAGATTGGACAGAACAATATTTTGGGAACTCTGTTGTCTTACATGTGTTAAATTGAGCTCTCTAATGCCATGTTGTAACATGTACTGTATCCCTCCATTAATCCTGGAAGGATCAAACTATCACGTAAAAGACATGTTCTTCTGAAAAACAATTGGGTAATAGTACTACGAAATGTAAAATATTTTTAACTACAATCCCATTCTCATATACCAAAATAGCTTAGAAATTAGAAGATGCAAATGAAAACAGAACATTCAATTTGCTGAATAAATGTTGCAGAGAATTGACTAACGCTTTACTAAATCAAATAAGCTGAAGTAGATGAGTTGAAGTTCTCCACTATTTTTTGCCAATTTAGCCTTCAATGCCTGCAAAAATTGAATACAAAATATGTAAGACTGATTTCTGTTATCATGTTGTTCATGAGGACAATCAGATATATAAAAAAAAGCTATGAAATTTATAAATGTTTAAAATGCGTTTCACACCTGTGGAGAGCTTGATACAAGATTTTGTCCATTAAATTCCCATATAATCCCCTCGGGATGACTGTTTTATGATTAATTTCCACTAAAGGTATGTGGGAAATCTTGGACCACTCTCGTCCTTTACCCCTACTGCACCCTTCTTCTAGCAACGGGCAATTAGAAATATATAGCTCCTCAAGCGAGAGAAGCATATCTTTTTCTGGAAGAGAGGCGAGCTTAGGACAACCATAGATGCCCAGTCGTTGAAGAGAGGTGAGGTGCTGTAAGCCCTTGGAGCATATGAATTCCAAATTCTTAGATCTACTGATGCTGATATCGGTGAGAGAAGGAGGCAGCATCATTCCTATCGCTTCTTTTGGAAATGACACCACACGTGAGCATCCTTCACAGCTGATGTTGAGTAGTTGAAGAGAGGTGAGTCTGTTAAATCCCCATTCAACAAGTGATGTATAAATTCTGGGCACATTTGAGATTTCAAGTGATGTGAGGTTGGTAGGGAAACCCTCTTCTGGAAAGGATATGTCAGCCGAACACTCCCGCAGCTCTAAATCTCGAAGGGAGGTGAAGTTGTTGATGCACTTGGGAAGGGCTCCAAAATTTTCACAATTGGAAATCCTGAGTACTCTGAGATTTGTGGTGGGCAACCCGCTTTCTTCAAATGAAACCAGATTTGGACACCCAAATAATTTAATCTCCTGAAGATGGCTGAGCTTGTCTAATCCCCGCGGTAATGATTTCAATTTTTCAGCATTCCTAATTGAAAGGATTTCGAGATCAGTGGTTTCAAGGAAGTCTTGGGCTATGCATTCCAACACTGGACATTCCGAAATAACTAGATGTTTAAGCATTACGGGTAACTTGGCATTTGAAAATACGCTAATTAACTTTGGACAACTTCCAATTTCTAGATGTTGAAGTCGATTGCATATATCGCCCCTTGATGATAACCATATTAGAGATGGACAGTAGCTTATTTGTAAGTGCTCAAGAAGACAAATGTTGCTACTCATACTCTTATTATTATTTTCTTTTTCATCAACCAAATATTGCAAATTCACGCAATTCTCAATTCTCAGCTCTTTTAAAGCAGGAGGAAAGTTACTCTCTGTAAAACAAACCAAGCCTAGACACTCTTTAAGTAATATTCTCGTAATGAACGGGAAAGCATGTAAGACTTTTGGTAGTCTATTGAGCCTTTCACAATTATTTATTACCAGAGATTTAACAGCTGGAATCTTTTCAAGTTGCACTATCTCCTCCTCTGTTTCCAAAGAGACCAATTGCGGACAATTCCTAATCATGATGAAACGATGCCTAACTATGCTTAACCCATTTTGCGATAAAGATCCTAACTCCTTCCAACCAGAGATGTAGAATGTTTCAGAGTTTGCAAATCTCAACATTATCTTCTCTGCTGAAATATTAAACTTTGAAATATTTGAAAGAGACACATATTTCAAAGAAGTAACCTTCTGTACAGACAAAGAACCTTCATCCACCAATTCTTTACACCCTTCAACGCTTATTTCACTCAGCAAGGGAAAACTTGAAATTGAAACTACCAGTTTCTTACACTCATAGATTTGAAGGTTCTGCAATGATTGAAGGATGGTTGGCAACCTTCCCAGCAATAGAGGACATTCTCTGATTGAAAGAAAACGAAGGCTGGGGAATTTCGATACTTGCTCATCGTCTTCACATACATCCCACTCCTCCCAATTCAGCATTTTGCGAAAACTCAGAGACTCTAATGATGCAAAAGCATTTGATTGATTTTCTCCAAACAACTCAGCACCAATCTTGTGTACTTGATCTAAACCACTAATTGAAAGATCTTTTAACAACAATAACCTTCCAATCGATGGTAGGGATTTGCAATTTTTATAGTCGTGAAGCTCCAATGACAACATATTCTTGAAGGAAGAATCTGCAATCCAAGTAGAGAATTTTGCACCACCATAATTCTCAATGACGAGTTGCTCAAGCTTTTTCGAAGGATGAAGAGAGTCTAACACCGAGTCTTCAACTTCTTTTTTCCTTGTATCTTTCTTAAAGTCCCAACTCCATTTCAATACCAATCGATCAATCCCCTGCTTCTCATTTAACTTGGCTTCCCCTGCATCTTCACCCTTAACATTCTGCAACCCAGAAAGACAAAAAGCACCTTTGAGGTTTGACAAATATTTCAATTCTCTGATACTATGTCCATCACCTTCCCCTATGATAAAATTTGATAACCTTTGAAGATTGGTTAGCTTACCAATTCCGAAAGGCATCCTTTCTATTAAGTTTGCACCTCTGATATCCAGATATTGCAAGTTAACAAGCTTTTCCATCTTCGAGGGTAGCTTTTGAAGCTTTGAACACTTCTTTAATAATAAAGTTTCCAAATGGTAGAGAGTGCACAAAGAATCTGGTAAGCATATGATACGGGTGTAAGAAAAATTCAAGAAGCGAAGATGCTTTAAATTTTCAAAAACATCAGGAAACTCATCTATTTCATACCCACTCAAAGAAAGCACCCTTAAGTAGCCAAGTTTTGGCAACAAATCAACCAAAACAACATTAGTTAAAAGAGACCTCGAATAACGTGACAACCTTATAGGTAGAAAAGTACGTATAGAATTGACTTGATCAAATGCTTCAAACTTTTTCACAGTGTCATAACTTCCAGCAATATAAGAAGAATGTCGAGTGCGATGTGAAAACTTTTGTTGCTTATCAGACTCCAGTTTGGAGCATATATCTCCTGCAACTACTTGAGCTAAATCATTGATAAGGTCATGCATTACAAATCGGGACTCATCTTTACTGGATATCTGAAAAAATGACCTCGACACTAGATCTTGAAAATATTGATTTCCAATATCTTTAACTTGAGGCATAGCTTTTTGTTGCAAGAGACCTTCAGCTCTCCAGAACAAGATAATTTCTTCTTCTTCAAATTCATAATCTTTAGGAAGTATGGAGCAATATGCAAAACATCGTTTCAAGTATGACGGAAGATGATGGTAGCTTAATAGCAAAGTTGGAATTATGCCACACTGCTCTTCTGGTAAGTTTCATATCTCACTCTCATATATTCTTTCCCATTCTCGATGATATTTAACTGTGCGTAGCAAGCTTCCAATAGCTTTTGCAGCCAAAGGCAAGCCATTGCACCTTCTAATAATTTTCTCTCCAATTTCTTTGAAGTGGGGATGTCCGTCGAAATTTATTGCTTTTAGTGCATGCTGTGTAAATATGGATAAACAATCATCATCTGATAGCTTATCCAAATGAAAAGCTTTAAGCGGATCCACAATAGATGAAACAATTTGAAGACGAGTGGTTACAATGATAGCGGTCCCTGCTCCAAATGGAGACCGTAAGATGGTCCAATCATTATAATTCTCGTTCCAAATGTCATCTAAAACAAGCAAGAATCTTTTCCCAGACAACTTCTCCTTCAACTTAACTTGAAGTAAATCCAAGTTACTGTAATCACATGACTCAGAAGTGATGGACTGTAAAATTGCCTTTGTTATAGCAATTGCATCAAAATTATCAGAAACGCATACCCAGGCCTTGAGATCAAAAGACTGGTTGATGGTGGCGTCATTGTAAACAAGCTGAGCAAGAGTTGTTTTACCCATCCCTCCCATGCCCACGATGGAAAGGACTGAAACTCCATTGGAGGTATCGCCTTTGTTAAGTTTAGTTCCCATGCAAAGGTGGCCATGCACGACATACAAAGGTGGTCATGCTCGAAGAAATAGCAACAAGCAGTGGTGCCATGGTGTGCAGAAACTGAAGTTTGAAGCTGCCAATCCACTTGCTGTTTTTAGTTCCATTTTGATTGTTTTGTAATCTAGTTCATGTTAAACTAAGTAGGTAAATGTTTTGATATTGATTGACTGAAAAGTCAGCAATGCAAGTTGTACAAGCTAAACTTGTAAGTTTCAATGCAAATTAGTGGAGTTAGGTAGTTGATTAGGTGATTACTTGTTTGTTTTACTTGTTGACTGATATATGTAATGGCCTAATGCCTTGTTGATGTGTTAATGAAAAAGATCAGCTCATTTTTCATTCAAATCTTCTTCTCTCTTTTCTGTTATTCACTAGCTAGTTTCATTTTCTGTTTCTGCTTCCGAGTTTGTTTCTTCACCAAGGCTCGAGGCTTGCTATTCAAGCAAGATACAAAACAGCCTGTTGCTGCCTCTTGCACCAACAATTGGTATCAGAGCTCTTGTCTTAGTGGACCTGTTGCCTCAAATCAAGGAACCTGATGGCTTCTTCAGGATTTTCACCAGCAGCCCCACCAGTCTTCAATGGAGAAGGCTTTCACATATGGCTGGTCAAGATGAAGACTTACCTACAGGCCTTTGATCTGTGGGAAGTTGTTAACACAGATGCTGAGCCAGCACCACTGAGGGCTAATCCCACAGTAGCTCAGATCAGACAACATGCTGATGAGAGGACCAAAAGGCATAAAGCCATGTCCTGTATTCAGAACTGTGTATCAGATGTCATCTTTACCAGAATTATGGCCTGTGAGACTCTAAAACAGGCCTGGGACAAGCTTAAGGAGGAGTTTCAAGGCACTGAGAGAACAAGGCAACAGCAGCTGTTAAACTTGAGAAGGGATTTCGAGAATTTGAAGATGAAGGAAGAAGAAACAGTGAAGCAGTATTCAGATAGAATTATGGCAGTGGTTAACAGCATAAGGCTCCTAGGTGAGCACTTTGATGAGGCAAGAATTGTGGAGAAAGTCCTCTCCACTTTGCCTGAAAGATATGAGGCCAAGATATCCTCCCTAGAGGACTCAAGAGATCTTGCTACCATCTCTTTGACTGAGTTAATCAACACCTTCTATGCTCAGGAACAAAGGAGAGCTAGCAGAGCTGAAGATCACCAAGAAGGTGCATTTCAAGCCAAGGCCAGAGAAGCCTCGAGCACCAATGCTCAAAGAGGCAAAAAGCCTTAGAAAAACAGGCCTAAGCCTGATGCTGCAAGGAGCAATGACCAGCCCTGCAGATATTGCAAGAAGCCTGGCCATCCAGAAGACAGATACTGGTTTAGGCCAGATGCAGTATGCCAACACTGCAAGAAGAAGGGCCATGTTGAAAGGGTCTGCAAAAACAGGAGTAAGCCAAGGCAGAATCAATTTCAGCAGTCAAAGGTTAAAGCTCGAGTAGCTGAGGACAGTAGTGACCAAGAAGAACAGGTCTTTGCTGTTTCCTGTTTAGCTACTGAGAAGAAATGCTCAAAAGGCTGGTTGCTGGACAGTGGTTGCACTAACCACATGTCACCAGATGCCTCCTTGTTTAAAACCTTGGACAGAAGTTATAAAACCAAGGTCAAGGTTGGAAATGGTCAGTTTATAAGGGCTGAAGGAAGAGGAGAAGTGCTGATAAGTACTCCCACAGGCAACAAGATCATTCCAAATGTGCTGTTGGTGCCAGAGATTGACAGAAACCTTCTCAGCATAGCTCAACTGCTCGAGAAAGGTTATTCTGTTGTGTTCAAGGACAAACAATGCCACATTACTGATCCAAGTGGATCAAGCCTTATGACAGTCACAATGACTGATAAATGCTTTGAGGTTCACTGGGCAAATGACTCAAACTCAGCATACACAACTTCTGTTGATGACTTCAAGCTTTGGCATCAAAGGCTTGGACATGCCAACTTCAGATCAATGGCTCGATTGGCCAAAGAGGGCATGGCAGAGAACTTCACCAGCTCAGTGGAGCATGATGATGTGTGTGAAGTTTGCCAAATGGGGAAACAGGCAAGACTGCCATTTCCTACAAATTCAGCTTGGAGAGCTACTGAAAGACTGCAGCTGGTGCACTCTGATGTATGTGGCCCGATGAGGACTGAATCACTCAGCAAAAACAGGTATTTCATCCTCTTTATTGATGATCTTACAAGGTTTTGCTGGATTTTCTTTTTAAAACACAAGTCTGAGGTAGCTCAAGTGTTTGTGAAGTTTAAAAATGCTGTAGAAACAGAAACAGGTTGCAAGCTGAAATCGATAAGAACAGACAATGGCACTGAGTACACTTCAGCTCAGTTTCAAGCCATTTGCAATGATGCTGGTATCAAACATCAGCTTACAAATGTCTACACACCTCAGCAGAATGGGGTAGCTGAAAGAAAGAACAGAAGTCTGATGGATATGGCCAGATGTCTCCTGTTTGAAAAGAAACTGCCCAAGACCATGTGGGCTGAGGTAGTAAACACTGCTGTTTACCTTCAGAACAGGCTTCCTACCAAAGCTCTTGCATCCGAGACACCTTTCGAGGCTTAGTTCAGTTTCAAGCCTTCCTTGGCACATCTGAAGGTGTTTGGTTGCCTGTGTTATGCACAAATACCAGCAGCAAAGAGAGACAAACTCTCTAAAAGGGCTCAACCAGGTGTTCTAGTAGGCTACAGCTCAGTCAAGAAGGGCTACAGGGTTCTGGATCCCTTGACAAACAAAGTCCAGGTGAGCAGAGATGTCATCTTTGATGAAAAAGCCTGCTAGAATTGGGAGAAAAATGAGCCAGAAGCAGTTTCAGAAGACCTAGTGCCTAATCAAGCTGAACTTGAGCAGCTAGGACCTGAAATGGATGTTGATGATGTGCCTGTGAGAGGCACAAGGCCCCTAGAAGATATTTATGAAAGGGCACAGGTTGCAATAGCAGAACCTAGCAGTTTTGAAGAGGCTGAGGCACATGAAGGCTGGAAACTAGCTATGGTCAATGAAATCAACATGATTGAGAAGAACCATACATGGGAGCTAGTTGATAAACCTACTGGAAAGAAGACCATTGGAGTAAAATGGGTCTATCGAGTAAAACAAAATGCAGATGGCAGTCTGAACAAGCTAAAAGCCAGGCTTGTTGTCAAAGGATTTAACCAAAGGTATGGTCTAGACTACCTGGAGACATTTGCACCAGTAGCCAGGCTTGACACAGTTAGAATGATAGTTGCCTTGGCTGCTCAACATCAGTGGACCGTTCATCAGCTTGATGTTAAGTCTGCATTTCTCAATGGTTTCCTGGAAGAAGAGATCTACATTGAGCAGCCTCAAGGATTTGTGATCACTGGCAAAGAACACATGGTGTACAGACTGAAAAAGGCTTTATATGGCCTGAAACAGGCTCCTCGAGCCTGGTATGCTCGAATTGGCTCTTACTTGCTCAGTTTGGAATTTGAGAGAAGTCCCAGTGAACCAACACTGTATGTGAAGAAGAACCAAGCTGAAACTCAGCTTATTCTGTCACTCTATGTTGATGATCTATTGGTAACTGGAGGAGATAGAAGAATGCTGGAAGATTTCAAAAGAAAAATGATGGAAATGTTTGAAATGTCTGATTTAGGCAGAATGAACTACTTCCTTGGAATGGAAGTGAAGCAAACAGAAAAGGGAATCTTTCTTAGCCAGAGTTCTTTTACTATGAAGATCTTGGACAAGTTCTCTATGAAGAACTGCAAGCCAACAAGCACACCAATGGTTGTTGGAGTGAAGCTTTCGAGGCAAGGGAGTGGTGAACCAATTTGCGAGACCATGTACAAGAGTCTTATTGGTAGTCTGTTGTATTTGACTGCAACAAGGCCCGATATCATGTTTGCTGTTAGTGTGCTATTTAGATACATGAATTGCTGCAATGATCAGCACTTTCGAGCAGCTAAAAGAGTGCTAAGATACATCAAAGGCACCATTGATCATGGTGTATTGTTCAAAAGGGCTGAAAACATGAAGCTGATAGGCTATGTTGATAGTGACTGGGCTGGATCGAGTGATGACATGAGGAGCACATCCGGATATGCATTTAGTCTTGGCTCAGGCATGTTTTGCTGGAGTTCTAAGAAACAAAGTCTGGTGGCACAATCAACAGCAGAAGCTGAATATGTTGCTGCTGCATCTGCTGTGAATCAAGCCATATGGCTTAGAAAAATCTTGGCTGATTTAAACCAAAACCAAAAGGAGGCAACAGAGATTTATTGTGACAACAAATCTGCTGTTGCAATTGCAAAAAATCCCATTTTTCATGGCAGAACCAAGCACTTCAATATTAAGTTGCATGTTATAAGGGAGATGGAACAAGCTCATGAAATCGAGCTGATTCATTGCAATTCAGAAGTGCAAATTGCTGATATCTTCACAAAGGCACTCAATGTGTCTAAATTTGTTAAATTCAAAAGGGAATTAGGTGTTACTGGCATGGAAACTAAGGAGGAGTGTTAAGTTTAGTTCCCATGCAAAGGTGGCCATGCACGACATACAAAGGTGGTCATGCTCGAAGAAATAGCAACAAGCAGTGGTGCCATGGTGTGTAGAACTTGAAGTTTGAAGCTGCCAATCCACTTGCTGTTTTTAGTTCCATTTTGATTGTTTTGTAATCTAGTTCATGTTGAACTAAGTAGGTAAATGTTTTGATATTGATTGACTGAAAAGTCAGCAATGCAAGTTGTACAAGCTAATCTTGTAAGTTTCAATGCAAATTAGTGGAGTTAGGTAGTTGATTAGGTGATTACTTGTTTGTTTTACTTGTTGACTGATATATGTAATGGCTTAATGCCTTGTTGATGTGTTAATGAAAAAGATCAGCTCATTTTTCATTCAAATCTTCTTCTCTCTTTTCTGTTATTCACTAGCTAGTTTCATTTTCTGTTTCTGCTTCCGAGTTTGTTTCTTCACCAAGGCTCGAGACTTGCTATTCAAGCAAGATACAAAACAGCCTATTGCTGCCTCTTGCACCAACAGCCTTTGAGCAACTCAATCATTTCTGTCTTCTTCTTGTGTCTACCGACATACTCCACAGCTCCATCCACCACGGAAGTTGGTTGCAGCCTAGGTTGCTTTCCCTTGGAGGTTGGAGCTTGAGACAAGATGTCACTCAACCCCAAACTTCTTCTTCTATTGGTCAAACTATTCAGTCTATCAGTGATCTCTTTCACCTTTGGAATCATGGAATTCTTAAACAGGAAAGAAGTGGGAGTGAAATCACTACTGGTACAGCAGGTAGGAATGAGTTTCCGTACCTTGCTAGTGCTGGCTTGAGATTGAGGTTTTTAGAGCTTGAGACGTAACTCTTCATAAGCGAACTCGTCCAAGATGTCATCCACATCGTAAGCCAAGTCCTGGAGGTCGTCCAACCATTTCTTCACACCCTCGTTCTTGATCTGCTTCTCCTTAGCATCGGTTAACACTGCTTGGATATCAGGCAATATGGACTGTCACTGCTTGAGCTGGTGGCGGAGTTGCTTATGATCAGCAACAAAGTTGAGTGCAGAGTTGAGCAACTTACCCCCCAACAGCTCCAAAAACACAGACAGAGTAGCCTCTCCAATGACAGACATGATGAAATAATGATAAAGAAGGTGAAGAGAGGATTGAAGAAGCCAAAAAAGGAAATTCAGGGAAGAAAGAAGAAAGAAATGGAGATGGATTCTGTATAATTAGTGAAAGTTGAAGAAGTCAGCTCAATAATTTTTTTGAGCATCTAATAATTCAGACAACGAGGCAATGAGGTGGAAGTCAACGAATTCTGATAAATAAAATAGAAAATGGCTGAGGCATCCACCGACAGTGTTTATAATATGAAAAATGGAGATGGAGAATCTGTATAATTAGTGAAAGTTGAAGAAGTTGGCACATGATTTTTTTAGCATCTAATAATTCAGACAATATCTTGATCAATTGACACTAATATAGCAAATATAAACCGGAGGTAAAAAACAATGACAACTATAAAAAATAGGAAAGAAAATGAATTATTTGGTGCTTAAAAAATTAATTAAAAATATATGGAATTTTTTTATGTATTTTTCTTTTTAATTAAAAGGGTTAGGTATGTTGTAGAGGTGTGCATGGGCCGGGCCGGGCCGGGCCCATAAAAATTTTAGCCCTTTTTTCAAGGCCCGGGCCCGGCCCAAAATATGGGCTTAGAAATTTGTCCAAGCCCAGCCCGGAAAAAATGGTAGGCCCGATCCCAGCCCGGCCCAGCCCGGCTCGGCCATATTAATTTTTTTTATTTTTTTATTAAATAAAAAACTTTAAAATATAATAAATCAAATACATTTAAAAACATAAAAACAAATATTAAAACAAAAAACAAATAAAAAAATGAGACTAAAATAATTCTTAGAATAATACATAAATTAAAAATATAATAGAAAGTAATTATATTAAAATTGAAAAATTGAAACAAATTAGAACTAAATTAAGAACCAAATTATATTAATAACAAAAGTTTTACAATATTAAAATAACATTAAAAACAACAAAAAGAGTAAAGTAAAAGTACTAAAGTTACTTAAAATTAAAAATAAAAATAATTTAACATTAAAATCGGGCCGGGCCCGGGCCAAAAAATCTTACCTGAGGCCCGGCCTATTTTCTAAATGGGCCACATTTTTTGTCCGAGCCCATTTTTCGGGCATATATTTTTACCCAAACCCTCTCATTTTTTGGGCGGGCCTTCGGGCCGAGCCGGGCCGCCCAGCCCATGCACACCTCTAGTACTATATTGCACTCTCAAACATATATGTAGGTTTGAACATTAGAAATGATATTTTTAAAAGGGAAAGTTGTGAACTGATGCATTGTTGAACATTAGAAATAATATTTCTTTTTAATCCTCAGGGACTGGATTTCACAAATGCTTGTTCTTCGAAATCGTGCCCAAAAAGCCTGCATACCTGGAAAAAAAATATGAAAAAAACATAATTAAAAGTTTTGATCTAGAAAAAAAACAGAATTAAACGTTTAAATTGAGATTGCGAAAATTTAAAAATATAGTTGAGGAAAAAGATTTCTTATCGAGAGATTCCAGGCTCCGATTGTCTCGATCCGCCTAGGTTCAATTCTCGGCTTTTAAGTGACCCTTCTCAAACAAAATAAGCCAGTTATAGTGGAAGAGGACGCCTACGACCACCAGCTCCAAAATTTTAGACTTAAGATTTGGCGGAACCTAACTTTAACCAATAATCGTTTTTCTGGGACTATCTTATACCACGCCATTTTGTTTCTTGGCCTCGTCAACCTCTGACGTAGTAAGCTAACGAACTGACTGTGCAACATTCCCAAAATGTACTAGGAAACCTAGTCTATTACTAATTAAATTCTAAAAGATAAATTAAAGATAAATAAGGATAAATAAAGATAAATGCTAAAATTAAATCTAAATAATAATCCTTAATAATTATCATAATATAATTGGAATTTAAATAGAGTCTTTGTTATAAAATCTCTTCTTTGCACTTTTGCCCTCAAAATCTTCCACACTTTGCATTTTCAGCACCACTTCTCTCCTACTTAGTATGCTGGCCCAGTTTATCTTTAAATTTACATTTTTTACCCTCAAATTTCCTTTTTCCTTCAATTTAGTCCCTACAAGATAAAGAACCATAAATAGCTCAAATTAGTAGGATCATACTCCAAATAAATATGTAATTAATACATAAAAATATGTCATTCTAGAGTATTATCATGAACCCTGAACATTAACTATAAAACAGATATGATAATACAAAATAAAAAAGGTAACAAAGATAAAGAAATCATAGTTAATATTGTAATGTAATATTTTGTTGTGGGTATCAGCAGAGGAAGTCCCCCAATAATTTTGGTATGAGGACTCTTTCAAAGCACTTGGTGACGGATGGGGGAAAGTTTGTAAGGTTGGAGGAGCAAACTAAGAACACCACTAAATTCGATTATGCGAGAATGGTGATCCAAGTCAGTATCAGTTTCGCAATTCCATCAAAGGTTTCGGTATGCAACAGGGGCAAGAAGTTTGACATAGCATTTCCCTTGAAAATGCAGAGCCAGATAGTGAATGGATTGATGCAGGGTAACAAATTCAATAACTGCTCCTATAGAAATAAATGGTTTCCAGCCAGGGGCGAAGCCATAAATTTTTTTTAGGGGGGCCAGATGAAATTTTAATTTTTTATAATTTATATTTTTATAATTTATAAAGGATTAAATTGAATTTTTATAATTTTTGAGGAGCCAAAGTGTAATTTTACCTTTACTAATTTAAAGTTTTTAAAAAATTTTAAGGGCCTAAAATAAAAATTTTCATTTTAGGGGGGCCGGGGCCAATGCCAGCCCCCTAGCTACGCCCCTATTTCTAGCCAATAAGCCTTGTTGGGTGTGCTTACAAGATTCTAGCTCAAGTTTTAGATGAACAGCTTAAAGTTCATATGACTATGAGAGATGTGCTTACAATAAGCCCTGTTTTTGAAGAATCATGTTGGTGCTTCCCAATATTTTAGGTAATGGGTAGAGATGTAGAAAAATTGAAATGTAGTAAATTGGAAGTGGCCATGTTAGCACGACCTGTTTTTTTTTTCTCTCTTTATTTAATCATCTTTTAACAGTTTACAAATATTTCTTTAATGACTTGCATTATATGAAATTCATTTTACAAAGCGTCAAGCTGATTTTAATGGGAACCAACTATGGTGGTCGGTTCCGCACCGTGGTTTCAGTCATACCAGCTGGCCCTACCGTTCTAGTGGTATAGCGCAACAAGAAATACCCTTTTTCACATTGGTGAAAATTTTAGATAGTATCATTTGAATTAACTTGTTTTGATCAATTCCAATTACATCAACTAAAATACGGTGTACTTGTTGTTGCATGAATAATATTAAAAAATATAAAATTTATAACTATTTTTTTATTAAGTTAAAGACTTAATTGAAATTTATTCGCCAATAAAAAAATATTACACTTGAAAATAAAGTTTAAAATTTGAAATTTTTCTAGAACATACTTATACATTTAAAATATAAAAATTAAATTATAATAAAAAAAGTCCACCCACCTTACTGTCAAAGAAAAAATCTTCACTCATCCTTTAGATTCTTTTATTGAAAAAATCCCCTTACATTTCCCCCTCTTTTTATATAAAAAATCCCTTTTAGAATCTTCACTAATTAGTATTTTATATATAAAAAAAACAATCTGCTCACCAGTGTGGTACTGACTACTTTAGAATAAACTATGTTGCAAACTTTTTAGCAAATAAATGGGTTAAGTGCATTGTGTCGATATTTTATAACTAGTATTTTATAATGTTTGATGTCTTGCTTTCTTTAAGTGTTTTGCTTTGATGCTTTTGATTTGATATTTGAGTGTAACCACCGAATATAGGTAGAGACGAGCATAACCTTAAAGATTGTGGCTTAATACATGCCTTGAAGTCTTATCCCATTTCTTCATTTTCTGTTCGAGTTTCATTCGTGTGTTTAAGATTTTCCTCACCGGAGATTTATACTAACATGCTATGCAATGACTGTAGTTGCTTTATTAAAAAATTTATGTTTTGGATTTAGAAAAAAAAAAGAAATTCGAAACATTAAAAAGAAAGTAGAGAAAGTGAACACAATGATATACGTGGTTCAGGAACATTCCCTACATCCATGGGCAAAATCAAAAATGAAATTCAATATTATAAAATAGAGATTACAATGAAATTACATCATAAAATAGAATACCTCGCCACAATAACTATTCACAAACTTTGAGCAATCTTTTAAATCAACATCAACTATACACTTTCCACGTATTGAGAAATACCTGGAAATAATAAATAACAAGTGACCAACAATCTCAAAATGTCAAAAGTAATACTTTATTTAAAACATCCTAGCTCTTATCTATCATCAATGGAGACTTAAGCCAGGTTCATGATTTGTGTAGATAGAAATAGATGATACTAAAAGCAATAGAAAAAAAAACTTACCACTCCATTCCTTTTGTCAACATCTACCGACCAACGACGTTGTGCCGTTGTTGTGCCCATTAGCTGGTATTGCCCTCTTGGATGCTGACCATTCAAGGCTTTATTACCCAAAGGTACGTACACCTCGCGAGTGGTACCATTTGGCCTTCTATCAATCATGGTCCCCAAAGCTGAATGAAAGTACGAGGCTAAATAAAAAACATATTTGGCTCTTCAACTACATCTATGTACCAAGCACCAAAATATGCTCCAACACAGGAAAGGAATGTCATTCTCCATAGAACCTATACTTACCCTATCATAAACATTGATAACATCACAGTTGAAGCCTTTCAAAGCAGCGGAAATTCATATAAAGATTGATAGAAAACCCACTGTGACACATTTAGCTCGGAAGCGTTAGATAGCCTGTGAAAATGATGAATATCACAATTACCATTATCTGTCTAACAAAAATCGAATGTTAGTGAATCATAATCTTTGCCTGTGTTTTAAAGGGTTTCATACATGTGGTCTGAGTGTGAAAAAATAAGGGAAGCTCCGAAAATTTGTGATGATTCATCCATATATAATCACAATGGTTGCACCCAACTAATGTACTGGTAAGAGAAGCGTTTTGATATGATGTAGAAACAAGATGGAACTTCCTACTTTATATGTGTTGGTGTTAGACACACTTTAACCAGATGAAGTAAGAACTTCAATCTGGACTTTAACAGCAACATATTTTACCCGGATAAAGAATGAAGGAAAAATGCTTGGAGTTCAAGCTTTGAGCTACTATAAAAAATAGAGAACACAATTTAGAAGGCAAAGAAAGATGGAGTATATGGAAAGAAAATCTAATGATTTCATTCTGAAAAAAAAATATAAGCTTAAAGCCATTACATATACCAGACATTGGCTAGTCAAAAACAATAAATTCATCACCTAAACATTACTTAACTCCACTAGTTACATAGAGACTAGGTGATTTTGCTTGCAAACATAAACAAAGCTGGTGATCAGCTCTATCACCATCAAATTACATCAAACATAAACTAAACTAAGTTCAAAATGAACTAGAACACAAAATATGGACTAAACAAACTAAACCATGAAAACTGAAACAATAGCATTGTTCTTCATCTGGTTAACTCATATTTTAACCGGATAACTTATGCTTTGTGATCAACTCCTTATCTGCATGAGCTGCATATCCACCTTTGTTACTGCATGTGCAGCATGGGAACTAACTTCAACACTCCTCCTTAGTTTCCATGCTTGTAACACCTAGTTGCTTTCTCAGTTTAATAAACCTTGACACACCAAGGGCCTTTGTGAAGATATCAGCAACCTGTTCCTCTGAATTGCAATGAATCAGCTCCACCTCTCGAGCTTGTTCCATCTCCCTTATCATATGTAACTTGATGCTGAAGTGCTTCGTTCTACCACGGAAGACAGGATTCTTTGCAATTGCAACAGTAGACTTGTTATCACAAAAGATCTCTATTGCCTCCCTTTGATGTAGGTTAAGATCAGCTAGAATTTTTCTCAGCCAAATGGCTTGATTTACAGCATTGGCAGCTGCAACATATTCAACTTCTGCTGTTGATTGGGCCATCATCGATTGTTTTCTTGAGCTCCAACAAAACATGGTTGAGCCAAGGGTAAAAGCATATCCAGAGGTGTTTTTCATATCATCACTTGAACCAGCTCAGTCACTATCAGTATAGCCTTTCAACTTCAAACTTTCAGCTTTGTTGAATAACACACCATAGTCAAGAGTGCCTTTGATGTACCTTAGCACTATCTTTGCTGTTTGAAAGTGTTGGACATTACAGCAATGCATAAACCTTGATAACATACTCACAGCAAACAAGATATCTGGCCTAGTTGCTGTCAAATATAACAAACAACCAACTAGGCTCCTGTAGGTAGAGTCATTGACTGGTTCATGATCTTCTTGGCTTGACAGCTTCATTCCAACAGCAATAGGAGTGCTTGTTGGCTTACAATTCTCCATTGAGAACTTGGACAAAACCTTCAAGGCAAATGTTTTCTATCTCAAGAAGATTTTTCTTCTTGTTTGGCGCACCTCTATTTCCAAAAAGTATGTCATTAGCCCCAAGTCAGACATTTCAAACATGTCCTTCATTTTGGCTTTGAATTCAGTCAACATGTCTTGATCTCCTCCAGTCACCAAAAGGTCATCGACATAGAGGGATACAATAAGCTGTATTTTAGCTTCATTCTTTTTGACATATACTGTTGGCTCACTAACGCTTCCGTTAAATCCCAAACTGACCAAGTAACTGTCAATTCGAGCATACCAGGCTTTAGGAGCTTGTTTCAGGCCATATAATGCCTTCTTAAGCCTGTACACCATTTGTATTTTGCCAGACACAACGAAGCCTTGAGGCTAATCAATATAGATTTCTTCTTCAAGGAAGCCATTTAGGAATGCAGACTTCACATCAAGCTGGTGGATTTTCCACTGCATCTGAGCTGCCAAGGCAATCAGCAATCTAATGGTGTCTAGCCTGGCCACTGGTGCAAATGTTTCCAGGTAGTCCAGGCCATATTTCTGGCTGAATCTTTTAACTACAAGCCTGACCTTCAGTTTGTTCAAGTTCCCATCAGCATTTTGCTTGGCTCGATAGACCTACTTTACTCCAATAACCTTTCTCTTGGCTGGTTTAGGAACCAATTCCCATGTCTGGTTCTTCTCAATCATGGCAATTTCATCAACCATAGCCTGTTTCCAGCCTTCATCAGCTTCAGCTTCTTTAAAACTGCATGGCTCCACTATGGCAACTTGAGCTCTTTCATAAATTTCAGCCAAAAGTCTAGTGCCTCTGACTGGCATGTCATCAATGTCCATTTCAAGACTAATTTGATTAGGTTCATCATGATCAACCATCAACTCTTCAGAAACAGCCTCTGGCTCATTCTTCTCCCAATTCCAGCATCCTTTTTCATCGAAGATCACATCTCTGCTTACTTGAATTTTGTTTGTTAAAGGGTCTAAAATCCTATAGCCTTTCTTGACTATACTATACCCGGCTAAAATACCAGGAATAGCTCTTTTGGACAACTTATCCCTCTTTACAGCTGGTATTTGGCTGTAACATAGGCAACCAAAGACTTTCAAATGAGCCAATGATGGCTTGAACCTGAACCAGGCCTCAAAAGGTGTCTTGTGAGCAAGTGCTTTGGTTGGAGCCTATTCTGAATGTAAACAGCAGTATTGACAGCTTCAGCCCACATGGTCTTGGGTAAATTCTTCTCAAACAATAAACATCTGGCCATATCCATCAAGCTCCTATTCTTCCTTTCACTTACACCATTTTGTTAAGGTGTATAAGTGTTGGTGAGCTGGTGTCTAATGCCAGCTTCATCACAAAAGGTATTAAACCTGGATGAAGTATAATCTGTTCCATTATCAGACCTAAAGGTCTTAAGTTTACAGCCTGTTTCATTTTCTGCTACAGCTTTAAATTTCTAGAATATTGAAAGTACTTCATACTTATTCCGGAAAAAATATACCCAACAATACCTGGAGTAATCATCAATAAATAAAATGAAGTATCTGCTTCCATTCAATGATTCAGTCTTCATGGGGCCACACACATCTGTGTGTACAAGCTACAGCTTCTCAGAGGCTTTCCATGCTTGATTGGTAGGAAATGGCGATCTTGCTTGTTTTCCCAATTGACAGACTTCACATACCTCTTCTTCCTCAACAGAGTTGGTGAAGTTTTCAACCAAGTCTTCACTGATCATCTGAGTCATTGATCTGAAGTTGGCATGTAACAGACCGATTTTGGGCCTAGTCGGAACAGTAGTTTCGGGACCACTACTTCGAGGCCAGAGAAAATTATTTTAGTATTATTTTGTGTTATAATATAATTTTATAAGTGCATGTAAATTTTGGTAAGTTAATTTTAGCGATTTCTAGTCCAATTTCGAAAAATGACTAAATCGCGTAAAAGGTAAAAGTTGAGTTTTAATACCTAAAGGTGTTAAATTGCCTTGTATCTTAAATTGGGGGTCTTTAAAGTGAAATTAGGCCATTTAAAGAGTGATGGCCGGCCATGAGACAAGGAATGAAATGGTCAAACATGTTAGGTAAGTGTTGGGTGACTTATTTGACAAATAAGTAATAAAATAAAGAAAAGAAAATATCATCTTTTCTTCATCTTCTCTCCACCGAAAAAATGGCAGCAAAGAAAGGGTTTAGAAGCTGGAAACTTTCAGCAAAGAAACTCCCTTTATAGTAAGTGATTTTAATGCTTTTTCTTGATGATTTTTACATTTTTGGAACCCCTAAAGCATGAGCTTTCATATGAGGGGTCTATTTTGCAAAATGATGAAGAGTTTAGGGTTTTGCCATGAGAGTAAATGTGTTGTTTGCTGTGTTTTTATGGAATATTATGAGTCCTAGTTGTCTAATAAACAACTTTTGTGAAAGAAATTGCACGAAAACACCTTAAAAAGGGCTAGATTGCTAAGTTGTAAAATGAGTTGTAAATGTGTGAAATAGTTGAAATTATGAGTTGCTATAGTTATGAAAATGGTTCATCTAGACTCAATGAGTAAAGAAATGTGATAAAAATTATTTTACGAGCCTAGGGGTAATTTGGTAATTTTGGCAAAATATAGGGGCAAAATTGTAAAAATTGCCCAAGTGTGTCAATGGACTAATTTGATCAGTACATTGTTTTAATAAGTTGAATGTGATATTTTAGATGATGAAAATTGAGATTTGGACCTAGAACGGAAAGAAATCGATTAAGGGATAATTACGTCTTTTTTTTCACCTTTGTGGTATCGAGGTAAGTTCAGTGTAAATAATGTAGCATAATTGTTATTTTTAAGTTATTGATGTTAAATATATGATATGCTGATTTTTATCATGAAATATATACTTTGTGGTTATTTTCGAATAAAATGCAAGTTATGTGTATTATCTGTTAAATATAAAGTGCTACCGAGTATTGGTTTCGGTATTTTACGGAAGATGGCAAGGATATGTGTTCGAGGAAAATCCCGTTTGGACCTTAGGAATAGATTAGGATACAAGTGACATGTCACTAGGATGGTTGAGCATTCGAACTCGTTGAGTTGAGTCCGAGTTCACTTATAGATGCGAATGTTCGAACTCGTTGAGTTGAGTCCGAGTTTGTGAGATGTAACTAGGCATCCGAGCTCGTTGAGTTGAGTCCGAGTTCACTTATGGGCGGGTTACATGGTAGCTTGGCTACATATGTGACACTTATGTGCAAACTTTCCATGTATCCGAATTATATTCCGATGTGTTCAACGGGTAAAATTCTACTCAAATGGAGGAATACTCGAGATGAAAGGGACGTATTGGTAAATATTGTGAAATGGATACTTTGAACAGGTATGTACTTAACCCTCGGGTTGAAAACTCAACATAACAACAATATGGTAAGATGGTAAATGAAAATGTGATATGAATATCTCGGTGATGATTATACAAACGATGTTGTATTAATTTTGTGAACAATGATCATGAATGAGTAATTTAGCCTTGACAGATTTGAGTTACTGCAGTAGTGTAACTTTGAAAATACACTAAAAATAGTGGAAAATGAGTTAGAGGCAGAATAAAATATGGGATTAAAGCTTAATAAGTCTATTTTCACATTAAAGAAACAGGGGAAGAAAAAGAATTCCATATTGTGTGATATTTGAATACTTGTGAAGCAGGGTCTGAATGAATTCGAGATCCCCTGTTCTGAATTTAGAAATTCACCAAAAATTGTAAAAAAAATTATTAAGAGTCATACCTTACATGCATGGATTCCTTATTGAGTCTATTTTTAGGGGAAATAAACGGCATGGTCGTTGGAATTTTGTACAGGGATAAATTTGGTTTGTAGTGCACAGGGGTCAGAGTGGACATACCCTGAAACAGTGGAGACTTTAACTAATAAACTGTACTAATTGGCCCAACCAAAAATTCTATAAAAAAATTAGTAAGTATACATATGAGTCTAGTTTCAAGAGAAATATACGAGAACATTTTTCGAATCTTGTACTATGAGATAATTTAACTTTAGTACAGAAGGGTCGAAACTGTCAGACAGTGAATTAGGGGTAACTTTGAGGAATAAAATGTACTATTTGGCTTAACCAAAAATTCTGTAAATTTTATGGAAGAAAGGAAAATAAGTCTAGTTTTAGGGAAAATTAACGGAACTTAATTCGGAGTTTCGTAGCTCCAGATATAAATAATTTAGTGACTATTGCTCAGAAAGACAGCTTGTAGTGAACTTGAAAATATGTTGTAAACATTGATAAAACAAGTTAATGAGTTGCTTATTGTTTTCATATGAACTTACTAAGCGAAAGCTTACCCCCCTTCTTTCCCATGTTTTCTAGAGTTTCCAGGTTAGCTCGGGTTGGAGGCTGTCAGAGATATTATCACACTGTCAAGCTAACGCTATTGGTGTAGTGATTTCAAGTACTTTGAGCCTATGGCATGTATAGGAGTTTAAATATTAGAGTATGTGATATGGCTTTAACCATATGTGTTGGCCTATTTTGATTATGGGATTGTAAATCTAATCTAATTATGCATGCATGTGCTATGGTATTATGTGATGAGTTTATAATGATTATAGTATGAATGTGGTAAAGATGTGAGTAAAATCTATGATATCTATTGCATGTGAAATTGCCATAATCATGACATGTTAGGAATGTTTAAGTACCTAATTTTTCCATGTTGTATGTTATTGTATAAGTTTGCCTGTATCTATTGTGAGTGTGACAAAATGGCTTGGAAAATAGCCTCATATTTGTCCAGGTTTTGGACACGGGTTTGGGACACGGGCGTGTCCCTAGCACACGGGTGTGTGCTCTATACCCACACGGGAGTATGAAGCCTTGATGCAAGAGATTTTCTAAGTTTTTCATGAGTTCTCGGTTGGGTTCCGAACCACTCCGGATGTATGTTTTGGGCCTCATAAGCCCGTATATAGGACAGATTGTATGTGAAAATAAAATTTTTTAATTATTTGAGATTTCATGGCCCTGTTTAATATGGAAGTGTTAGTAAAAGTCAGGTAGCACCTCGTACCCCGTCCCGGCGTCGGATGCGGGCAAGGGGTGTTACATGGCATGCCCAAGCCTTTGGTGCCAAAGCTTGGAGTCTTCAGAAGAAACAACATAAGCATTATCAAAGCCTTTATTCCAGTCCACAACAAAGCTCTTTTCTGTCATGGCTACTGACATGAGCATAGATCCACTTGGATCACTAATCTAACATTCATTTTCTTTAAACACCACAGTATAGCCTTTTTCAACTAACTGAGCTATACTTAACAGGTTTCTTTCAATTTCAGGAACTAACAAAACATTTGAAATGATCTTGTTACCTGTTAGAGTGCAAATAACCACATCTCCCTTTCCTTCTGCCTTGATAAAGTGGCCATTGCCAACTTTAACTTTTGTTTTACAGCTTCTGTCTAAGGACTTGAAAATAGCTGCATCTGGTGACATATGGTTGGTGCAGCCACTGTCAAGGAGCCAACCATTTGAGACTTTCTTCTGAGCAGCTGAGCAGGAGACTGCAAAGACTTGCTCCTCATTGTCACTGCCTTCTTCAGCTACCCGAGCTTCAGCCTTGTGTTGTTAGTTTTGGCCAGGTCTGCCTTTTTCTTTACAGACCCTTTCAACATGGCCTTTCTTTTTGCAGTGTTGACACAGGTCTGAACCAACATTTGGCTTCTGGATGACCAGGCCTCTTGCAAAATCTGCAGAGTCGATCTCCTCCTCTTGCAGCATCAGGCTTAGGCCTGTTTTTCTAGTTCTTCTTGCCTTTGTAGGTTGAGGAACTTGAAGCAGACTTGGCTTTGGCTTGAAAGGCACCTTCTTGGTGCTCCTTCGATTTACTGGCCCTCATTTGCTCTTGTGCAGACAGAGCATTGATCAGCTCTGTTAAAGAGATGTTGGTCAGGTCCCTTGAATCCTTTAAGGAGGATATTTTTGCTTCATACCTTTCTGGTAAGGTAGAGAGCACTTTCTCCACAATCCTTGCCTCATCAAATTGCTCACCAAGGAGCCTTATGCTGTTAACTACAGCCATGATTCTGTCAGAATACTTCTTGACAGTTCTTCTTCCTTCATCTTCAAGTTCTCGAACTCCCTTCTTAGGTTCAAGAGCTGCTGCTGCCTTGTCCTCTCTGTGCCTTGGAACTCCTCCTTGAGTTTGTCCCAGTCTTGTTTTGGTGTTTCACAAGCCATGATTCTAGTAAAAATTACATCAGAAACACAGTTCTGAATGCATGACATGGCCTTGTGCTTTTTATTTTTTTCTTCAGAGTACTGCTTCATTTGAGCCACAGTTGGATTTGCTTTCAATGGTTCTGGTTCAACATCTGAGTTAACTACCTCCCATAGATCAAATGCCTGGAGGTAGGTTCTTATCTTGACTACCCAAATGTGATATCCTTCTCCATTGAAAACTGGAGGTGCAGCTGGTGAGAAGCTTGATGAAGCCATCAGTATGTGATCTAACTATAACAGGTCCACTAAGATAAGGGCTCTAGATACCAATTGTTGGTGTTAGACACACTTTAACCGGATGAAATAAGAACTTCAATCTAGACTTTAACAGCAACGTATTTTACCCGAATAAAGAATGAATTAAAAATGCTTGGAGTTCAAGCTTTGAGCTATTGTAAAAAATGGAGAACAAAATTTAGAAGGCAAAGAAAGATAGAGTATATGGAAAAAAAATCTAATGATTTCATTTTGAAAAAAAATATAAGCTTAAAGCCATTACATATACCAGACATTGGTTGGTCAAAAACAATAAATTCATCACCTAAACATTACCTAACTCCACTAGTTACATAGGGACTAGGTGATTTTGCTTGCAAACATAAACAAAACTGGTGATCAGCTCTATCACCATCAAATTACATCAAACATAAACTAAACTAAGTTCAAAATGAACTAGAACACAAAATATGGACTAAACAAACTAAACCATGAAAACTGAAACAGTAGCATGGTTCTTCATCTGGTTAACTCATATTTTAACCGGGTAACTTATGCTTTGTGATCAACTCCTTATCTGCATGAGCTGCATATCCATCTTTTTTGCTGCATGTGCAGCATGGGAACTAACTTCAACAATATGCCAATCTATGGGACTAGAAAGCTGAAAAGTAACATTGAAAGAGAGCTGCAATGAAACTAGTTCCAAACTGCTACAGTATATATATCATTTTATTCATTTAACTCATACCTCAAAGTCAAAAGCAAGAGAGTCAAGATGTAGTGAGTCACTTAGTCACTGCTATTGAAATCACATAAAGTATTTTTGTACCTCTAAGTAAAAGCCGGTCGAGTTTGTATATGTCACTCAATCCACATGATCAAAAAATAAATTCCTCATCAAGTGAATTGATGCAGCCTTAGAATGGATTCATGGTCTGAGAAATTTGGAAAACTAAGATGGACCACTTTGAGATTGGACAGAACAAATTTTTGGAAGTTCCAAGGATGTATAATCTCAATGTGACCAGTGTCTTACAAGTGAAACCCCAAATTGAAGCTCAGTGAACTCTATCGTGTTAATGTTAAATTGAACTCCCTAATGCCATGTTGTAACGTGTACTGTATCCCTCCAGTAATCTGCAAGGATCAAACTACCACGTTAAAGACTTGTTCGTCTAAAAAACCATTGGTTAATAGTACAATGAAATCTCAAATGTTTTTAAATAAAATCCCATTCCCATATACCAATTTCATACAACTTCTTAGAAATTAGAAAATGCAGATGAAAACAGAACATTCAATTTGCTGAATAAATGTTGCAGAGAATTGACTAACCGCTTTACTAAATCAAATAACCTGAAGCAGATCAATTGAAGGTCTCCTATATTTTTCGCCAGTTTTAGCCTTCAATGCCTGCAAAAATTGAACACAAAATATATAACACTGATTTCTATTATCATGTTGTTCATAAGGACAATCAGATATATAAATAAGGTATGGAATTGATAAATGTTTAACATGTGTTTCACACCTGTGGTTTGAGTGTGGAGAAATCGATGCCAGATTTTGCTGCTTAAATTTCAATCTAATTTCCGCGGGATGACTGTTTTGAAATCAATTCTAACGAAAGGTATATGCGCAATCTTGGACCTCTTGTCCTTCTTCTAGCAATGGGTAATTGGAAATATGTAGCTGCTCAAGCGAGAGAAGCATATCCTTTTCTGGAAGAGATGTGAGCTTAGGACAATCATAGATATGCAATTGTGGAAGAGAGGTGAGGTGTTGAAAGCCCTTCGAGCACCTGAATTCCAAATTCTCAAAATTATGAATTCTGATAGAGGTGAGAGAAGGAGGCAGCATTCTTCCTATCCCTTCTTCTGGAAACGACATGACACTTGAGCATCCTTCACCGCTGATTTTGAGTTTTTGAAAAGAGGTGAGTCTGTTAAATCCCCATTGAACAAGTGATGTATAAATTTTGGGTGCGTTTGAGATTTTGAGCGATGTGAGGCTGTTAGGGAAACTCTCTTCTGGAAAGGATATGTTAGCCGAACACTTCCACACCTTTAATTTTCGAAGGGAGGTGAAGTGGTGGATGCACTTGGGAAGGACTCCAAAATTTTCACAATCCTCAATCCTGAAAGCTCTGAGATTTGTGGTGGGCAACCCACTTTCTTCAAACGAAACCAGATTTGAAAAGCTAAATAATCGAATCTCCTGAAGATGGCTAAGCATGTCTAATCCCCGCGGTAATGATTTAATTTTTTTAGCACGCCAAATGTAAATACTTTCAAGATCAGTTGTTTCATAGAAGTCGCGGGCTATGCATTGCAACACTCGGCACCTCCGAATTTTTATGTGTTTAAGCATTACAGGTAACTTGGCATTTAAAAATAAGCTACGTAGCTTTGGACAACTTTGAATTTCGAGATGTTGAAGCCGATTGCATATATCGTCCCTTGATGATAACCATACTAGAGAATGACAGTCACTTATATGTAAGCACTCAAGAAGACAAGTGTTGCTACTCATACTCTTATTATTATTTTCTTTTTCATCAACCAAATATTGCAAGAATGAATCATATAATATGGTAAATGAGAAAGTTAGTTGCAAATTAAATAATTGATTCATAGAAACTTATTTCACCAATTATTTAAATAAATTATGGCTCATTTGTTAAAAATTCTGGTTCATAGTCCAAATAACAATATGATTATTGCATATATTGAAACATTCAGCTAAAATTGTAACTTAATTTTTTGAAATATGTGAGAGGTTATTGAAAGTTTTCATGTATTTCAAAAAACTACAGGAATCTCACATTGCTAAAGAAAGGACTTGACTCCTTATTTATAAGTCATTATACTTCATTGGACTTAGTAAGAACCAAGGTAGACTCGTGCACATTTGAGCCTTTTTATTTTTGGACTTATTTTTTACTAAATTTTTTAGAGTCAAAGAAAAGTGAACTTGTAACACATATATTTCACTTGGCTAAATATAACCTAACCGATTAAAGCTATTTTTACTTAAGTCCAAATTCACTGAATCATCTCTAAACTATTTTTAACTAATTCATCTCTAAACCATTTTTAACTAATTCAATCAACTTGCCTTTGCTATATTTAGCCAATAAAATTCCTATAAATACCATGCATGGCACTTCTCAAAGTTACTCATTAGCTTTCACGTTCTCTTCTAAATTTACTCCAGTAATCTCTTTAGAAAAGTCTTCCTCTTACAATCTCAATTGAGTGCTTAATTGGTTGGCTCTTTAGAAAAGCCTTCAAAATTAGTGATATTCACGCCTCAATAGTGATTCTAATTTTCTAAACCTCCGATTTCTAACCGCGATTACAATTTAAAAACCATAAAAACTAAAAAAGCCCAATTCCACACCAACTTAGCTAAAGCATATGAGTTGAATGTCTCTATCATTTTCCTCCGAAGGAAATTTTCTAAAAGCCCACTTCCACATCAACTTAGTTAAAGAAAGGTGGAAAGGATTGTTTGAGTTTGAATCCAGGATTTTATTTGCATTGGTCACTAGACTAAGAGTTTGGTCAGTAGTGCACCATGAGCTTGATTCACACACCAACTTAGCTTTCAATGCTTCCCAATTCCATTCCTAATAAATTAGCTTTCAATGCTAGTATTTTGCTACCCTCTCAATTTGATTCAGCATCATTCTAGTAAAGCTCCTAATTTATTACTGATGTTTTAGAATATTTTATACCTTTTTGTTAAAATTCGGAATTAAAAAAAAAAGAAATACCTTATTCAAATTAAGAAAAAAATTTATAATATTTGAAATTTAATGTTAAATCTTAACATGTTAATCATTTACATAAGTTGGTTAGAGCCATTGAACTATGGCTAAACGCTTGAGAAACAATCTCCCTCAGCACTATGGCCTTCGATATAGCCAGAAGGTTAACCTTAAAAATTAATAAGCAGAAAATCATTCATGTCTCAACAGCAAAGGGCATTCATACATTATTTGCATATAATCTACAATTGCATACCTACAAACATCATTACTGCAAGACTTCACAATGAAAATGAGCCCGGAGACGGTGTTTTGCATATATTTTCACTCAATGCTGTCTCATCTTCAACTTTAAATGTGTCTTAATTATCGACAAGCTTATCGTCACTTCCAAAAATTTGAGTTCCAGTCGATGTCTCATCCGAAACCTCGACTTTCAAGGAACTATGCTAGCATCCTTAGGAAGCCTTCTGTTATAGAGTCTACAAATTTCTTAAGAGAACATTAAGAGCAACAACCAGTCAAATTTTAAGTTCAATTAAATGAATTCACAAACTTATAGAGTTTTATTATTATTACTATTATTATTATTATTATCAAAAGGTTTCAATTCAAGCTCAAGTTGGGCACAAAATAATCGAGCTTGAATCGAGTATAAGTCAAATTTTAATTTTGTTATTCAATCTTTATCTCAAATCAAGCTCAAGCCTTAAAAGTGAAATTTGATTGACCTCGAGTTAAATTTTGAGTATCGAATTTCAAGTTAGCTCAAGTTTTTCAAGTTCAGCTTTGACTTGATAACACCCTTAGCGTAAATCATACAAATGCAAAGTATGATATAATTATATAAATTTTGATACTATAATAATTTCAATTTTAAATTTTAACACAACTATGGTCTAAAATGTCCCATTATCAAGAAGCTTAAAAATTAGAAGCTGCAGATAAAAACAGAGCATTCAATTTGTTGAATAAATGTTGCAGAGAATCAAATCAAATAAGCTATAGCAAATCAGTAGAATATAGCTTTCAATGCCAGCAAAATTGAATACAAAATATACACGACTGATTGCTATTATCATCTTGTTCCTGAGGACAGTCAGATACATGGGACTAGAACAGCCAATGTTTAAAACGGTTTCATAATTGTAATACAACATAAGGTATGTGGGAAATCTTGGACCACTCTCGTCCTTCACCCCTAAAAGTGGACATAATTAAAAAGGAAAACTTAGTCTGTGATAGAAAATGAGGGGCTTTAATTAAATTACAACCAACCAGGATGAACTCTGTTTCTGGATTGAATTATTGGAATTGGTAATCAGTGACTTATTCACTAAGAACTAACTATTCTGTCACCTTATATTCTTCCTATAATTTCAGATTTAATCCTGTTGATTTATACATTCAGTCCACTGCGATATGAACCCATGAAAACCACACTAAATAAAACCGACTGTTTTAAGGATACCATTTATATTATGCAGCACTGCATCCTTCGGCTTCTTTTTTCTTCTTACTTCTGAATTTATTGAAAGATGAGTTTTTACTTGTGGAATTTATTAATCAGTATTTTATATAATTGATGAATAGTTTTATATTTGAAATTTATTTAGAATCATTTATTTGATATTTGTATATTTATTTATATAAATATATTAAATATTTTAAAAAATATTGATAAATTCGAAATGGTACATGAAATAGACTATTACCAATTCGTACTAGTTCTCATAGAAACGTGTTGCATCCACCAATGTGGTAATGGCTACCCTGAAAGCAACAATGTGGCATACTTGTTTGCAAAGAAATGGGTTAAAGCATGTTGAGTTAGTATTGTAGGTGGCTATAATGCTTGATGCTTTGTTTTCTTTGAATTTTTTGTTTTGATGCTTTTGATCTGTGATGATATTTGAGTGTAACCATTGGGATATATATGGCTATCTGAATTTTTATGATTTGCTATGTATTGATTGTAGTTGTTTTATTAATAAATTTATGTTTTGGATTGAGAAAAAAAAATTAAGAAATTCAAAACACAAAAAAGAAAGTAGGGAAAGTGAACACAATGATATACGTGGTTAGGGAATATTCTCTACATCCACGGGCAGAACCAAAAATGAAATTTACTATTAAAAAATGGAGATTACAATGAAATTACATCATAAAATAAAATACTTTGCCAATAACTATCCACAAACTTGAAGTAATTTTCTAAATGAACATCAGCTCTACGCTTTCCGCGTATTGAGAAATACCTGGCAATAATAAATAACAGGTGACCAACAATCTCAAAATGTCAAAAACAATACTTTATTTGAAACATCTTAGCCTCTTATCAATCATCAATGGAGACCTAAGATAGATTCATGATTTGTGTAGATAGAAATAGATTATACTAAAAGCATTAGAAACCAAACTTACCACGTTGTGCCGTTGTTGTGCCCATAAGCTGGTATTGCCCTCTTTGGATGCCCACCATTCAAGGGTTTATCACCCAAAGGTACGTACACCTCCCCAGTGGTACCATTTGGCCTTTTATCTGCCACCAATTTCATGGTTCTCAAAGCTGAATGAAAGTACAACGCTAAATAAATAACGTATTTGGCTCCTCAACTACAACTATATACTCCAACACCGGAAAGGAATGTCAGAAGAACAATTTCTCCATATAACTTATACTTACCCTACCATAAACATTGATAACATCACAGTTGAAGCCTTTCAAAGCAGGGGAAATTCATAAAAAGATTGGTAGAAAACAGTGAGTTCGATTATGTCGTTCAGTCCACATGATCAAAGAAGCAATTCCTCATCAAGTGAATTGATGCAGCCTTTGAATGGATTCACGGTCTGAGAAATTAGGAAAACCAAGATGGACATCTTTGTGATTGGACAGAACAATATTTTGGGAACTCTGTTGTCTTACATGTGTTAAATTGAGCTCTCTAATGCCATGTTGTAACGTGTACTGTATCCCTCCATTAATCCTGGAAGGATCATTCTATCTCGTAAAAGACTTGTTCTTTTGAAAAACCATTGGTTAGTAGTACTACGAAATGTCAAATATGTTTAACTAAAATCCCATTCTCATATACCAAAATAGCTTAGAAATTAGAAGATGCAAATGAAACAGAACATCCAATTTGCTGAATAAATGTTGCAGAGAATTGACTAACCGCTTTACTAAATGACATAAGCTGAAGCAGATGAGTTGAGGTTCTCCACTATTTTTCGCCAAGTTAGACTTTAATGCCTGCAAAAATTGAATACAAAATATATAAGACTGATTTCTGTTATCATATTGTTCATGAGGACAATCAGATATATATAAAAAAAAGCTATGAAATTTATAAATGTTTAAAATGCGTTTCACACCTGTGATTTGAGTGTGGCGAAATCAGTGCAAGATTTTGCTGTTTAAATTTCAATCTAATTTCCTCGGGATGGCTGGCTTATTATTAATTTCAACTAAAGGTATGTGGGCAACCTTGGACCACTCTCGTCCTTTACCCCTACTGCACCCTTCTTCTAGCAACGGGCAATTAGAAATACGTAGCCACTCTAGCAAAAGAAGCATTATCTTTTTCCGGTAGACGTGAGCTTAGGACAATCATAGATTCGCAATTTTTGAAGAGAGGTCAGGTCTTGAAAGCCCTTGGGGCACATGAATTCCAAATTCTCAAAATTTTCGATAGAAATAGATGTGAGAGAAGGAGGCAGTGTCATTCCTACCCCTTCTTCTGGAAACGACACCACATTTGAGCATCCTTCACCGTTGATGTTGAGTTGCTGAAGAGAGGTGAGTCTGTTAAATCCCCATTGAACAAGTGATGTATAAATTTTGGGTGCCTTTAAGATTGAAAGTGATGTGAGGTTGGTAGGGAAACCCTCTTCTGGAAAGGATATGTCAGCTGAACACTTCCGCACCATTAATTCTCGAAGGGAGGTGAAGTTGTTAATGCACTTGTGAAGGACTCCAAAATTTTCAGAATCGGAAATCCTGAGTGCTCTGAGATTTGTGGTGGGTAACCCACTTTCTTCAAATGAAACCAGATTTGGACACTCAATTAACTGAATCTCCTGAAGATGGCTGAGCTTGTCTAATCCCCGCGGTAATGATTTTTAGTTATTTTGCACCCCTAATACAAATGCTTTCAAGATCAGTGGTTTCAACGAAGTCTTGGGCTATGCATCCCAACATCGGACAATCCAAAATAGAAAGCCGTTTAAGCTTTACGGGTAACTCGGCGTTTAAAAATAAGCTACTTAGCTTTGAACAATAGATAATTCCGAGGTATTGAAGCCGATTGCATATATCGCCCCTCGATGATAACCATATTAGAGAATCACAACTCCATATTTCTAAGTGCTCAAGAAGACAAGTGTTGCTACTCATACTCTTATTATTATTTTCTTTTTCATCAACCAAATATTGCAAATTCACGCAATACTCAATCTTCAGCTCTTTTAAAGTAGGAGGAAAGTTACTCTCCGCAAAACAAACCAAGCCTGGACAGTTTTGAAGTTTTATTTTTGTAATGAATAGGAAAGCAAGTAAGACTTCCGGTAGTCGATTAAGCCTTTCACAACCTCTTATTTCCAGAGATTCAACACCTGGAATCTTGTCAAGTTGCAATATCTCCTCTGTTTCCAAAGAGACCAATTGGGGACAATACGCAATCGTAATAAAACGATGTCTGACTAATCTTAACCCAATTTGCGATAAAGATCCCAACTCCTTCCAACCAGAGATGTAGAATGTTTCGGAGTTTGCAAATCTCAACATTATCCTCTCTTCTGAAATATTAAACTTTGAAATGTTTGAAAGAGACACATGTTTCAAAGAGGTAACCTTCTGTACAGACAAAGAACCTTCATCCACCAATTCTTCACACCCTGCAATGCTTAATTCACAGAGCAAGTGAAAACTTGAAATTGAAGCTACCAACCTTGAGCACTCATAGATTACAAGTTTCTGCAAGGATTGAAGGATGGTTGGCAACCTTCCCAACAATATAGGACATCTTTTAATTGAAAGCTTACAAAGGCTGGGAAATTTCGATACTTGCTCATCATCTTCACAGAGGTCCCACTCCTCCCAATTCAGCATATTGTCAAAACACAGAGACTCTAATGATGCAAAAGCATTTGATTGATTTTCTCCAAACAACTCAGCACCAATCTTGTGTACTTGATCCAAACCACTAATTGAAAGATCTTTTAACAACAACAGCCTTCCAATCGATGTAGAGATTTGCAATTTTTACAGTTGCGAAGCTCCAATGACAACATATTTTTGAAGGAAGAATCTGCAATCCAAGTAGAGAATTTGGCACCACCATAATTCTGAATGACGAGATGCTCAATCTTTTTGGGAGGACGAAGAGAGTCCAACACCCATTCTTGAATTTCTTTATTCCTTGAAGCCTTTTCAAACTTTTCACTCCAATGCAATACCAATCGATCAATCCCCTGCTTCTCAATTAACTTGGCTTCCCCTGCATCTTCACCATTAACATTCTCCAACCCAGAAAGACGAAAATCACCTCTGAGGTTTGACAAATATTTCAAATCTCTAATATGACAACCATCACCTTCCCCTATTATAAAATCAGTTAACCTTTGAAGTTTCGTTAGCTTATCAATTCCAAAAGGCATCCTTTCAATTGAGTTCGCACCTCTAATATCAAGATAATGCAAGTTGACAAGATTTTCCATCTTTGAAGGTAACCTTTGAAGCTTGGAACACCTATTTAATAATAAAGTTTCCAAATGGTAAAGAGTGCACAAAGAATCAGGTAAGCATTTGATATGGGTGTTGGAAAAATTTAAGTAGCGAAGATGTTTTAAATTTTCAAAAACATCAGGCAACTCAGTGATTTTATACCCACTCAAAGAAAGCATCCTTAAGTAGCCAAGTCTTGGTAACAAATCAGCCAAAACAACATTAGTTAAATAAGGCCACCGGACTGACATATTCAAAGGTAAAAAAGTACGTAAAAAATTCACTTGATCAAATGCTTCAAACTTCTTCACTGTGTCATAGCTTCCAACAATATAAGAAGAATGCCGAGTGCGATTTGAGAACTTCCATTTCTTATCACCCTCTAATTTTGAGCATATTTCCCCTGCAACTACTTGAGCTAAATCATTGATAAGGTCATCCATTACGAATCGGGACTTATCTTTACTGGATGTCTGAAAAAATGACCTGGACACTAGATCTTGAAAATATTGTTTTCCTAGATATTTAATTTGAGGCATAGCTTTTTGTTGCAACAGACCTTCTGCTCTCCATAACAAGATAATTTCTTTTTCCTTAAATTCATAATCTTTAGGAAGTATTGAGCAATATGCAAAACATCGTTTCAAGTATGACGGAAGATGATGGTAGCTTAATGGCAAAGCTGGAATTATGCCACACTGCTCTTCTGGTAAGTTCCATATCTCACTCTCATATATTCTTTCCCATTCTCCATGATATTTAACCGTGCGTAGCAAGCTTCCAATGGCTTTTGCAGCCAAAGGTATGCCATTGCACCTTCTAACAATTTTCTCTCCAATTTCTTTAAACTGGAGATGTCCGTCGAAATTTCTTGCTTTTAATGCATGCTGTGTAAATATGGATAAACAATCATCATCCGATAGTTTATCCAAATGAAAAGCTTTAAGCGGATCCACAATAGATGAAACAATTTGAAGACGAGTGGTTACAATGATATGGGTCCCTGCTCCAAACGGAGACCGTAAGATGGTCCAATCATTATAATTCTCGTTCCAAATGTCATCTAAAACAAGCAAGAATCTTTTCCCAGACAACTTCTCCTTCAACTTAACTTGAAGTAAATTCAAGTCATTCTCGTGACGAGAGTCAGGATCGATAGATTTCAAAATTGTGCAGGTTATATTAACTGCATCAAAATGATCAGAAACGCATACCCAGGCCTTGTGGTCAAAAGACTGGTTGATGGTGGCATCATTGTAAACAAGCTGAGCAAGAGTTGTTTTACCCATCCCTTCTATGCCCACGATGGAAAGGACCAAAACTCCATTGGAGGTATCGCCTTTGAGCAACTCAATCATTTCTTTCTTCTCCTTATGTCTACCGACATACTCCACAGCTCCATCCACCACGGAAGTTGGTTGCAGCCTGGGTTGCTTTTGTTGAATTTAGTTCCCATGCAAGACATGCAAAGGTGGCCATGCAAGGAGAAGTGGCAGCAAGCAGTCGAGCTATGAAGTGCAGAAACTGGAGCTTAAAGTTGCCTAACTACTTGTTATGTTTTGATTGTATTTTTAATTATTATTTTGTAATCTAGTTCATGTTGAACTAAGTTGGTAAACCTTATGATGTTTTTTGTTGATTGATTGATTGAAAAAATCAGCAAAGAAACTTAAGCAAGCTGATTAACAATTTCCAATGTAAATTTAGTGGTGTTAGGTATGTCATTAGGTAAAGACTTGTTCATTTTGTTGTTGTTATCTATTATATGTAATGGCATTATGCCTTCTGGATTTGTTAATGAAAATATCAGCTCTTTTCATTCAAAATACTCTCTCTCTCAATTTCTTTTATTTTTCATTCGCATGTGTATCTGTTCTTGCTTCTGAGTTTGTTTCTTCAGCAAAGCTCGAGGCTTGCTATACAAGCAAGATTGAAAACAGTCTGTTGTTGTCTCTTTGCACCAACAATTGGTATCTAGAGCTTCATTCTTAGTGGACCTGTTTTATCAAACTAAGAAAGCTGAATGTCTTCCTCAAGTTTTTCACCAGCAGCCCCACCAGTCTTCAATGGAGAAGGCTTCCACATATGGCTGGTCAAGATGAAGACTTACCTACAGGCCTTTGATCTGTGGGAAGTTGTCAACACAGATGCTGAGCCAGCACCACTGAGGGCCAATCCCACAGTAGCTCAGATTAGGCAACATGCTGATGAGAGGACCAAAAGGCACAAAGCCATGTCCTGCATTTAGAATTGTGTGTCAGATGTCATCTTCACCAGAACTATGGCCTGTGAGACTCCAAAACAGGCATGGGATAAGCTTAAGGAGGAGTTTCAAGGCACTGGGAGAACAAGGCAACAGCAGCTATTGAATTTGAGAAGGGATTTTGAGAACCTGAAGATGAAGGAAGAAGAAACAGTGAAGCAGTATGCAGATAGAATCATGGCAGTGGTTAACAGTATAAGGCTCCTTGGTGAGCACTTTGATGAGGCAAGGATAGTAGAGAAAGTTCTCTCCACTTTGCCTGAGAGATATGAAGCCAAGATATCCTCTCTTGAGGACTCAAGAGACCTTGCTACCATCTCTTTGACTGAGCTAATCAACACTTTCTATGCTCAGGAACAAAGGAGAGCTAGCAGAGCTGAAGACCACCAGGAAGGTGCATTCAATGCCAAGGCCAGAGAAGCCTCGAGCATCAATGCTCCAAGAGGTAAAAAGCCTTGGAAAAGCAGGCCTAAGCCTGATACTGCAAGGAGCAATGACCAGCCCTACAGACATTGCAAGAGGCTAGGTCATCCAGAAGACAGATGCTGGTTCAGGCCAGGTGCAGTATGCCAACACTGCAAGAAGAAAGGCCATGTTGAAAGGGTTTGCAAAAATAGAACCAAGTCAAGGCAGAGTCAATTTCAACAACCAAAGGTTGAAGCTCGAGTAGCTGAGGACAGTAGTGATCAAGAAGAGCAGGTCTTTGTTGTTTCTTGCTTAGCTGCTGAGAAGAAATGCTCAAAAGGCTGGTTATTGGACAGTGGTTGCACTAACCACATGTCACCAGATGCCTCCTTATTTAAAACCTTGGATAGAAGTTGCAAAACCAAGGTCAATGTTGGAAATGGTCAGTTCATAAGGGCTGAAGGAAGAGGAGAGGTGCTGATATGTACCCCCACAGGCAACAAGATCATTCCAAATGTGCTGTTAGTGCCAGAAATCGACAGAAACCTTCTCAGCATAGCTCAATTGCTCGAGAAAGGCTATTCTGTTGTGTTCAAGAACAAACAGTGCCACATTGCTGATCCAAGTGGATCAAGCCTTATGACAGTCACAAGGACTGACAAATGCTTTGAGGTACACTGGCCAAATGACTCAAAGTCTGCATATACAGCCTCTGTTGATGATTCCAAGCTTTGGCATCAAAGGCTTGGGCATGCCAACTTCAGATCATTGGCTCGAATGGCCAAAGAAGGCTTGGCAGAGAACTTTACTAGCTCAGTGGAGCATGATGATGTGTGTGAAGTTTGCCAGATGGGGAAACAGGCAAGACTGCCATTTCCTACAAATTCAGCTTGGAGAGCTACTGAAAAACTACAGCTGGTGCACTCTGATGTATGTGGCCCGATGAGGACTGAATCACTCAGGAAAAATAGGTATTTCATCCTCTTCATTGATGATTTTACAAGGTTTTGCTGGATTTTCTTCTTAAAACACAAGTCTGAGGTAGCTCAAGTGTTTGTGAAGTTTAAAACTACTGTAGAGACAGAAACAGGTTGCAAGCTGAAATTGATAAGGTCAGACAATGGCACTGAGTACACTTCAGCTCAGTTTCAAGCCATTTACAATGATGCTGGTATCAAACACCAGCTTACAAATGTCTACACACCTCAGCAGAATGGGGTATCAGAAAGAAAGAACAGAAGCTTGATGGATATGGCCAGGTGCCTGCTGTTTGAGAAGAAACTGCCCAAGACCATGTGGGCTGAGGCAGTAAACACTGCTGTCTACCTTCAAAATAGGTTTCCTACCAAAGCTCTTGCATCCAAAACACCTTTCGAGCCTTGGTCCGGTTTCAAGCCTTCCTTGGCACATCTGAAGGTGTTTGGTTGCCTGTGTTATACACAAATACCAGCAGCTAAGAGAGACAAGCTCTCTGAAAGGGCTCAACCAGGTGTTCTAGTAGGCTATAGCTCAGTTAAGAAGGGCTACATGGTGCTGGATCCTTTGACAAACATAGTTCAAGTAAGCAGAGATGTCATCTTCGATGAGAAGGCTTGCTGGAATTGGGAAAAGAATGAACCAGAAGCTGCTTCAGAAGACCTAGTGCCTAATCAAGCTGAACTTGAGCAGCTAGGACCTGAAATGGATGTTGATGATGTGCCTGTGAGAGGCACAAGGCCCCTAGATGATATTTATGAAAGGGCACAGGTTGCAATAGCAGAACCTAGCAGTTTTGAAGAGGCTGAGGCAGATGAAGGCTGGAAACTAGCTATGGTCGATGAAATCAACATGATTGAGAAGAACCAGACATGGGAGCTAGTTGATAAACCTACTGGAAAGAAGACCATTGGAGTAAAATGGGTCTATCGAGCAAAACAGAATGCAGATGGCAGTCTGAACAAGCTAAAAGCCAGGCTTGTTGTCAAAGGTTTTAGCCAAAGGTATGGTCTGGACTATTTGGAGACATTTGCACCAGTAGCCAGGCTTGACACTGTTAGAATGATAGTTGCCTTGGCTACTCAACATCAGTGGACCATTCATCAGCTTGATGTTAAGTCTGCATTTCTCAATGGTTTCCTGGAAGAAGAGATCTACATCGAACAACCTCAAGGATTTGTGGTCACTGGCAAAGAACACAAGGTGTACAGACTGAAAAAGGCTTTGTATGGCCTGAAACAGGCTCCTCGAGCCTGGTATGCTCGAATTGATTCTTACTTGCTCAGTTTGGAATTCGAGAGAAGTCTCAGTGAACCAACACTGTATGTGAAGAAGAACCAAGCTGAAACTCAGCTTATCCTGTCACTCTATGTTGATGATTTATTGGTGACTGGAGGAGATAGAAGAATGCTGGAAGATTTCAAAAGAAAAATGATGGAAATGTTTGAAATGTCTGATTTAGGCAGAATGAACTACTTCCTTGGAATGGAAGTGAAGCAAACAGCAAAGGGAATCTTTCTTAGTCAGAGTTCTTTTACTATGAAGATCCTGGATAAGTTCTCTATGAAGAACTGCAAGCCAACAAGCACACCAATGGCTGTTGGAGTGAAGCTTTCGAGGCAAGGGAGTGGTGAACCAATTTGCGAGACTATGTACAAAAGTCTCATTGGTAGTCTGTTGTATTTGACTGCAACAAGACCCGATATCATGTTTGCTGTTAGTGTGCTATCCAAATACATGAATTGCTGCAATGATCAGCACTTTCAAGCAGCTAAAAGAGTGCTTAGATACATCAAAGGCACCATTGATCATGGTGTATTGTTCAAAAGGGCTGAAAACATGAAGCTGATAGGCTATGTTGATAGTGACTGGGCTGGATCTTGTGATGACATGAGAAGCACATCTGGATATGCCTTTAGTCTTGGCTCAGGCATGTTTTGCTGGAGTTCTAAAAAGCAAAGTCTGGTAGCACAGTCAACAGCAGAAGCTGAATATGTTGCTGCTGCATCTGCTGTAAATCAAGCCATATGGCTTAGAAAAATCCTAGCTGATTTAAATCAAAATCAAGGAAAGGCAACAGAGATTTACTGTGACAACAAATCTACTGTTGCAATTGCAAAGAATCCTATCTTTCATGGTAGAACAAAGCACTTCAACATCAAGCTGCATGTCATAAGGGAGATGGAGCAAGCTCATGAAATCGAGCTGGTTCATTGCAATTCAGAAGAGCAAATTGCTGATATCTTTACAAAGGCACTCAATGTGTCTAAATTTGTTAAATTAAGAAGGCAATTAGGTGTCACTAGCATGGAAACTAAGGAGGAGTGTTGAATTTAGTTCCCATGCAAGACATGCAAAGGTGGCCATGCAAGGAGAAGTGGCAGCAAGCAGTCGAGCTATGAAGTGCAGAAACTGGAGCTTAAAGTTGCCTAACTACTTGTTATGTTTTGATTGTATTTTTAATTATTATTTTGTAATCTAGTTCATGTTGAACTAAGTTGGTAAACCTTATGATGTTTTCTGTTGATTGATTGACTGAAAAAATCAGCAAAGAAACTTAAGCAAGCTGATTAACAATTTCCAATGTAAATTTAGTGGTGTTAGGTATGTCATTAGGTAAAGACTTGTTCATTTTGTTGTTGTTATCTATTATATGTAATGGCATTATGCCTTCTGGATTTGTTAATGAAAATATCAGCTCTTTTCATTCAAAATACTCTCTCTCTCAATTTCTTTTGTTTTTCATTCGCATGTGTTTCTATTCTTGCTTCTGAGTTTGTTTCTTCAGCAAGGCTCGAGGCTTGCTATACAAGCAAGATTGAAAACAGTCTGTTGTTGTCTCTTTGCACCAACAGCTTTCCTTTGGAGGTTGGAGCTTGAGACAAGATGTCACTCAACCCCAAACTACTTCTTCGAGTAGTCAAACTATTAAATCTATCAGTGATCTCTTTGACCTTGGGAATCATGGAATTCTTAAACAGGAAAGAAGTGGGAGTGAAATTACTACTGGTACAGCATGTAGGAATGAGTTTCCGTACCTTGCTAGTGCTGGCTTGAACTTGCAATTTCTTGAGCTTGAGACGTAACTCTTCATAAGCGAACTCATCCAAGATGTCATCCACATCGTAAGCCAAGTCCTGGAGATCCTCCAACCATTTCTTCACGCCTTCGTTCTTGATCTGCTTCTCCTCTGCATCGTCCAACATTGCTTGGACATCGGGGAATATGGACTTCCACTGCTTGAGCTGCGGGTGGAGTTACTTATGATCAGCAACAAAGTTGAGTGCAGAGTCGAGCAACTTGCCCCCCAACAGCTCCAGAAACACAGACAAAGCAGCCTCTCCAATGACAGACATGGTGAAATTATGACAAGGAAGCAGAAGAGAGAAATGCAGAAGCCAAATGGAAATTCAGGAACGGAATGGAGATTGGGTATAATCAGTGGAAGTTGAAAAAATCAGAGTAAGAGGTAGTGAGCTGATAGTCTAATAAATAAAATAGAGCCCAAGTGGTTTTTTGGGTAGTGAAACGAATAAAGAAGGCGGAAAAAGACAATGGCTGAGCCACCCACCCACCCACCCACATTGTTTATGAATTTTGATGCTTTTTTCTTACTTTTCTCCATTATCCCAATTACCAAGTCAATGAACTTTGAGTTCCATGGCAGTGGCATCCAATGCCCATATTTGTAATTTAATTAACAGGCAATATGGCAAGCACAAGTCAGTCTTTGTTTTTGGGAATGAAAAAAAATTCATCCCATTTTTTTTTTAAATTTCCAAAATTTCATCCCATTTTAGTTCTTTTTAAAATGTATATTATTTTAAATTTAATATTTTCTTTTATTTTGTTAGTTAATTTTTTAATTAAAATTTAAATATACCTTTTAATGTTTACATTATAATATTATATATTTAATTTAATTTTATATAAATTACATTGTATACATATATAATAAAATAGAAAATGGGTTGGGCTTGGGCATTTTAATTTTGGAGTCCAAGCATGGCTCATTTTAAACAAGTTTAAATTTTTTTTTGGCTAAACTTATTTTTCAAACCTCATTCTTTTTATCTAAACTCTTTCATATTTTGAGGGAATTTAGAACAAGTTTATCTACAAAAGAAAAGCTTGTGAAAAGCACATAGGTAGTAATTAGAAATTGTCACACATGTAAAAGTATAATATCTTATATTTAAATTTAAATTTTAAAAATAATATTTCATATATAAATTTTATATTTTTGAGAAATAATAATATTTTAAAAAAGATGGAACTAATAATTAGAAGTTAGTGAATAATAATGAGGAGTTTTGGTTTTTGAGAAAAAATAAATAAAGAAATAGTTTTAATTGAGAAAATGATTTTTTAAGTTAGTTTAAGAGTAGTGAAATGATTTAATTTATTTTATAAAATGTTGAAATGATATAATTATCTCTATATTTAACAAAATAATAACATTAGATTTTTCATGGTTTTACTAATTGAGTTTGTGTCACTCAATTTGAGGTACCAAATTTAATCAGACATTTTATCATAGTATAAATAATTATAACTTAATTTTTAAACCAGTCACCCATCTTTATATTTTTTCTCTCTTATAATTATATTTTTACATAATGTTTTTATAATATATAATATGATCATAAATTAAACCCTTAATTATAGTTATTAAGCTTCCATTTTTTCCACTAAAGTCAACAAATTATTTTTTTATTGGGAAACATTTTTATATTATTTAATTATGAGAAAACATTTTTATGTGAAAGTGTGTTTAACTAATTATATTATAGAAAAGTATATTTGATAATAGGCTCAATTTACATGTTTATTGATGCGTCGTTGAGAGCACTAAAAATATCTTATTCTCTGTAAAATAATAAAAATAACAGTAAAGGGGAAGTAGGGTCGAATCCTCAGTGACCAGATTGTACGAATGCTCGTTTCTTGAAATCCTGGACAATTTCTTCTCCAAGAAACTTGCATTCCTGAAAAATAAAAAAACAGAATTAAGAATTTCGTTTTGAAAAAATAAAAATAGAATTTAAAGTAAATTGAAATTGCTAAATTAAATAAATGGCGGAAATTAAAATGATGACTATAAAAATAAACAGAGTTTGGGGAAGAGAAAGTTCCTTATGTGGCGAGATTACAGCCTCCGGTTGTCTCGTTCCGCCTTGGGTTCAATCCTTGGCTTTTAAGTAACCCTTCTCAAGCAAGATAAGCCAGTTATAGTGGAGGACGTGTAATAGCCCGATTTTAGGCTTAGTCGGAACAGTGGTTTCGGGACCACAAATCCGACGAAAAAAAAATGTAATGGCTTGAATTTTCAGAGGTGTCGGAACGGTGATTCGAGATCACTAAATTCGACAAATGGGTAGAAAATATTATTAATTTAGTAAGTATAAGTTAAATATGAAGTTAGGAAAATTTTTGAAATAGTGAATAGTGCACTAGAAATAAATATTAAAATAATTAGAATCGAAATGAGGTATCAAGACCTCGGGGATTTTAAACTGAGCCATAAATATTTTTATAAATATTTATGGAGTGTTAAAAAGTTAGTATTAAAGTTTCGTTAAGAAATTTTAAAGTTCCGATAATTAATTGAACAAAAAGGACTAAATTGTAACAAATGCAAAATTTTGGGAAATAATTAAATAGCTTAAATGATAAAAGGAAGAGGGCTTAAAAGGCAAATAGACCCAAGGTCTATTTGGGCTGGACGGCAGAGGCATGAAATCAGCAAGAAAGTAAGGAGAATTAAGGGCAAAATTGGAAAAATTGCAAAATTTGCTTAATAAAGTTAGGACCCAAGTGGAATTATCTAGATTTCTCTTCATTTTTCTGAATTCTCATCAGCTAAAACACCATGAAAGGGCTTCTTCAAGCTGGTTCTTCATATTTTTATTACAAGTAAGTTCAATTCTTGACTATTTCTTGAAATTTTTGTATTTTTATGACTTTTACAACTAGGCCCACTTGTTAAATCCATTAGTTTTTGATTTTATGAAAGAAGTTGAAAGTTGATATGAATATGTGCTGGAAGTATATGATGATTTAGCATGAAATTAGAGTTTTAAATTGTTCATATGCTGATTTTATTGAAAGAATTGAATAGAAAGTGAATGTTTGGGACCTAATAGTAAAAGAGTTTGAAGATAGAGTTATATGTGGAAATTCTGAATTTCAATAGTTGTGTAACAACTTATAATGTCTAGTAAAGTACTAATTGAGAAAATTAGATTAATTGAGGGGTTAATTGAGAAAGGACCGAATTGTATAAACTGTGAAATTTGGGGCAAAATGGAAATCAACATTTTGCACTAAAGCAGTTTTGGACAGCAGCAGTAGTGTAACTTTGAAAAATCACCAAAAATTGTAGAGATTGAATTAGAGGATGAATAAAATATGAAACTAAAGCTTATTGAGTCTAGTTTCTTATAAAAGAAATGATGTGAGCAATGGAATTGTAAATCATGAGATATAATAGATTTTGTGAGACAAGGTCAGAATGAATTCGGGTTCCCCTGTTCTGACTTTGGAAAATCATTAAAAATTGTACAAAAATGATTATGAGTTATAGTTTATATGGTTAGAATCCTTAATGAGTCTATTTTTATAAGAAACAAGCTAAAACATCATCCGAATTCTGTACAATGAGATAATTAATTTTTAGTGAAGAGTGGTCGGAACTGTCAGACAGCGAAACAGGGGAAACTTTAAAGAATAAACTGTACTATTTGGCTGAACCAAAAATTATGAAAATTTTATGGTATGAAGATATGTGAGTCTAGTTTCAGGGAAAATTAACGGATCTTAATTTGGAGCTCTTTAGCTCCGGATAAAAATAATTTAGTGACTCTGACTCGGATAAACAGCTTTGAATATACATGTTAGTGAATATTGAAATTATGGTTAATGTTGTTTAAGTGTGTTATACACATTAAGGATGTGGAATGGAGAGGAGGAGGAGGAAAATTGGGAAATATATGAATGATTCGTGTATAAATGGTCATATTTTTTATTATAACTCATAAACGATGAAATATGAATGATGCTTATTTTTGTGCATTATTGGTCATGGTTTAAGCTCATGTGTGAAAATAAAGTTTTATAGTATGTGTGTATGGTATATTCAATATATGATTTGGCATGAAATAATACCATGAATGGTTTATGAATTAACACATGTTGGTAAGCCTGATATATGAATAAATGATCAAATTGAGCGGAACGCCGGATTTGAGTACTTCTGATCAAGTGACAAAGTGATAAGTGGTAGCTTTAGCTACACTTATCTGATCAAGTGACAAGTGGAAAGTGATAAGTAATAGCTTCGGCTATACTTATCTGATCAAGTGACAAAGTGATAAGTGATAGCTTCGGCTACACTTATCTGATCAAGTGACAAGTGAAAAGTGATAAGTGATAGCTTCGGCTATACTTATCTGATCAAGAGACAAAGTGATAAGTGGCTACACTTATCTGATCAAGAAACAAAGTGATAGGTGGCTACACTTATCTGATCAGGGACAAGTGATAAGTGATCATACGTAAGACCATAGTTATACTATGGCAAAGTGAAAGTGAAGTACTCAATTTTCTGTGACCGTTCCGTAATTTGATTAAGGATGGTAAGTGACAAATGGGCCCAAAAGAATTAAAGTAAATGGATAAGTGGTAGTGTATTTATATCGGGACGATGTTGTTATTCAAGCTAAAGTGATATTTTCATTGCTAAATTGAGAATTACATAAATGTGTTATTGAATGGTATAATCAATAAACATTGAGTTAAATGGTAAATACGTATTAGTTTTGAATTTGATGTCATTGAATTGTACGTGAATTAAATGGAAATTGCTAGTGATATGATTTAAATTATGAGCATGAGAAATTGCGAATTGAATGAAATGGAAATGAAGCATTAAATTGCATGAGTATGTATCGGGTCTCGCAGGCCCTAATTATTATGACTATAATATTTTGAGGATATATTGTGAAAAGTTATAGAAACATGTTAATTATTTTGAAAGTTTTAATTTTGATGAAATTTTATAACTCGGTTAAATACGTTTACAAGTGTATGTGTTTTGGTAATGCCTCGTACCCTATTCCGGTGTTGGATACGGGTAAGGGGTGTTACAGGACGCCTACGACCACCAGCTTCAAGGATTTAGACTTAAGATTTGTGGGACTATCTTCTGCTAGATCATCACTTCTCAACAGCGAATAGCACGTTGTTTTGTCTCTTGGATTCGTCAACCTTTAATGCAGAAAGCCAACGAACTGACTATGCAACCTTCCCAAAACGTACACAGTGGCCGTTCCTTACAAAAGTTGAAAAGATCACCTATTAAGGGACATGGACGGAAGCGTCAGCCCCTAGTGCGGAGAAGCAATGAATACCCTGTTGAGAAGGCTAAGCGCGGATTCTAAGTCTCATAAACTTTTTTGGGAAATTTTGACAACCTTCGGCTAGATTGGTTTAGTGGGTTATGATTTTTGGGAAAGAAATAAATATAATATAAATGAGATTTTTATTGAAGAAAATATGGAGAGAACAAAAGATAAAGTTTTTGGGAGAGGGAGTGTTTACAGAAAAAAAAAAGAGATGTTCAATATGTGCCACCCCATCCCCTATTTATAGCACTAGAAAACCTAGTCTATTCCTAATGAAATTTTAAAAGATAAATACAAATAAATAAAGATAAATAAAGATAAATGAAAATAAATCCTAAAATTAAATCTAATAAAAATCCTTAATAATTATCATAATAGAATTGAAATTAAAATAGAGTCTTGTGTTATAAAATATTTTTTTTTACATTTTTGTCCTTGGGTCCTCCATGTTTGCATTTTCGGCACCCCTTTTTCTCTCTGTCACATGTTGGCTCAATTCATCTTTAATTTCACGCTTTTCGCCCTTAAATTTACTTTTGCCTTCAATTTAATCTCTAAAAGATAAAAGACCATAAATAGCCCAAATTAGTAGAATCATACTCAAAATAAATATGCAATTAGCACATAAAAATATGTTCTAGAGTATCATGTTTATTGTGCTTAAATTTGATAAATTCTTTAATGAGATATCATTAATTTTGGGTTTATTATTTTGATATCATTAAATTTGATAAATTCTTTAATTTTGATAAATTAATAAACAGCTATGTGAGGTGGAAGTCTGATAAATAAAATAGAGGCCAAGTGGGTGTTGGAAGGCTGCTTTTGATGTGAAACGAATAAAGAAGGCGGAAAAAGACAAAGGCTGAGCCACCCACCCATATTGTTTATGAATTTTGATGCTCCTCTTGCTTTTGTCCGTTATCCCTATTTCCAAGTAAATGAACGTTGAGCTCCATGGCAATGGCATCCAATGCCCATATTTGTAATTTCAGTTAAGATCAATAATATTATTTCCCATAACTTTATCGCCTAAACAACCTATTGCGGTTTTGGCTCAATTTAATATTGTCATCTTCTCACTCAAAAAATAAAAATGCCATTTAAATATCATGATTAATTGACAGGCAATATGGTCTGCCACTGCTTGAGCTGCTGGTGGAGTTGCTTATGATCAGCAACAAAGTTGAGTACAGACTCAAGCGATTTGCCCACTAACAGGTCCAAAAACCCAGAAAGAGAAGCCTCTCCAATGACAGACAGTGGAATTGTGAGAAAAAGCTGAAGAGAGAAATGAACCAGCCAAATTGAAATGATTCAATTATTGATGCCAACTTTTTCTTACATACGAGTTAAAAGTTTACATCAAGCCTTTTTGGTAAAAAAAATTAAAAATAAAATAAAAATAATTAAGAAACAGAATATTTTAGAAGAGGACAAACTATATAAATAGTCATTTAACTGTGACATGTTTTTTTTGGCCACTTAAGTTTAAAATTTTCTATTTTAGTCACTAATGTTATTGAAATTTAATATTTTAGTCACTAATCTGTTAAATCATTAACAGAATGTTGATGTGAAGTTTTTTATTGCCATAATAACAAATTTAACCCTCTAATGCGTACATATTATATGGTGTGGATGTGTGATCTAGCTTAAACGAACCTCGTTGATGTATGTTTGTTGGTTAGAATTAGTCTCTCTAATTCGTATTAATGCTTCCGATAAGTTAAATCTTAAGTGTTGAATTACAAGGTTATTTATTGGTTAAGGGAGTAATTTCAAATGAGTTGTCTCTTGGTTCTTAAGTAAGTAAGGAGAGATTGGTTTTCCAGGCTAGAGTTTTTGCCCATTAACTTTCTTTTCTTTTTTTACAATATGCTTTTACATTGTTTTAATTTTAATTTTAGTTTTTAAATTTAAAATCCGTTTATTTTTATTTTTGTTAAAGAAATAAAATTATCAGCGGTATATGTGGATATGACTTTACTTGCCACTTTCTATTAATCTTATATTTTTAGGTCTTGACAACCTAACAATTAAAATAATAATTTTATAAATAAAATATTTTTTAAAACCCACAAATAATACTTAAACCATATTCAAACTTTTTTTTAGTTCTATTTTATAAATAATAATTTATTTATCATATGTCTAGTCTTGTTCCTTAATCCTTGTCAAATTTTTTGATAACTAAGCACCACCTTCAGCCACAATAACTGACACCAATAATCCTTACTCCAAACTCTTTGATTTCCATATCCTCCATCGTCATGCCATCAATCTAGGAACTAGTTGTGAAGCTGCTAGCACTACCTTCCATCAATATTTAGGCCTCCAAAACCTCATCCTCACCTTTATATCCTTATTCATGTCCACCCCCAAGCACAACTTCAAACACAACAAACTTGTTCAGGGCAATAACATGAAGACATTGATTTTTATCCATTTTGACCTTAGACTATTGTTTTTTTATGCAACTTGAACATGGTGGTCGTTAATGTTAAAAAAAAAGAGAAAAATTGGATTTGCATAAGTCTTTTCATGGTTTTTTTCCCTTAATTTTTTTATTTAAAAATTTATTATTTTAATAAATAAAAGTTAGGTTAGAAAATGAGAAAAATATTTATTCATTTATTTATAAATGTTTTTATAATTTTATATGTATTTTTATAAAATCTTATGTATTTTTATCAAGAAATAAACTTTTAAATAATTTTTTGTTTTTATTTTTGAAATTTTAAGAATCAAGACTAAATTGACAGAATGTATGAAGTTGAGGGTTAAATTTGTTCTTTTTTAGAATTAAGACCAAATTGATAGAATTTGTAAACATTGGATGGCTAAATTTGTTATTATGCCAATAAAAAAGGCCACACCAGTAATTTAATGGAAGAGCGATCAAAATATTAAAATTTGATAACGTTAATGACTAACACAGAAAATTTTAAACTTAAGTAGCCAAAACAGAAACACCCTAATAATTGGGTGACTATTTATGAATTTTTCCCTTTTTTTTGTTCAACGTTTACCTTTAAAAAATTGAACCACTATAACAGATAAATTAAAATAAAATAATTATGGATCACAAATATAAATATAATTGTGTTTTCTTTAAAAAGTAATCACAATAATAAACTATGCAAAGTATTAAAAGATTTGACCTATGACAAAATACAACACATGAAAAATATATGAATATACACATAAATTTAGTATTTTCATTAAATATAATGAGCACTGCACACAGGGGTGTAGCTAGGGGGCTGGCAGAACCTTCTGTCCCCCTAAAATGAAAAAAAAATCATTTAACCTCTTTAAATTTTTTAAAAATTTAAATTAATAAAAGTAAATTTGTATTTTGACTTCTTCTAAAAAGATAAAAAATTGATTTAATTCTTTAAAAAGTATAAAGATATAGGCTATTCAAATAGTGAAATTATATTTTTACAGTCGTAAAAATTAAAATTTAATTTCAACTCCCTAAAATTTTTTTTACCTTTGCCCCTGACTGCACAAATTCGTTCCAATTTAAAGAAAAAAAATTCTCTAAATTTCCATGGTATTTGACATATCTAAATTTGTAATTTGATACGTAGAAGGGACTTTTGAGCAGCACTACTGGAGATAACATATCTTAGACAAATCCAAGAATTTTAACACAAATCATCTCTAGGAGAGAATAATATTAGGAGATAACATTTAAAATATTATATTTAAAAGATTTAAAATCGGAACTCCTTGTGTTGGCCTGATGGTTAAGGAGTTCACTATCTCAAGTGTGGTCTAGATTCGAGTCATTCCTTATTACAAAAAGACTTGCTGTGGCAAACTTTTTGAATAGCTTGTGGAAGAGAAGGAATTGAATTAGAGTCTTGAATACTCCATAAATTAATATAATTTGGATTTAAAATTCCATAAATATAAAAAGATATCAGCTCAAGCTATTGCTTGTTTGTCTCATTGCTTGTTTCCTTCCCTGTGAGTGTGCTTCTGGGGTTAGATTTGATCTTCCTAGGAATTGCACACAAGCTGACAGCATTAGGTATTTATTAAATGTTTAATTGGGAGGACTCAATTATTGATACATAAAAGGTTTAAATAAATATTTCATGAGGTCACATAACACAATTTTTTTTTAATTCATGGCTAAAATATTAAAAAAGCCTCTTTATTTTTATTGTAATCAAATGAGCTATTAATTGCTTAGAAAAAAAACGAAGCCATTAGCTTGTCTTTTTCGCCATATTTTTGAAAAATTATGTTGGTGCTTCCTAATATTTTAAGTAATGGGTGGAGACAGAGAAAAATTGAAATGGGTTAAAGCATGTTGAGTTAGTATTGTGGGTGGCTTTAATGTTTGATGCTTTGTTTTCTTTGAATATGTTGTTTTAATGCTTTTGATCTGTGCTGATATTTGAGTTTAACTATTAGAATATATATGGCTATTTGAATTTTTATAATTTATTATGCGTTGACTGTGATTGTTTTATTAATAAATTTATGTTTTAAATTAAGAAAAAAAATTAAAAAATTCAAAACACAAAAAAGAAAGCAAAGAAAGTGAACACAATGATATACGTGGTTCGAGAATATTCCCTACATCTACGAGCAGAACCAAAAATGAAATTCACTATTAAAAAATGGAGATAACAATGGAATCACATCATAAAATAAAATAATTCGCCAATAATTATCCACAAACATGGAGCAATTTTCTAAATGTACATCAGCTATATGCTTTCTGCGTGTTGGGAAATACCTGGCAATAATAAATAATAAGTGACCAACAATCTCAAAATGTTAAAAAAGTACTTTATTTTAAACATCCTAGCCTCTTATCAATCATCGATGGAGACCTAAGACAGATTCATGATTGTGTAGATAGAAATAGATGATACTAAAACCATTAGAAACCAAACTTACCACGTTGTGCCGTTGTTGTGCCCATAAGCTGGTATTGCCCTCTTTGGATGCCCACCATTCTAAGGGTTTATCACCCAAAGGTACGTACACCTCCCCAGTGGTACCATTTGGCCTTTTATCTGCCACCAGTTTCATGGTTCCCAAAGCTGAATGAAAGTACAAGGCTAAATAAATAACATATTTGGCTCCTCAACTACAACTATGTACCAAGCACCAAAATATTCTCCAACACAGGAAATGAATGTCAGAAGAACAATTTCTCCATATAACCTAGACTTACCCTATCATAAACATTGATAACATCACAGTTGAAGCCTTTCAAAGTAGGGGAAATTCATATAAAGATTGGTAGAAAATATGCCAATCTATCGGACCGGAAAGCTGAAAAGCAACATTAAAAGAGAGCTGCAATGAAACTAGTTCCAAACTGCTACAGCATATATGTCATTTGATTCATTTAACTCATACCACAAAGTCAAAAGCTAGAGAGTCAAGATATAGTGAGTCACTTGGTCACTGCTATTTTTGGCTAGAAAATAAAGTATTTTTGTACCTCCAAGTAAAAGCGGAATAAATAAAGTCACATAGTCAATCACTTACACAGTGAGCTTGTTTATGTCGCTCAATCCACATGATCAAAGAAGCAATTCCTCATCAAGTGAATTGATGCAGCCTTTGAATGGATTCATGGTCTGAGAAATTCGGAAAACTAAGATGAACATCTTTGAGATTGGACAGAACAATATTTTGGGAACTCTGTTGTCTTACATGTGTTAAATGGAGCTCTCAAATGCCATGTTGTAACGTGTCCTGTATCCCTCCATTAATCCTGGAAGGATCAAACTATCACGTAAAAAACTTGTTCTTCTGAAAAACCATTGGTTAATAGTACTACGAAATGTCAAATATTTTTAACTAAAATCCCATTCTCATATACCAAAATAGCTTAGAAATTAGAAGATGCAAATGAAAACAGAACATTCAATTTGCTGAATAAATGTTGCAGAGAATTGACTAACCGCTTTACTAAATCAAATAAGCTGAAGCAGATGAGTTGAAGTTCTCCACTATTTTTCGCCAATTTAGCCTTCAATGCCTGCAAAATTTGAATACAAAATATATAAGACTCCTTTCTGTTATCATGTTGTTCATGAGGACAATCAGAAAAATAAAAAAAAGCTATGAAATTTATAGATGTTTAAAATGCGTTTCACACCTGTGGTTTGAGTGTGAAGAAATCGATACCAGATTTGCTGCTTAAAATAATTCCCCCAGGATGACTTTTTCACAATGAATTTTAACACAAGGTATGTGGGAAATCTTGGACCACTCTTGTCCTTTACCCCTACTGCACCCTTCTTGTAGCGACGGACAATTGGAAATATATAGCTTCTCAAGCGAGAGAAATATCTTTTTCTGGAAGAGAGGCGAGCTTAGGATAATTATAGATGCTCAGTTGTTGAAGAGAGGTGAGGTGTTGTAAGCCCTTGGAGCACAAGAATTCCAAATTTTTAAATCTCTGAACTCTGATATGGGTCAGAGGAGGAGGCAACATCATTCCTATCGCTTCTTGTGGAAATGACACCACACGTGAGCATCCTTCACCGCTGATGTCTAGTTATTGAAGAGAGGTGAGTCTGTTAAATCCCCATTCAACAGGTGATGTATAAATTTTGGGTGCGTTTGAGATTTGAAGTGATGTGAGGTTGGTAGGGAAACCCTCTTCTGGAAAGGATATGTCAGCCGAACAGTCCCGCACCTCTAATTCTCGAAGGGAGGTGAAGTTGTTGATGCACTTGGGAAGGGCTCTAAAATTTTCACAATCGAAAATCATGAGTACTCTGAGATTTGTGGTGGGCAACCCACTTTCTTCAAATGGAACCAGATTTGGACACGTAGCTAATCGAATCTCCTGAAGATGGCTGAGCTTGTCAAATCCCCGCTGTAATGATTTCAGTTTTTCAGCACCCCTAATTGTAATGCTTTCGAGATCAGTGGTTTCAAGGAAGTCTTGGGCTATGCATTCCAACACTGGACAAAACCAAATTTCGAGATGTTTAAGCATTACGGGTAACTTGGCATTTAAAAATAAGCTACCAAACTCTGAACAATTACTAATATCGAGATGTTGAAGCCGATTGCATATATCGGCCCTTGATGATAACCATATTAAAGATGGACAATCCCTTATTTCTAAGCGCTCAAGAAGACAAGTGCTGCTACTCATAACTAAGCGCTCAAGAAGACAAGTGCTGCTACTCATACTCTTATTATTATTTTCTTTTTCCTCAACCAAATATAGCAAATTCACGCAACTCACAATCCTCAGCTCTTTTAAAGCAGGAGGGAAGTTACTCTCTGCAAAACAAACCAAGCCTGGACACTCTTCAAGTTCTATTCTCGTAATCAATGGGAAAGCATGTAAGACTTTTGGTAGTCTATTGTGCCTTTCACAAGCCCTTATGTCTAGAGATTCAACACCTGGAATCTTGTCAAGTTGAAATCTCTCCTCCTCTGTTTCCAAATAGACCAACTGGGGACAATTCCGAAACGTGATGAAACGATGCCCAACTATGCTTAACCCATTTTGCGATAAAGAGCCCAACTCCTTCCAACCATAGATGTTGAATGTTTCAGAGTTTGTAGATCTCAACATTATCCTCTCTGCTGAAATATTAAACTTTGAAATATATGAAAGAGACACATATTTCAAAGAGGTAACCCTCTGTACCGACAAAGAACCTTCATCCACCAATTCACACCCATTAACCCTTAATTCACACAGCAAGGGAAAACTTGAAATTGAAACTAGCAGTCTCTTACACTCAAAGATTTCAAGTTTCTGCAAGGATTGAAGGATAGCTGGCAACCTTCCCAAGAATAGAGGATATTCTCTGATTGAAAGAAAACGAAGGCCGGGGAATTTCGATACTTGCTCATCATCTTCACATAGGTCCCACTCCTCCCAATTTAGCATATTGCCAAAACGCAGAGACTCTAATGATGCAAAAGCATTTGATTGATTTTCTCCAAACAACTCAGCTCCAATCTTATGTACTTGATCCAGGGCACTAATTGAAAGATCTTTTAACAAGAACAACCTTCCAATCGATGGTAGAGATTCGCAATTTTTACAGTCGTGAAGCTCCAATGACAACATATTCTTGAAGGAAGGATCTGCAATCCAAGTAGAGAATTTTGCACCACCATAATTCTGAATGACGAGTTGCTTAAGTTTTTTCGAATGATGAAGAGAGTCTAACACCCATTCTTCAACTTCTTTTTTCCTTGCATCTTTCTTAAAGTCTCGACTCCATTCCAATACCAATTGATCAATCCCCTACTTCTCAATTAACTTGGCTTCCCCTGCATCTTTACCATTAACATTCTCCAACCCAGAAAGACGGAAATCACTTTTGAGGTTTGACAAATATTTCAAATCTCTAATATGACAACCATCACCTTCCCCTATAATAAAATCAGTTAACCTTTGAAGATTCGTTAGCTTATCAATTCTAAAAGGAATCCTTTTTATTGAGTACGCACCTCTAATATCAAGATAATGCAAGTTGACAAGATTTTCCATCTTTGAAGTAAACTTTGAAGCATGGAACACCTATTTAATAATAAAGTTTCCAAATGGTAAAGAGTGCACAAAGAATCTATCAAGTATTTGATATGGGAGTTAGAAAAATTTAAGTAGCGAAGATGTTATAAATTTTCAAAAACATCAGGCAACTCAGTGATGGCATACCCACTCAAAGAAAGCACCCTTAGGTAGCCAAGTTTTGGCAAAAAATCAACCAAAACAACATTAGTTAAATAAAGCTTCCGATCACGTGACAACTGTGAAGGTAGGAAAGTACGTAATGATTTCACTTGATCAAATGCTTCGAACTTCTTCACCGTGTCATATACACCAGCAATATAAGACGAATGTCGAGTGCGATTTGAGAACTTCTGTTGCCTATCACCCTCTACTTTTGAGCATATTTCTTTTACAACTACTTAGCTAAATCATTGATAAGGTCATGCATTACGAATCGGGACCCATCTTTACTGGATATCTGAAAAAATGACCTCGACACTAGATCTTGAAAATATTGATTTCCAATATCTTTAACTTGAGGCATAGCTTTTTGTTGCAAGAGACCTTCTGCTCTCCATAACAAGATCATTTCTTCTTCTCCAAATTCATTATCTTTAGGAAGTATGGAGCAATATGCAAAACATCGTTTCAAGTATGACGGAAGATGATGGTAGCTTAATCGCAAAGCTGGAATTATGCCACACTGCTCTTCTGGTAAGTTCCATATCTCACTCTCATATATTCTTTCCCATTCTCCGTGATATTTAACTATGCGTAGCAAGCTTCCAATAGCTTTTGCAGCCAAAGGTAAGCCATTGCACCTTCTAATAATTTTCTCTCCAATTTCTTTGAACTAGGGATGTCCATCGAATATTTCTTGCTTTTAATGCATACTGTGTAAATATGGATCAACAATCATCATCAGATAGTTTATCCAAATGAAAAGCTTTGAGTGGATCCATAATAGATGAAACAATTTGAAGACGAGTGGTTACAATGATAGTGGTCCCTGCTCCAAACGGAGACCATAAGATGGTCCAATCATTATAATTCTCGTTCCAAATGCCATCTAAAACAAGCAAGAATCTTTTCCCAGACAACTTCTCCTTCAACTTAACTTGAAGTAAATCCAAGTTACTGTAATGACATGACTCAGAAGTGATGGATGTAAAGTTGCCTTTGTTATAGCAATTGTATCAAAGTTATCAGAAACACATACCTAGTCCCTGAGATCAAAAGACTCATTGATTGTGGCGTCATTGTAAACAAGATGAGCAAGAGTTGTTTTACCCATCCCTCCCATGCCGACGATGGAAAGGACTGAAACTCCATTGGAGTTATTACCATTGAGCAACTCAATCAAGTCTGTCTTCTCCTTGTGTCTACCAACATACTCCACAACTCCATCCAGTACGGAAGTTGGTTGCAGCTTGGGTTGCTTTCCCTTGGAGGTTAGAGCTTGAGACAAGATGTCACTCAACCCCAAACTACTTCTTTGAGTAGTCAAATTTTACAGTATTGGCAAACATCCATACTTTGAAAAGTAAAAGATATGGATGTCAGGAAGTTGGCACCAGAAATCAGAACATTTAAGGTTCCAAAATTTGGTTAGAAATTTGGTATGGGATAATTTTAATTTTGGTCCCTAATTGTAAAGGGACTTTGCAAGTTGATCCCTGAACCTCAACTATAAATAGGCCTAACCATTTCTCATTTTCTTCATCCTATATTTGTTATTATCTACTTAAAGCATTATTCTCTCTCCCTATTTGTAAATTTTCACTTGTACTTTGGAGTGAAATATATTTGGTAGTGCCCGAGGACGTAGGCAAAATTTGTTGAATCTCGTTAAAATTCTGGTGTTCTTTATTGTTTATTTTGCATAATTTTGTGAGTGTGATTGTAGTGATTTATTGTGCTATTAAATTACGGTAGAGGGATATTTTGGCTAAGAAAGACCTGGTACTTAAGTGATCCTCGTGATCCACCTCTCTTTCTTGGGAATTGAACTTAGTGTGATTTTTCAGTACAATATACTTACTCTTTTATACGCTTCCGCACCGTAATTGGTATCAGAGCTAGATTCGTACTTGGGGAATACGACCATTTACGATACTATTCTTGTATACAGCAATGTGAGATCCTAAAGGTCTTATGTCAACAAGAGCTAGATATAGCCCTTGAAGAAAAACCTGACAAGATGAATGACAAAGAGTGGGTCAAGATCAATAGACAAACGTGTGGTACAATCCGCCTATGTTTGGCCAAAGAGCAGAAGTACTCTGTCATGAGGGAGACATCAGCGAAGAAGTTATGGGATACACTGAAAGAAAGGTTTATAATGAAAAGTCTTGAAAATAGGCTTTATATGAAAAAGAAACTTTATCAATTCACGTATGCTCCCGGTATGTCGATGAATGACCATGTGAACTCATTCAATAAAATTTGAGCAGACTTGCTAAATTTGGATAAGAAATTTTGAAGATGAAGACAATGCATTATTGTTGTTGAATTCCCTTCCTAATGAATATGATCATCTTACCACCACATTGCTTCATGGGAAGGACACGATCACATTTGATGCAGTCTGTAGTGCGTTGTATAGATCTGAGACTCGAAAGAAAGATAAAAGAGATCACAGAGATACAACTGCAGAAGTCTTAACAGTAAGAGGTCGTTTACGCAGCAGTAAACCTGATAGAAGGGGAAAGTCCAAAAGGAGGAGACCTGCCAAAGATGAATGTGCCTTTTGTCGTGAGAAAGGGTATTGGAAAAAGAATTGTCCTAAGTTACAAATGGGCAAGACTATTTCTAATACATGTGTAGCGGAGCATGATGATGAGTCAGACTTTAGCTTGGTTAGCATGGCAATAGCATGGCAATCTCCATGACAGTGGTATAAGAGATTTGATCAGTTCATGAAAGGGCAAAGGTACACAAGAAGTAAATTTGATCATTGCGTGTATTTTCAGAAGCTACAAGAAGGAACTTTCATATACTTGCTCTTATATGTTGATGATATGCTAATAGCATCTAAGAGCAAAGTTTAGATTGAAAGATTGAAGACTCAACTCAATCTCGAGTTTGAGATGAAAGATCTAGGTGAAGCTAAGAAGATTCTCGACATGGAAATATGGAGAAATAGAGCTCATGATAGAGTTAACTTGTCTCAGAAGTAGTATCTGAAGAAGGTAATACAGCAGTTTGGCATGAATGAGTAGACAAAACATATAAGTACCCCATTGGCTCCTCATTTCAAGCTTTCTGCACAACTATCTCCTTCGACAAATACGAAACGAGAATACATGTTGCAAGTTTCGTATTCTAATGTAGTGGGTAGCTTGATGTATGGAATGGTGTGTATAAGACTCGACATTTCACAGGCAGTTACTATAGTGAGCAGGTATATACATAATCCTAGAAAAGGACATTGGCAAGCTGTGAAATGGATTCTACGGTATATTTAGAAGACCGTAGATGTTGGATTACTGTTCAAGCAGGATAATACACTTGGTAAAGGTGTTATTGGGTACGTTGATTCTGACTATGCCGGTGATTTGGACAAACGAAGATCAACCACTGGTTATGTGTTTACACTTGTTGGAGGACCAATAAGTTGGAAGTCTACACTACAATCTACAGTTGCGTTGTCAACCACAGAAGCCGAATACATGTCTATAACAAAGGCTGTAAAGGAAGCTATTTGGTTACAAGGTATGGTTAAAACCTTGGGATTGGTTCAGGAGCATATTAACGTGTATTGTGATAGTCAAAGTGCTATTCATTTAGCAAAGAATCAAGTCTGTCATGCACGTACAAAGCATATCAACGTACGATTCCATTTTGTGCGCGAAATTATTGATGAGGGGAAAATTCATCTTCGAAAAATTAAGACTGCAGATAATCCCACAGATATGATGACCAAGGTGGTAACAGTAACCAAGTTCGAACATTGTTTGAACTTGATCAATATCCTGCAAGTTTAACAGTTGAAGAAAGCACTATAAGATTACCCTAATCAAATCTTCAAGGTGGAGATTATTGGCAAACATCCATACTTTGAAAAGTCAAAGATATGAATGTCAGGAAGTTCGCACCGGAAATCAGAACATTTAAGGCACCAGAATTTGGTTTGAAATTTGGCATGGGATAATTGCAATTTTGGTCCCTAATTGTATAGGGACTTTGCAAGTTGATCCCTGAACGTCAACTATAAATAGGTCTAACCATTTCTCATTTTCTTCATCCCATATTTGTTATTCTCTACTTAAAGCATTATTCTCTCCCCTATTTGTAAATTTTCACTTGTATTTTGGAGTGAAATATATTTGGTAGTGCCCGAGGACGTAGGCAAAATTTGCTGAACCTTGTTAAAATTCTGGTGTTCTTTATTGCTTATTTTGCATAGTTTTGTGAGTGTGATTGTAGTGATTTATTGTGCTATTAAATTACGATAGAGGGATATTCTGGCTAGGAAAGACCTAGTACTTAAATGATCCTCGTGATCCACCTCTCTTTTCTGGGAATTGAACTTAGTGTGATTTTTCAGTACAATATACTTACTCTTTTACACGCTTTCGCGCAACATGCAGTCTATCTGTGATCTCTTTGACCTTGGGAATCATGGAATTCTTAAAACAGAAAAGAGGTGGGAGTGAAATTACTACTAGTACAGCAGGTAGGAATGAGTTTCCGTACCTTGCTAGTGCTGGCTTGACCTTGAGTCTTTTGGAGTTTGAGACGTAACTGTTCATAAGAAAACTGGTCCAAGATGTCATCCAAATTGTAAGCCAAGTCCTAGAGATCCTCCAACCATTTTTTCACACCCTTGTTCTTGATCTGCTTCTCCGCTGCATCGCCCAACACTGCTTGGATATCGAGTAATACGGACTGCCACTGCTTCATTTGGGGGTGGAGTTGCTTATGATCAGTGACAAAGTTGAGCGCAGAGTCGAGCAACTTGCCCCCCAAAAGCTCCAAAAACACAGACAGAACAACCTCTCCAATGACAGACATGGTGAAATTATGACTTATGAGAAATAAGATGATAAGAGAAATGAACCAATCCAAAGTGGAAACTCAGGGAACAAAAAAGAATGAAACGGAAATGGAATCTGCAAAATTTGTGAAAGTTGAAGAAATTGGCACAATATCCTTAAAGCGTGTAATAATTCAGACTATGAGGCAATGAGTTGGAAGTAACTGAATATAGAAAGGGAAACTGCTTTTCATTTTTCTTTTTTCAACGGTAAATGAATAATGGAAATGATGGGACCTTTACTTTTGATTTTTGATGTTCTTTTTTCTTGTTTAAGTAAATTTAATTAAAGATCCAAATATTATATTTCCCACAACTTTATCGCCAAATTATAGCAAACAGCTCAACTAGACTTGATCATGGGTCAGGTATTTATTTAGAGTCAAAGACTGACCCAAAATTTTGGAGGATTTGGGTAAAAGTATTAGATCCGAAAAATGAGTTTTGACAAAAAAATTAAGCCCGTTTAAAATATGAGATAAGTTCAGACTTGAACATTCAAGGTCCAAGCTCCGCTTGGCCGGTTTTTAAGTTTACAGTACTTTATATTATGTTATTTTTATATATTATGTAATTTAGAACACATTTAAAAATAATCTATATTAAATATATAATACTACTCTAATTTAAACATTAAATAATATTAAGATGACTATATAGAAAATTTCCGTAAATAAAAAATGTATAAAATTATTAAATATTAATATAATGTAATATAAATATATATTTTTTAAAATTTAAAAAATAATATTGGTAAGCATAAATTAGGCTTAGGTTAATTTTTGCAAATATGCGCGGGTTTGGATAAAATTTCAAGCTCGTATTTTGAGTTGAATCAGACTTGGTTCGAGTGTGATAAGTATACTAATTGTAACCTATTTTGCTAATTGTTGTATGCCTATCACTTCAAGGTCTACTAATTTATGATTAGCTTTCTTACTAGATCGGTTAACCAAACTCAAATTACCTTCTTTTTAGATCAATTAAATGACTTAACTAACTCAATTATATTTCTTTCTAGAGTGATTAATAAAATAATCGATCGAACCAATTAAACAAAATCATTTCTATTATTATAATTATGAAATCATGATCGCTTGGTTATCGGTATTTTTTATTGGGATTCGGTTAATTTAATTTTAGATTTTTCTAAACTAATTTTTACATTTAGATTTGATGATGATTGCTTGTTCACACTCCATATATTGGGTTTCAATTATACCAAACTATTCAATCGCTTTTTTTTCCTAATGCATGTTGGTGGACCAAGACCAAAAGCACATTTAAGGTCTCTTTTTCTCGTCCTTTCCAAAGTATTTAGCGTCTTCTTTTTTTGTCAAAGTAATCTTTATCTTTAATAAAATAATTTTAAAATCCCAATCACTTTCCCCTAATTGACGGAACTTACAAGTACAACTAAAAAAAAAACACAATTTATATTGAATTCAGAGTTGTAGAGAAGAAGATGGAAGATGGCCAGATAGAAAGGACCATTGCAAGGATGATAGTGAAGTTCCAGTTCCTACTCAATTCTTGGTATTAAAGATGATAGACTGTTGAACAGGCGAGAACAGGTCATATTGAACAAATAGTTGGGTGATATAACTTTCACTCGGGTGTAGCCAAAGTGTCTTAAGGGTGGGACCTTGGCTTTTGAATTTTGATGAAATCTCTCTGCCATTTCTGAAATTCCAATTTTCCTTTAAGGAAAGCGATGACGACGATGCCAATCTAATTCCCATTCAATTAAACGCTGATCTCGATCACAGTGGCATCTAATGCCCATATATCAAATTATTATTTCCATTAACTTTAAAGCCTATTGTAGTTTTGGTTCATTTTAATATTGCCATTAAACATCATGGTTAATTGACACAATCTAGCAAGCACACACATGTCCTACTTTGTTTTTGGGTTGAAAACATCACTCTAAATGCAAAAGGAGAGAAGGTGAAGCCTTTCAAAGCAGAGGAACTTCATATAAAAAGTGATAGAAATCCCACTTTGACACATTTAGCTTTCAAGCTTCAGATATCCTGTAAAAATGATCAAATAACATATCACAGCTACCATTATCTGTCCAACGAAAACCAAATGTCAGTGATTCACCACCTTTTAAAGGGTTTCATACATGTGGTCTGAGAGTGAGAAAATAAGGGATGCTTTGAAATTTTGATGATTGAATCATCCATAATCACAGCTGTCGTGCAAGATGGAACGAACTTCGTTATATGCTAATCTACCGGACCAGAACACTGAAAAACAACATTAAAAGAGAGCTGCAATGAAACAGTAAGTTAGGAAATTCCAGTAGTGCATAACGAAGATTAATAGATTATATATATATATATAACCAGTCACTGCTCCTATGGCTAGAAAATATTGAAGTATTTTTGTACCTCTAAGTAAAAACTGGTTAAATAAAGTCACTTAGTCAGCCACCTAGACACTGAGTTTGCTTATGTCGCTTAATCCACGTGATCAAAAAACCAAATCCTTATCAAGTGAATTAATGCAGCTCAAAAGCAGCCTTCAAATGGATTCGTCATCTGAGAAATTTAGAAATCTAAGATGGACAACTTTGAGATTCGGAAGATAATAGTTTATGGTAACACTCAGGCTGAAAGTTCTAACTATGTGTAATCCAACTAAGTTACTCACACGGCCATTTTCTCACCAAATTTTCACAAGGGAATATCAGAAGAACAAATTCTCCATGTAATCGATACTAAAATTGTTGAAGCTGGCCTCCATGCAGCATATGCAGTCAAGAAGCAACACATGCAGTCGAGCCATGCATGCAGCAGCTTAAGTTCAATGTTGCTGTCATATTTCAACTTATTTTGTTACTTCAAGACACATTTTGTAATCTAGTTGAATTTGAAGTAATTTGATGATGTATTTGATGTATTTTGTTGACATTTGAGCTGATAAAACAGCTTTACTAAGTGTGCAAGTATAGTTTTTCAATTTTCAATGTAATTAGTGGAGTTAGGTGATGTTTAGGTGATGTTTGCCTTACCTTCATCAGAAAAATGTTTGATATTTGTATTGGCATTATGCCATTGTTCAAGTTAATGAAAATTATCATCTTTCATTCATATGCTCCAACATTTTTCTTGCTTTTCGATTCTGTTCTAGTTTTCTTAGCAAATTTCTGTTCTTGTTTCTTCACCAAGTCTCGAGGCTTGCTGTACAAGCTTCCTGATCTGCTTGCTCTGTCTTGCTTAAACACCAACAAAAATATTGCAGCATGGTGAACTCTCTTGTGTTAATGCTTAAATCGAGTAGTAGTGTGAAGTGTATACCTTCATGTGTACTATACCAAAATATTGCAGCATATTAGAAAGGATCTCTGAGGACAAAGACAGTATTAGAGGGTAAACAATCAAGTGATGAATGTTGATTAAAAATAAAGAGATTAGTCTTTGCAGACCCATTGAAGCAAATTTAAAAAAAGGCCTAAGGGTAAAAAAAGCCCCTAATAAAAAAATAAAAACGTAATTAGGCCCTTAGGAAAACGGGACTGATATGGCATGTTGACATGTCAGATGGGATGACAGTTGGACAAGTGGTTGTCCAAACTCAAATGAATCTGGACATAAACTTATCCAGGTTCATTCTATATGTATATATATGTTTTATTAATTTAAAAAAAAATTTATAATTTTTTTTTGATGTAGAGTGCAACATCAGCACACAAATTTTTTTAATTTTTGTTGATGTGGCATGCCACATCAGTAGAGTTAACAGTAATACCAGTTAACTAAATGGTTTCTGTTAATGGAAGGGATTAGTTGATTTTTTGGGAGGTCACTAAGGGATCCATAGGAAGAACTTTTTTCCTAACGGCTTTAAAGTGCATTTTTATTTTTTCACTAAAAGATTTTTCGACCCTTGAGCCTTAAAAAATTTAATAGTTGTTGAACTATTTGAGTGAGGCTCTGATACAAGAGATAAGCAATGTATGCACAAAGGAAGCTTGGAAATTGGAACAGGCAGAGGAAAACAGAACATTCAATATGCCTGCAAAATTTCACCACTTTTACGCGTATTTAGTTTTCAATGCCTGCAAAATTGAATACAGAATATATATAAGACTGATATTAACAATAAGATATATCGAATGAAAGAGGTATGAGATTGCTCAACGTGTACAATGATTTCACACCTTTGGTTTGAGTGTGGAGAAATCAGTGCCAGATTTTGCTACTTAAATTTCAATATAATTCCCTCAGGATGATTATTTTGCCGTGAATAAACATAGAAGGTATGTGGGAACTCTTGGGCCACTCTCGTCCTTGACCCCTACTGCACCCTTCTTCTAGCAACGGGCAATTGGAAATATATAGCCACTCAAGCGAGAGAAAAAAATCTTTTTCCGGAAGAGATGTGGGCTTAGGACAATCATAGATGGTCAATTGTTGAAGAAAGGTGAGGTGTTGAAATCCCTTGGAGCACGTATTCCAAATTCTCAAAATCTTGAATCCGGAGAGTGGTGACAGAAGGAGGCAGCATCCTTCCTATCTCTTCACGAAATGAAACCAAATCTGGGCATCCTATACCACCAATACTGAGTTGTTGAAGAGAGGTGAGTCTATCTAATCCCCATTCAACAAGTGATGTACAAAGTTTGGGTGCATTTGAGATTTCAAGTGATGTGAGGTTGGTAGGGAAACCCTCTGTCGGAAAGGATATGTCAGCCGAACAGTTCCACACCTTTAATTCTCAATGATGAGAATAAGTCTTGGGCTATGCATTCCAAGTTTCCAACACTGGCCACTACCAAATAACTAGTTGTTTAAGCATTGCAGGTAACTTGGCATTTAAAAATAAGCTACTTGCTTTGAACAATCGCTAATTTGGAGACTTTGAAGCTGAGTGCGCCCCTTGATGACAAACATATTAGAGATGGACAGAAACTTACTTCCAAGTGCTCAAGAAGACAAACCAAAAAACTTCCAGTTTTTTTAAAGCAGGAGGAATATTACGTTTTTCATGAGGACATATAATACATTTTTTTTAAAAAATTCATGGCTAAAATAATAAAAAAAATAAAACCTCTTTATTTTTACTGTATTCAAATGAGCCATTAATGGCTTAGAAGAAAACGAAGACATTAGCTTTTCTTTTTCACCATGTTTTTGAAGAATCATGTTGGTGCTTTCTAATATTTTAAGTAATGAGTGGAGACAGAAAAATTGAAAAGAAGTCGTATCTTGAAAATGGCCATGTTGGTCGGTTCCCCACCATGGTTTCAGTTGTACCAGCGGGTGCCGCCATTCCAGTGTTATAGCACAGGAAGTAACACCCTTTTTTATACTAGTGAAAATTTTGGTCTGTATCGTTTGCACTGATTGAAACATGGTACACCGACTGCTGCATAAATAATGTTAAAAAATATAAAACTTTTAACTACTTTCTATTACACTAGAAATTAAAGTTTAACATTTAATTTTTTTTAAAACATACTTTTTCATTTAAAATATAACAAAAAAACCGGCTCATCTCATTATCATAGAAAAATCTTCACTCACCCATTTTTTTTGTTGAACCCCCTCATCTTTGACTTGTTTTTTATTCTTAATTTTAAATTTATTGAATGATGAGTTTTTATTTATAAAGTTTATTAATCAGTATTTTATATAATTGATGAATAGTTTTATATTTGATATTTATATATTTATTTATATAAATATATTAAATATTTAGAAAATATCAATAAATTCGAAATTGTACATAAAATTAGAGGTGTGCATGGGCCGGGCCGGACCGAATTCAAGCCGGGCCCAACTAAATTTTTAGGCCAGTTTGCTAGGCCCAGGCCTAGGCTCGGCCCAAAAAATAGGCCTAAAATTTTGCCCAAGCCCAACCCCAATAAAAATGTTAAAAACTAGGCCCGACCCGGCCCGCCCATATTAATTTTTATATTATTTTTTATATAATATATATAAACCATTAAAAATACTAAAAACATCAAAATAAATATTTCTCAACAAATTAAAAATAAATTTTAAAAAATATGTATACTTAAATAACACTAAAATAGATGTAACTTAACAAGCAAATGCCTCTAAAATAATAACAAAATTAACAAATATCTTTAAAAAAATAACAAAATTAACAATAAAATAAGTTTTATACCAAATCTAAACAATAACAACAAAATAGTAGCAACATAATAATAAAATAGTAGCAAAATAGGGAGAAAACAATAAGAAAATAATATTTTAAAAAACAAATTTTTTGTCATTTAATGACCCGGCCCGGCCCAACAATGCCTTACCTGAGTCTGGCCTATTGTTTAAACAGGCCTTATTTTTTTGTCCAAGCTTATTTTTCGAGCATATATTTTTATCCAAACCCTCCCACATTTCAGGCGGGCCTTCGGGCCGGGTCCGGCCGTCCGACCCATGCACACCTCTACATAAAATAGATTGGCATGATAATCGCTACCTTGAAAGCAACCATGTTGCATACTTGTTTGTAAAGAAATGGGTTAAAGAATGTTGAGTTAGTATTGAGGGTGGCAATAATGTTTGATGCTTTGCTTTTTTTCTTTTTCTTTTTTTTTTCTTTGATGCTTTTGATATATGCTGATATTTGAGTGTAACCATTGGGATATATATGGCTATCCGAATTTTTATGATTTGCTATGCGTTGATTGTGGTTATTTTATTAATAAATTTATATTTTGGATTGAGAAAAAAATTTAAGAAATTTGAAACACAAAAAAGAAAGTAGAGAAAATGAACACAATGATATACGTGGTTCAGGATTATTCCCTTCATCCACGGGTAAAACCAAAAATGTAACACCCCTATATCCAATCTAATCGTACGGACCCGGTAGAGGACTATTACATTTGGTGCCAAAACGATTATGGCTAGATACTATTAAAGTTAAACATTTATACATAGTATTCTAACTTATCAACCACATTTGCAAACATATTTATAATTCCACTAATTCATTTCATATAAACCAAAATACTTCAAGTAACTCAAAATAGATAGAATTTTAAGAGTTTACATTTTAGTCCCTAATATATGGGAACACATTTCGTCTACCTATGTACATGCCATTTTAATTCAAAATACCGTACATACTTTTGAAGCTCCTGAGGATGTGATGAGATGAGAGATCCCCTAACTCAACTCTACCTCTTCAGGTCTAACTGTACCTACGCGTTAAAATAAACACATTAAGCCGGTGAAGGCTTAGTAAGCACTACAAGATTAAATAGGTAGATAAATCATAACAAAATATTTTAAACTTATTCAATCATTACATATTTACTCACATATAAGTTCTTCAGCTATGCTTCACTTTAATAAAGTCTAACTTATCTTTTGTAAGTTATCAAACTTATCTTAACACATTGGTGATTCATTTTTGTTTTCAACTCAAATTCTTGGCCCAAAGTAGACTTTATAGAACAAACCGGATATACGGAACAAATACAGAGGTACATTATTATGCACAAATGAACAGAGAGCACTGAAGTGCTATACAGAGGGCATGAATGTGCTGAACGAAGAGCACTAATGTGCTAATAATCAGAGAGCGCACTAAGGTTCCTTAATAGCATGTCACTAATATTCTAGTAGTTCTAAATCTCGTCTACTTGGGCATTAAACTGAATTTCATACATTTAAATATTTTACATAAATATTCCAAAAAATATTTCTCGTTTCTCCACCATTTATAAATTTAATCCCCATTTTACAAATATCACACCCTCTCTCTTTTTTTCACACATATACTTTTATCACAATATCATTACTTAATGTTCAAACAATGTACCATTTCATATTCTCCACTTATAATTTTCTTAAATAAATTTCATAATTCCACAATCTAATTAATTTAAATTTTTTAATTTTTTTTCTTAATCTAAGTAATTCTATACTACAATATAAGCATTTAAATAAAATAATTTAAAAATCTTGTAGTACTTACAACAAAAAGGTTGAGATGATGTATTCCTTCACTCCTTAGCCTTCTCTTTTCCTTTTTCTTCAATTAGGTCCTCTCCTTTCTTTTCTTTCTCTTTAATTTTCATATAAAACATATAACATTTATATATTAGAGAAAAACAATCAAATGACTTTCCTATACTATTTAATAAAAATAAACATGTATGATATAATAAATTCATCATTCATTTTTTTTCATTTTTTTAACCTTAGCTCACATTTCAATTTAATCCATAACTAAAATTATTTCTATTTCTATCACAATCTATACCTTATTTTTACTTAAGTTCTACTTATAATTTAACTTAACTCTCAAATTTTCACTAAAAAACCCTAATTTCAAATTTCTTACATTATTCCATTAAACTTATAACTTATTTCACAATTTAATCATTTTCCCAATTCTAGTTTGAATTCCCATCAATTCAATCTCTAATTCATCCATTAATTCAATATAACAACATCCAAAAATATACTAACTTTCAAAGTTTCAACATATACTTAATAGTATTTTGTTCTAGGATCATAAAAACTCAAAAATTACAAGAAAATGAATTAAATTGACTTACCAATTTAAGTTTGAACACTTGAAATCCCAAATTTTCTTTTTCTTTCTTCTTTCTTTCTCCCTATTCTCTCTGTTTCGATTCTGTTTCTTTCTTGTTTCTTTTCTTGCTTTTGTTTTATATGTATATAATAATATAATATAATAACATACTTATCAATTAAGTAAATATAATATAATATATATGTAACACCCCTTAACCCTTTTCCGTCGCCAGAACAGGATTACGGAGTACTAGTCATTACAGAATATTTTTAGATAATTCATGATATTTACTGTTCATAGTGAAACTGTCCACTTGAGTCATAGTTACTAAATTATTTGTGTCTTGAGTTACAAAACTCCAAATTAAGATCCGCTAATTTTCCATGAAACTAGACTTACATATTTTCTTACCATAAAATTTTTAGAATTTTTAGTTTAACCAACAAGTACAGTTTATTCTTTAAAGTCACCCTTATTCTGCTGTCTGACAGTTCCAACCCTTTTTTACTAAAAATTAATTATCTGATTGTACAGGATTCAGATGGTGTTCTCGTTTGTTTCTATTGAAAATAGACTTATTCAGGATTTTAAACATATAATTTTAAAAACCTAATTATTTTTATCCAATTTTTGATGATCTTCCAAATTCAAAACAGGGGAACCCAAAATCATTCTAACCTTATCTCACAAAATTTATTATATCTCATGATTTACAATTCCATTGCTTACACCGTTTCTTCTATAAGAAACTAGACTCAATAAGATTTAATTTCATATATTATTCAATCTCTAATTCGATTTCCAAAATTTTTGGTGATTTTTCAAAATTAGACCACTGCTGTTGTCCAAAATTATTTTAATACAAAATGTTGATTACCAAGTTTATAACACCCTTATTTCCTTTCCCTACAATATTTTCCATAACTTTCTCTTATTTTCCTTCACTAACATATCAAGAACATAAAACTTTATATAAGAAAACTCTACATTCACATCATTTCCATGCTTTTCAATAATATCAAACTTAAAAATACATGGAAATATTGATGTTCTTACCTTGTCTTATTGTTTCCAGTCTTTTTCAGATCAACTCGAATTCCATCTGCAGATACTACATGTCCCAGGAATACCACTTCTGATAACCAAAACTCGCATGTACTGAGCTTTCCATATAGCTACTTCTCCCGTAAAATCTGTAGCACAACCCTGAGATGTTGATCATGTTCTGACTCTGACTTTGAATAAACCAGTATATCATCAATAAAAACCACCACAAACTGATCTAAATACAGCTGAAAGATACAATTCATGAGATCCATAAAAGCAACTGGGGCATTAGTCAACCCGAATGACATTACCAAGAACTCATAATGGCCATACCTAGTACGGAAAGTTTTCTTCGATACATCACTTTCTTTAACCTTCAACTGATAGTAGCCTAACCTTAAATCAACCTTTGAAAATATAGAAGCTCCTCTCAACTGATCAAACAAATTAACAATACGAGGCAGTGGATATTTATTTTTGATTGTCACCTTTTTCAGTTGCTGATAATCAATACAAAGTCTCATCGAGCCATCTTTCTTTTTAACAAACAATATCGGAGCTCCCAATGACAATATGCTCGGTCGAATGAAACCACGGTCTAACAAATCTTGCAACTATATCTTCAACTCTTTTAACTCTGTAGGTAACATTCGATACGGAGGTATAGAGATTGGTGATGTGCCCGGATAAACTTTTATAGCAAATTCAACTTCTCTATCTGGCGGTAAACCTAGTAGTTCTTCGAGAAATACATCAAGAAACTCACAAACTGTCCAAATTTTACTACACTGACCTCCAACTGAATTCGAATTGATAACATATGCCAAATATGCTAAACAACCCTGTTGAAGTAATTTACTAGCCTTCATTGCTGAAATAATACGTGTTGGCCCACTAGTACGGATACTGTTTACGTCAATCCGATCTCCACTTTCTGTCTGGATACTGAATTTCTTTTCATAGCAATCCAAAATCACTCCATATTCAGATAGCCAATCCATTCCCAATATTATCTCAAAGTCCCCAAATGGCATAATCAATAAGTCAACAGGAAAAATTTTATTCTGTATAATTAATGGGCATCCCGGACAAACCTGATTCACTAACACTGTTTGCCCTAAAGGACTTGACACCTCTATAGACACTCTAGACATTTCAGATTTTAGTTTCCCTAATTTTACTAATTTTGTATTACTATAATTCGAATTTTAATTATAATTATTTTTATTGAAAAATGTTGGTTTAAATAAGTATTGAAACATTAACGTTGTAAGGTTTTAGATATGAAATAGAATAAGTTATTGAATTGGGATATAGAAATGAAATATATGAAATAATGATTTTATAAAATGCTTTGATTGATCACGGATCTTCACATTCTTAAGTGAATTATGGAATATGTGATTATTGGGAATAAGATATAAATTGGATAGAAATTCAATTATCACTGTTAATTAGTTCTGTAATTAATAATGTAAATTATTATTATTTTCGAAGCTAACAAAGAACCCGAGGCATCAGTATCGAAAGGAAAGGAAAAAGCTATCGAGGACTAAAACGGGAGATTTACGGTTTGTATTACTATAATTCAAATTTTAATTATTATTAATTGCTGAATTTTAATTGTTATGTATAGTAGGTAAGAATTGAAGTAAGTACTTGAAATAGATATGGATATTGAGTGAAAATGAAAGTGATTCAAATTGTATCAAATTGAATTGAATGTGATTATTTGAAATGTATATGGATTGAGAAAGTGTATGGAATTCCCTATTTACTAGTCGGGCTGAATCGGATATAATTGGCATGCCATAGGATTTGAGATGAGGACAGGAGATATTGTAGATATTGTTGTTCTATATCCTTCGGATTTATCCGAAGAGGCACTCTGTGCTAATTTGGTGTGTTTGGGAGGACTATGTGATTCTGGTGTGTTTGGGAGGATTATATGATTATTCTGGTGTGTTTTGGTTGGATATTACTAGTGTGTTTGGTTGCAATCCATGTTCCGCCAAAGTCCGAGTCTTGTTAATAGGGGTATGAATAATAAGTGAAATTGAAATGAGATTCAATTCCCTATTAACTTGTCGGGCTAGCCAGATATAATTGGCATGCCATAGGATTTGAGAAGGGATTTGGAGATAATGAAGTTATTATATCCTTCGGAATTATCCGAAGAGGCACTATGTGCTATACTGGTGTATTTTGGATGGATTATACTATACTGGTGTGTTTGGAAGATTATCTAATTACGGTGTGTTTTGGAGGATGACATGATTATTCTGGTGTGTTTTGGTTGGATATTACTGGTGTGTTTGGGTTGGAATCCATGTATCTGTCAAAGTCCGAGTTTGTTAATAGGGTGAATAACTGAAACGAGAAAATTAAATAAATTTGATTGATTGTACTGAATATATATATATGAAAGAAATTATGAGTTGAATTGTGAATTTAATTGAAATGTGAGATTTGAAGCTTGAACTTAAGGTTCATGAATTTGTTAAAATATCAAATTATTGATATTGAAATAGTTTAATAAATGAAATGAGAAAATCAAATGAATTTGATCAATTGAACTATTGAAAGTATGAAAAAATGAAATTATGAATTGAAATGTGAATTGAAATTGATATATCGGATTAATGAAATTATAAACATGAACAACCAACGAGGTAAGTTAGTGTAACTTGAATTGTATTTTTAAATGTATGAAATATCGATATAATGAATTACCTGATTCAGGGGCATAGCCAGGGGGCTGGCATGGGCCCCGACCCCCTAAAATGTAAAATTGCATTTTAGGTCCTTAAATTTTTTTAAAAAATTTTAAATTAGTAAAGGTAAAATTTCACTTTGCCCCCCAAAATTATAAAAATTTGATTTAATCATTTACAAATTATAAAGATATAAGCTATAAAAAATTAAAATTTTATCTGGCCCCCCCTAAAAAAATTTTCTGGCTTTGCCCCTGACTGATTTATGTTTATGAAGAAATGGCAAGAGACTAATATTTATCATGACATGTAAATATGTGATTATCTTTGATACGTTGATACAAGGAAATTAAGTATATTGAGACGAGTAATAAATTCAAGTAAAACATGTAGAGAAAAATAAGTACATTTAAGGGACAATATGTTTGATTTTAATTGGTTCCAAATATAAACGTTAGATGAAATAAAATATCTAATAAGTTTGTAACTCCGGTAATGCTCCGTAACTCTATTCCGGTGACGAATTCGGGTTAGGGGCGTTACAATATATTTTCACTTTAAAAATATCTTAGATTTTTCAATGTTAAACCGCCTCAATTTATAATAATGGCATATTTACCTATTTAATCCTTTTTACTTTCTTTAATCTATAATTAAACTTTCACACTTATTTCAATCTAATCCTTTTTCCTAATTATTTCTAATTAAGTCAAATTCACCTAATTAAAATCTAATTAGACACATAACTAACTTCGTAAATATTGTTAATAAATATTTACGAATCTGTTTTTCAAAAACGAAAAACCAAAATACACTTTCTGGTTACCCGACTATCGGGTCATTACAAAAAATGAAATTCACCATTAAATAATGGAGATTACAATGGAATTACATCATAAAAGAAAATACCTCACCAATAATTACCCACAAACTTGGAGCAATTTCTAAATGAACATCAGTTATACGCTTTCCGTATTTTGAGAACTACCTAGCAATAACAAATAACAAGTGACCAACAATCTCAAAATGTTGAAAACAATACTTTATTTGAAACATCCTAGCCTCTTATCAATCATCAATGGAGACCTAAGACAGATTCATGATTTGTGTAGATAGAAATAGAATATACTAAAAGCATTAGAAACCAAACTTACCACGTTGTGCCGTTGTTGTGCCCATAAGCTGGTATTGCTCTCTTTGGATGCCCACCATTCAAGGGTTTATCACCCAAAGGTACATACACCTCCCCAGTGGTACCATCTGGCCTTTTATCTGCCACCAATTTCATGGTTCCTAAAGCTGAATGAAAGTACAAGGCTAAATAAATAACATATCTGGCTCCTCAACTACAACTATGTACCAAGCACCAAAATATTCTCCAACACAGGAAATGAATGTCAGAAGAACAAATTCTCCATATAACCTAGACTTAACCTATCATAAACATTAATAACATCACAGTTGAAGTCTTTCAAAGCAGGGGAAATTCATATAAAGGTTGGTAGAAAATATGCCAATCTACCGGACCGGAAAGCTGAAAAGCAACATTAAAAGAGAGCTGCAATGAAACTAGTTCCAAACTGTTACAGTATATATATCGTTTGATTCATTTAACTCATACCTCAAAGTCCAAAAGC